>NC_135237.1:534725534-535036367 GCF_051348905.1 Ranitomeya variabilis
GCCTGCGAGAAAATCTCGGCATACGGATGTCACACGGATGTCAAAGGGATCATTTGATGTGAGGAAATCGCATCCTCGCACTGCACACGGATCACTGTTTTGGAAACATTTGTGCGATTCTCATCTGTGAAAAACGGACCTTTTTTTATACGTTGTGTGTGTCCCCGGCCTAAGAAGTATTATCCTTTCAACAAACTTTGCATCAGTTAACTGTGAGTACATGAGGAATAACAGTATTACTGACCACTATATCAGTTGTACGACCTGGCAATAATTTTGTACAATTGTTTTTAGGAAAAACAATTGTCATTTGGATTGTGAATGCAGAATTAAAAACCTGAGAAAGTCAAAGAAGCGTCACATTAAATCAGCTGTATTTGAACATTTCACCATCACTCAAGATAGAAAACATTATGTCCGTAAGCAGTGTATGACAAATGATCCAGACGAAAACAAATGTGAAGCCAAGATCAGTGCATATTCAGGCAAAGATAAAAATGCTCCTACCAGAGTTTCTAATCTAATCTAGTTTCTGTCTCACTTATTCATTCTCGTCTGGACTATTGTAACTCTCTACTAATTGGCCTACCTTTTACCAGACTCTCCCCGCTCCAATCTGTCCTGAATGCTGCTGCCAGGATCATATTCCTCGCCAACCGTTACACCGATGCCTCTACCTTGTGCCAGTCATTACACTGGCTACCCATCCAATCCAGAATCCAGTACAAAACTACTACCCTCATCCACAAAGCACTCCATGGCTCAGCACCACCCTACATCTCCTCTCTGGTCTCAGTCTACCAACCTACCCGTGCCCTCCGCTCTGCTAATGACCTCAGGTTAGCATCCTCAATAATCAGAACCTCCCACTCCCGTCTCCAAGACTTTACACGTGCGGCGCCGATTCTTTGGAATGCACTACCTAGGTTAATACAATTAATCCCCAATCCCCACAGTTTTAAGCGTGCACTAAAAACTCATTTGTTCAGATTGGCCTACCGCCTCAACGCATTAACCTAATTATCCCTGTGTGGCCTATTAATAAAAAACAACAACATAATCACGTTCCTCCATCATGTTCTCATACACTTTATGCAGTTAATAGCCTCTGTGTCTGTACTGTTACATACTTAGGCAGTTAACTGGTTCATGCAGCTTTACATGAACACCCGAGCCTTACACTATGGCTGGTCCAAATAACTAAAGCAATTGTTACCATCCACCTCTTGTGTCTCCCCTTTTCCTCATAGATTGTAAGCTTGCGAGCAGCAGGGCCCTCATTCCTCCTGGTATCTGTTTTGAACTGTGATTTCTGTTATGCTGTAATGTCTGTTGTCTGTATAAGTCCCCTCTATAAGTTGTAAAGCGCTGCGGAATATGTTGGCGCTATATAAATAAAATTATTATTATTATTATTATTATTAAAGAGACATTTACAGCGCTTTCATCCAGAAGTACTGAAAGCAGTGGATGAGAAAGACTGCATCCAAACCAATGAACCAGTGCCCAGCTCTTCCAGCCAAAGGAGCAGAGAACTTTGCAGCCATCAGTTGTAAGATATTTTGTCAGTGACAAAGTTACTGTGACAATGACAATAGATACATTTAAAAAACAGATCATAGAGCTTATTGTAAAGGATAGTGTGCCTATTTCATTACTTTCACGACCAGCTTTTATGTGTCTGAATGGGGAAATGGCCCTCAAGCTTGGTGTTTCTCTGGAGAGAGAGAGTATTAGAAAATTAGTAATCGAAGAAGCTTTTAAACAAAAGGAAGAACTTAAAAAAAACTCTCAAGGGACGCTTTCGGTTTCTTAAAATGGATGCCTGCACACGTCACAGAGTGAACTATTTTGCCATCAATGTCCGATTTGTGACAAAAATGAAACATAGTTACCAAGACATTGGCAGTAAAAGCAGGGGCTGGCTGGCACTTTTCAGCCTGGGGGGCAATCACAAGGTAGTGGCCCTCGAGTCGCGGTGTCCCTCCTTTTCCCTGCTTACATCTGGCCATTGCATTGAAGAAGTAGAGATAACAGGCTTTAAAAACAGGCTGGTATGTAGATACGGGAACAGAACAGAGTTTACTCTGGAGATATTGGAGCAGAACCGAGCTTCCTACAGAGATATGGGTGCAGAACCGAGCTTAAGGTACCTTCACACTAAACGATATCGCTAGTGATCCGTGACGTTGCAGCGTCCTGGCTAGCGATATCGTTGAGTGTGACAGGCAGCAGCGATCAGGATCCTGCTGTGATATCGCTGGTCGTTGCTGAAAGTTCAGAACTTTATTTGGTCATCAGACCGGCGTGTATCGTCGTGCTTGACACCAAAAGCAACAATGCCAGCGATGTTTTACTCTGGTAACCAGGGTAAACATCGGGTTGCTAAGCGCAGGGCCGCGCTTAGTAACCCGATGTTTACCCTGGTTACCAGTGTAAAATGTAAAAAAAACAAACACTACATACTCACCTTCGCGTCCCCCGGCGTCCGCTTCCTGCACTGCCACTGACTGAGTGAGCGCCGGCCTGCACTGCCACTGACTGAGTGAGCGCCGGCCGTAAAGTGAAAGTACAGCACAGCGGTGACGTCACCGCTCTGCTGTTAGGGCCGGCACTCACACAGTGCAGGGAAGCAGACGCCGGGGGACGCTAAGGTGAGTATGTACTGTTTGTTTTTTTTACATTTTACACTGGTAACCAGGGTAAACATCGGGTTACTAAGCGCAGCCCTGCGCTTAGCAACTCGATGTTTACCCTGGTTACCCGGGGACCTCGGCATCGTTGGTCGCTGGAGAGCGGTCTGTGTGAAAGCTCTCCAGCGACCAAACAGCGACGCTGCAGCGATCGGCATCGCTGTCGCTATCGCTGCAGCGTTGCTTAATGTGAAGGTACCTTTACTACAGAGCAGTGGCATAACTACAAAGTTATGGGCCCCGATGCAAACTTCAAATGGGGTCCCCCCCATGCCAAAATATATAGGTGAATTAGAAATGGTGACACACGCAAACGACATCTGCGTTAGTAATACCTGCACCATTATGGAATTAGTTGTAGGCTGGATTCACAAGAGTGAAGTACATGGTCTATATACAGACCACAACCTCCAGCCTTGTGGAGGGTATCCCAATCCGAACTCACACCCTCATGTGTCTATGGTAATACGCTCCTGTAAACCCAGCCTGACAGGGATGACCCCTTATAAATGGAAGTGTGCCCCTCTAAACCCTGGTGGGGAAAGTCACATCCTGACAAGTAATATTGCCAATTCTCCAACCATAAATTGTGCATTTCCAGAGCTGGCAAATGGGAGTTCAATACTAGAACACGTCAACTATGATTCCCGTCCCGCCTCAAGGAAGTATGGCAGACAGGTGTGATAAGCCTATTAAAAGAACTACTGCCACACACATGGATGTGTAGTGCCCATGTATGGACATGTCAGAGGTTAGAAAGAAGAAAGCTTGGTCCCTCTTAGCTTCTGGCAATGTTTTACCTCAGCTCACATTTGGGCCATAACATTGTAAAACAGGTAGACACATTTACCCACTGACCCTACTATTCATAAGGAACTGCTGTCTACACCTTAGTTGCCCACTGTATATAGTCAGTGTGGGGATGTGGGCTACAGAACAACACAGGGTGATGATACTGCTACCTGAACCCTTCAGCTGCCCCACAATATGCAGGGAGTAAAACCAGTACAAAGCATGGCAGCCTCCCTGCAGAGCTGTCCAGGGCCAGACTGGGACTAAAAAGCACCCCTGAAACACAAACCCCACAAACTATAAAACTCCCCCCACACCCGATCAGTGGATTTTGCTTTATTGTGTTGTGCCCTTCAACAGTCCTCTTAAAGGCGTTAGTTGAAGAGCCACGTGTAAATGCCGCAGCAGTGTGCATGATCGACCACCTCTATAGAGCGCCTGTTCTCGAGATCATGGGGGTACCAGCGGTCAGACTCCAGCGACTACAAAGCTCTCAGGAATGGGGATTACTTGGCATAATCCATTTAAATGGGTTTTCCAATATAAACCAATATTAACCCTCCCAAAGACCAATGTCGCCTCTCCAAGAACAGGACAGGAGCAGTGGTACTGTACAGTGTATATACACAGGACAGGAGAAGTGGTACTGTACAGTGTATATACACAGGACAGGAGAAGTGGTACTGTACAGTGTATATATACAGGACAGGAGGAGTGGTACTGTGCAGTGTATATATACAGGACAGGAGAAGTGGTACTGTACAGTGTATATATACAGGAGGAGTGGTACTGTGCAGTGTATATATATACAGGAGGAGTGGTACTGTACAGTGTATATACACAGGACAGGAGAAGTGGTACTGTGCAGTGTATATATACAGGACAGGAGGAGTGGTACTGTACAGTGTATATATACAGGACAGGAGAAGTGGTACTGTGCAGTGTATATATACAGGACAGGAGAAGTGGTACTGTACAGTGTATATATACAGGACAGGAGGAGTGGTACTGTACAGTGTATATATACAGGACAGGAGGAGTGGTACTGTGCAGTGTATATATACAGGACAGGAGGAGGGGTACTGTACAGTGTATATACACAGGACAGGAGAAGTGGTACTGTACAGTGTATATATACAGGACAGGAGAAGTGGTACTGTACAGTGTATATATACAGGACAGGAGGAGTGGTACTGTACAGTGTATATACACAGGACAGGAGAAGTGGTACTGTACAGTGTATATATACAGGACAGGAGGAGTGGTACTGTACAGTGTATATATACAGGACAGGAGAAGTGGTACTGTACAGTGTATATTTACAGGATAGGAGGAGTGGTACTGTACAGTGTATATATACAGGACAGGAGCAGTGGTACTTTGCAGTGTATATATACAGGACAGGAGAAGTGGTACTGTGCAGTGTATATATATATATACACAGGAGGAGTGGTACTGTACAGTGTATATATACAGGACAGGAGGAGTGGTACTGTACAGTGTATATATACAGGACAGGAGGAGTGGTACTGTGCAGTGTATATATACAGGACAGGAGGAGTGGTACTGTGCAGTGTATATATACAGGACAGGAGGAGTGGTACTGTGCAGTGTATATATACAGGACAGGAGGAGTGGTACTGTGCAGTGTATATATACAGGACAGGAGGAGTGGTACTGTGCAGTGTATATATACAGGACAGGAGAAGTGGTACTGTGCAGTGTATATATACAGGAGGAGTGGTACTGTGCAGTGTATATATACAGGAGGAGTGGTACTGTGCAGTGTATATATACAGGACAGGAGGAGTGGTACTTTGCAGTGTATATATACAGATACTTAGATTTACAGATTTACACCACGCAGGCAATATATATATATATATCATAACTGAGCAGCACCAAATCTTTAAGGGGTTGTCCGCTACTAGGACAACCCCTAAATGTTTGGCCCTGATAAAATTATAAAGCCTACACTTGCCTCCCGTGCCAGCGTCCGGGATCAAGCAGCTCATCCAGCACTTCCTCTTCATCTTCAGTTTGTCTGAAGGCAGAGACAGTGACACCAGCGCTGATTGGCGCCGGGCATCACGTGTCACAACACATCACAGCCACTGTGGGAACGGCGCTGGCAAAGGAGGTGAGTATAGGCTTTAGTTTAAGAAGAGGTTGTCCTAGTGGGAGACAATCCCTTAAAGCAGTGGACGCTTTATTGGCCCATGTGGCAACATTTCAGTTCCATATCAGAGAAATGCTCTGTTATTGATCTGAAACATTGCCATTTGGGCCAATAAAGAGTCCGCACTTTTTTCACGATTAATCAGAGTGGTGTGTGTCTGTGTATGTATGGGTATAATATACACACACACACATAGACACACACTCATACACTCACACACACATTACATAGGTGAAACTGCGACTATGGTATGTACATTATATAGGTTATACCACTGTAATATACTGCGTCCGCTGTGTATAGCCCATATAGGGCAGCTACAGAAAGTGTGTGTGTGTGTGTCTGTGTGTATATATGCATACACACACACTGCGGCTGGCCTATATGGGCTATACACAGCGGTCGCAGTATATTACAGTGGTATAACCTATATAACGTACATACCGTAGTCGCAGTTTCACCTATGTAATGTATATAGACTGCTGTACATACATTATATAGGTGATACTGCTACTGCGGTATATAATGGCAGTATCACTTATACTGTATATACAACAGTCAATATACATTAGACAGGTCAAACTGCAAATGCTGCATATACAATATATAGGTGATACTATGATTGCAGTGTATAGTTCCAGTATATATACAGCAGTATCACTTATATAACGTATATACACATCAGCTGCAGTATCACCTATATAATGGATCAGATGCCGGCCGGGGATTGGTGAGGAGAGCGCTGTTCTCTTACACTGGTCCTGGCTAGCGTTAGACACAGTGAGGCTCGGGCGTCTGTGCACGCAGTGGCGGCCTTTTCAATCTTCTGCACAGGTCCAGGTGCGTGTGCTTTCCTGTTTTCCCTCACTGACAAAGGCCGCAGCTACATACGCAAGCACGAATGAGGGCTGCCATGGCCTTGGTCAGCGTGGGCACCGAGAGAGTGCGCAGAAAGGCCTGTGCAGAGGATTTGAGGGGCGGGCGACCCATTTTGTAGCTCAGAGTGCTCCAGGCCCCAGGCCCTTGATAGTTGTATACTATGGGCACAGATACACAACATTATATACACTGGATGGATCAATCCTGCACCTGGCCCTGGACATACATGCACTGTATATATACAGGGCCATGTATACAGCATGTGATGTCCAGTCACCAGGTTCAGGCGTGATCACTCCAGTGCTGGATTCTGCAGTCTCTGGTCACTATCAGTATAGGGAGATTTATTGCAGGAGACTGAACTTTCCTGGAGCCGATGACCTGGCACTGACAGGGTGACCCTGAAAGTTCAGACTCCTGCAATAAATCTGTGAGCATCAGCAGAGCGGCCGCTAATACAATACAGGGACACACACGGCCCTGGACTTATCACCGGGAGGTGAGCAGCAGCGTCCATCTCCTCACCGCACACAGAGCTGAAGCTCCCCCTGATGTCTGAGTCATCCACCAGATCCTCTCCTGCAGGTAGATGCAGCCATGTTCCCTCTTCAGGAGGCCGCACACAGGGAGCAGGAGGGGGCGTGTCAGCTCCACTGTGAGTGTGATGATGCAGCTGGCCGGACATAGAGAACAGCGCCGGCCACCAGCAGCCCGAATCGCTGCTAAGTGACCGGCCCGGGGGGCACACGCCCCTTTGCCACCCGGCCCAGCCCGCGCCTGAGTAAAAGACACCAAAGCTCATCACAGCAGTGAGTTTCTCCAGGTCTTGGTGGAAAAGGTTCTGCAAGACTATGAACTTAAAAAAGAGCAAGTTCTTTCTGTCGTAACTGACAATGCTTCAAATATGATAAGTACTATTAAGCTAATGAATGAGAGTAATGATGGAGACCAGCAGTTAGAAGAACATTCTGGGTCCACAGACACAGAAATGTTTGAAATAGAGGAACACAGTATTGTAACTGAGTGAGGAGCAAACTGAAGTTGCTTCAGATGAACAGCAACATAGTCCATGAGCCAAGAACCAAATTTGACGATATCGGTACCAAGCGGAGTGACTAATTCTCTTTGGTATTTTTAGGTAGATGCATGTCTGTAGTTTATTTTTTGATATGATAGCCCTTACATATACGTAGCTTATTAACCCCTTCAGCCCTAGGCCTATTTGTACCCAAGTGCCTAAGCCAATCTGACCTGTGCCACTTCATGGGCTAATAACTTTGGAACGCTTTCACCTATCCAAGCCATTCTGAGATTGTTTTCTCGTGACATATTGTACTTCACGTCAGTGCTAAATGGGAGTCAATATATTTTACCTTTCTATATAAAAAAATGCTAAATATTCGGAAATTTTGGAAAAATCGGCAATTTTTTAACTTTGAAATTCTCTGCTTTTTACAAAAATACTGATACCCCCCATAATAGTTATTAATTTACACTCCCCACATGTTTACTTCATATTGGCATCATTTTGAAAATGAAACCTTATTGTTTTACGACGTAATAGGGCTTATAGTTTTATGCGCAATTTTTCACATTTACAGCAAAACCCACTTTTCAAAGGACCAAGTCACTTCTGAAGTCACTTTAAGGGGCTTACATAACAGAAACCACCCATAAATTACCCCATTTTGCAAACTACACCCCTCAAGCTGTTCAAAACTCATTTTTAAAAACTGTTAACCCTTTAGGTGTTCCACAGGAATTTTAGCAGAATGAAGGCGAAATTTCAAAATTTCATTTTTTTTCCAGATATTACATTGTAATCCAATTTTACCTGCAACCTAGCAAGGGTTAACGGCAAACCCAAACTTGGTTACCCTAATTCTGCAGTTTATAGAAACACCCCACATGTACTCGTAAACTAAAGTATGGGCACACAGCACAGCTCAACACGGAAGGAGCGCTATGTGGTTTTTGGGTGGCGGATTCACTGGAAGAAATCTAGGGGGCCATGTCACATTTGAAGGCTGCCTGAGGTACCCCCACAGTGGAAACCCCAAAAAGTGACCCTATTTTGGAAACTACACCCCCAAGGAATCTTTTAGGGGGTATAGTGACCACTTTGACCCAACCAGTGTTTCACAGTAGTTGGAAACACTTGGTTGAGAAAATGGAAAAAGTGCATTTTTTACATGAAGGTGTCATTTTAGGCTCATTTTTTTATTTTTAAGAGGTGTACCAGCAAAAAATGCACCCCACTATTTGTTCACCAATCTCTCCCGAACACAACAACACCCGATATGTTGTCGTACACTGCAGTATTGGGGAACGGCAGGCCTCGGAAGGGAAGGAGCGCCAAATGACTTTTGGAGTGCAAATTTTACTGGAAGAAATCTAGGGGGCTATGTCACATTTGAAGACACCCTGAGGTGCCCCAACACACGCACACACACTGACACATACACGTTCTGTGCTGAGATTAGAAGAGATGAAGCCGATGTCCAATCTTTCGTTCAACTGCTGGAGACAGGTTGGGTGAACCCCTTCAACAAAGAGCATAATGGTGAACTTATCAGTTTGTCAACAGCGACTGTAGCACCACCAGATGTAGCCAAAGACCTTCAAGGGGCATACAGTATAGGAGAGGATGCATATCAAACATTCAAGGATGAGCGTTTGGGTACCGATAAGCCAACTACATTGTTTCATGACAAGATGACGAAGAACAAACTTAAAACGTTCTCTAACATCCAAATGAAGACACGCAGACAAGGTCTTGGCAAGGAGGTAATTTTGAAGGCTGACAGAAACCTATTTGGCCAGATGATACTTGTAGCTGAGAACAGAAAGCTACAAATGAGTGATGTCTTGACTCATCCCCTGGGTCCATTGCCATGGGCACTTGCCAATGGTGATGGGTCTATCCGCAAGACCAACAAGGCTGCCCTCGCAAGGGAGTTGGAGAGGAATGCTCGTCCTGCAGAAGTGATCCCCGAGCCCTCTGCAACCATCATTGATGGGATGAGCCTGGTTCAGAAACTGAAGGGAAACAATGCAACATTTGGCCAGCTAGCAGGCACAGCAATGAGTCGCGCTATCCATGAGGGTGCTAAGAGCAAGCGCATTGATATTGTCTTTGACGTCTACAAGGAGACATCCATCAAAGATACAGAAAGAGTCAACAGATATGAAGGCACAGGGATCCATTTCAAGAACATTCAACATGGGCACAACATCCAGCAGTGGAAAAAGCTTCTAAGTAGTTCCTCCAACAAGGCAAGTCTCATAAAGTTTCTGGTAGAAGAATGGAAGGCGAAACACCACAGGGAGAAGCTTGAGGAGAAGGAGCTGTATGTCACATGTGAGCAGCTCTGCTTTAAGATCACCAAAGAACAGTGGGAAGAGGCTGCTGACCTTAAGTCAAATCAAGAAGAAGCAGACACACGCCTCCTTCTCCATGCTCTTCATGCAGCAGAATCTGGTTACAAGTCGGTCATCATCACTTTGGAGGATACTGATGTCATGGTCCTGTGTCTGGGCATGTGCCACAAAATCCCATCCCACCTGTTCCAGAAATGCGGTACACAGAACCGGACAAGATTCCTGGATATCACCACTCTGAGCCGAACATTGGGAGGCAGCGTATGTGATTCATTGATTGGTATGCATGCATTTACAGGCTGTGACACCGTCAGTGCATTCGCTGGCCGTGGGAAGATGACGACACTCAAGCAGTTGAAGATGAACAAGACATACCAGGATGCCTTTCAGGAAGTTGGTCGTTCATGGGAAGTGTCTACCGAACTTTTTGAGAAGTTACAGGAAATCACCTGCCACATGTACCTGCCAACTACCCAAACAACTGAGGTAAACAGGCTCCGTTATCAGCTGTTCTGTGCCAGACGTGGAGTGGTAGAGTCAAGTCAACTCCCTCCTTGCCAGGACTGCCTTTTCATGCATGCACTGCGTGCAAACTACCAGGCTGCGATCTGGAGGAGAAGTCTGCAGAGCCAGCCATGGGTTGCAAACCCAACAGACTGCGGTTGGATGATAGATAACGACGGAAAGCTTGTTGTCAAGTGGATGCAAGGGGCACCAGCACCAGAAGCTATTATACAGCTACTGTCCTGCAAGTGTGTGCGGTCATGTGAACTTCCTCAGTGTACTTGCCTCAGCAATGGCCTGAAGTGCACAGACATGTGCAGATTACAGACATGCCAGAACAAGGGTACTGAAGACGAGCCAGTAGAACAACAGTCAGATTCAGAGTCCGATGTTGAAGATATTATGGAGTAACATATATATATATATATATATATATATATATATATATATATATATATATATATATATATATATGCACATGACATGTTCAGTGTGTATTTACATAACTTGGATTAAATTTTGTTACAAATACTACATCTAGTCACTCCGGGTGGTACCGATATCGTCATATTTGGTTCTTGGCTCATGCTAAAATTCCTGTGGAACACCTAAAGGGTTAACAGTTTTTAAAAATGAGTTTTGAACAGCTTGAGGGGTGTAGTTTGCAAAATGGGGTAATTTATGGGTGGTTTCTGTTATGTAAGCCCCTTAAAGTGACTTCAGAAGTGACTTGGTCCTTTGAAAAGTGGGTTTTGCTGTAAATGTGAAAAATTGCGCATAAAACTATAAGCCCTATTACGTCGTAAAACAATAAGGTTTCATTTTCAAAATGATGCCAATATGAAGTAAACATGTGGGGAGTGTAAATTAATAACTATTATGGGGGGTATCAGTATTTTTGTAAAAAGCAGAGAATTTCAAAGTTAAAAAATTGCCGATTTTTCCAAAATTTCCGAATATTTAGCATTTTTTTATATAGAAAGGTAAAATATATTGACTCCCATTTAGCACTGACGTGAAGTACAATATGTCACGAGAAAACAATCTCAGAATGGCTTGGATAGGTGAAAGCGTTCCAAAGTTATTAGCCCATGAAGTGGCACAGGTCAGATTGGCTTAGGCACTTGGGTACAAATAGGCCTAGGGCTGAAGGGGTTAATAAGCTACGTATATGTAAGGGCTATCATATCAAAAAATAAACTACAGACATGCATCTACCTAAAAATACCAAAGAAAATTAGTCACTCCGGGTGGTACCGATATCTGGCCCGGCTCATGGACTAACATGATAGTTTAGATGATCTTGTTGAAACTGTGTCAATACGTTCTTTCATTCATCACATGCGCTGTCTTGTGCATACGCTACAGCTGGCTATAAGAGACAGTCTGCAAGAAGGACATGCTGCTGCACTGATTGGCAAGGTGAGACAATTGGCTACTGTTGCCAGAACCCCTAAAGTTGACTCAATTTTGAAGAGACGTGCTGGAAAAGGGGCAATTATTGATCAAGCCACACGATGGGGCAGTACTTACTTAATGATTCAGCGCTTGGTTGAACTGAAAACCTTTCTTGTAGACATGGCTAACCCTCAACTGACGCTAAATGAAAGTCAGTGGAATCAGGTGACTGAGCTGGAAAAATTGCTAGAGCACCCATTTACAGTGACTAAAAAATTACGAGCAGAGGACTTAACTCCAGGTATTTTCTTAAAGGAGTGGAAGAACCTGATGTTTCGCCTGTCCCAAAGAGGAGGGTTAATTGCAAGTGGCATTGCTACATCAATGAAACGGAGAGAGGAGCTACGATTACAAAATAACATTCTTTTGGCAGCTGTTTATGTAGACCCAATGCATCGGATTCTTCTAGATGATCAACAGCTAACTAAAGGAAAAGAAGCTCTGTTTGACATACCGTGTTTCCCCGATAGTAAGACAGCGTCCTACATTCTTTTACCACTCAAAGGTCCCACTATGTCTTACTTTCGGGGGGGGGGGGGTCTTACATTGGAAAAAAAACCTGTGTGGTCGCTGGAGAGCTGTCACACAGACAGCTCTCCAGCGACCAACTATGCGAAGTCCCCTGGCAACCAGGGTAAACATCGGGTTACTAAGCGCAGGGCCGCGCTTAGTAACCCGATGTTTACCCTGGTTACCAGTGTAAATGTAAAAAAAAAAGAAAAAAAAGTGAGGTGTCATATCTTGTTTTTTCCAGAGGTGATTTTGGAGTTTTCGGGCTGTCGGGACAGAATACAGTGGCTCTTCCTTTGCCTTTTGGTGTTTTTAATCCTTCAGAAAGATACTGTTGACTTCCATCTCCAAGTTCTAATCGTCGCTTCGCTGGAGGGCGCCCCAGTGCAGGCTGCAGTAGGCCGGCTCTGGCGGCGGGTCCATGCGGGGTGGAGTAGATGAAGTTGGCCGCTGCTTGCTGTTCCGGAGCGCACAGTCCGTGCGGGGGATGGTGCACCGGGCCGGGGGAGGACAGGACGTGCAGGTATCCGCCGCCTCCTGCGCCAACCACAGCGCCGCCGCCGGCCACGAACCCCCCGGAGAAGCTGGAGCATTTGTCGGGGAGCAGCAGCTGGTCGTGCCTGAGGTGGCTTCCCTTTCTCATGGTACGGAGCCGCCGCCTTCTCCGCTCTCCTCCTTGTGACCCCAGTAATCCGCACTGCCCGGCCTGCACCCTACAAATAGCCGGGGCTGCAGTTAGAGCAGGTGCTGAGGTGAGCTTGTCGGAGGGCTATCGAGCACCGGGGGAGGCAGATGGAGGCGGATTGTACGGCCGTGTGTGCTCGGGCCCCAGCTCCGACCTCCCTGCCATCGCCGCGGCTGAAAAATGGCTCCAGAAAGCTGACAATGAATGAAGGGATGCGGTTTACGTGCGAAGTTCGGAGCTGGGGCCCTGAGCACACACAGCCGTACAATCCGCCTCACAAGGAGGAGAGCGGAGAAGGCGGCGGCTCCGTACCATGAGAAAGGGAAGCCACCTCGGGCACGACCAGCTGCTGCTCCCCGACAAATGCTCCGGGGGTTCGTGGCCGGGGGCGGTGCTGTGGTTGGCGCAGGAGGCGGCGGATACCTGCACGTCCTGTCCTCCCCCGGCCTGGTGCACCATCCCCCGCACGGACTGTGCGCTCCGGAGCAGCAAGCAGCGGCCAGCTTCATCTACTCCACCCCGCATGGACCCGCCGCC
Source organism: Ranitomeya variabilis (assembly GCF_051348905.1). Classification (NCBI taxonomy): domain Eukaryota; kingdom Metazoa; phylum Chordata; class Amphibia; order Anura; family Dendrobatidae; genus Ranitomeya; species Ranitomeya variabilis. Next base: position 534,739,153 of record NC_135237.1, read on the forward strand.
AGAGCCGGCCTACTGCAGCCTGCACTGGGGCGCCCTCCGGCGAAGCGACGATTAGAACTTGGAGATGGAAGTCAACAGTATCTTTCTGAAGGATTAAAAACACCAAAAGGCAAAGGAAGAGCCACTGTATTCTGTCCCGACAGCCCGAAAACTCCAAAATCACCTCTGGAAAAAACAAGATATGACACCTCACTTTTTTTTATTTTTACATTTACACTGGTAACCAGGGTAAACATCGGGTTACTAAGTGCGGCCCTGCGCTTAGTAACCCGATATTTACCCTGGTTACCAGTGAAGCCTTCGCTGAATCGTCCGCATCCCGCAGTTAATGCAGCAAAAGGTACCGGTACGGCTTATATTTTTCCAACGTACAGTACTATGTCTTACTTTCGGGGGTGCGTCTTACATTAGCCGACCCCGCTAAAACCCCCACTACGTCTTACTATCGGGGGTGTCTTACTATCGGGGAAACATGGTAGCAGTAAGGATGAAAGGGTTGCAGAACAGTCAGGAGGAACAAGAAGAATTTGGTCGTCCTGCCACATCTTCACCCTCATCAACTGATGAAGAATTTAATTTTGAAAAATATTTGGATCACAAGGACCGTGCAAAGCGTTCCCCCATAGAAGAAGAGTCATCCCCATCAAAGAACACAGCCAGTACATTCCAGCAGAATTTTTTATGTGCACTAAAAGAAATTGAGAAATTTGACCGTTCATCACAAACAGTGCAACAAGCGATTCCTCTGTATCCTGACATTGTCGGACATGTTGCCCGAGTGGTTACTGCTTTGCCACCAACCCGAGTTAGTGTAGAGAGGTTGTTCTCTGCTCTCAAAATAATTAGATCAGATTTGAGGGCATCCATGAAGGAGGATCTGACAGAGGCAATACTTTTTCTGAGGACAAATTTATAGATTTCTTCTTATTAACTGCATAACAGTGTTTATTGCATATTTACTTACAAGAGTTTATAAAAGTTTATAAAAGTTATTTGCTATAGTCTAATTGTATTCTAATAAATATAGTTTTTGCTCTAAGGCTACTTTCACACTAGCGTTAACTGCAAACCGTCTCAAATCGTCTTTTTTGCCGAAAAAACGGATGCATCAAAAAAGTGAAACGTATGCAACGCATACAGCATTTCGACGGATCCGTCGCAAATCCGCAAAACGTTTCCGTCGAAATACTGGATCCGTTGCATCCGTTTTTACCATCCGTTGCATCCGTTTTTACGACGGATCCGTTTTTAAAATGGGAGGCTCCCAAATTTGATTGGCTACTGGAAAATATGGAAAACTATATAGTTACTGTTTTTACAGCCCATCTTTGTGGGTTTTAGTTTTGTGGCAGCGATGGAAGGTGTTCTTGTGAGGATTGCGAGTTTGGTTACTGACGTTATCTTTGAGACGAATCGTCTGGATATCATAGTGCGGAGAAGGAGGCGGCAGCGGAAAAACGTCGGATGCTTCTGCAGCAACGGAGACGGAGACGACTCTGGATCCATCCGATTAATGAACTGCGGATGACCCGGGGTGTCCAGTCCACTCTGTACCTGGAGTTGCGGCACAATCCACACAAATTCTACAAATACGTACGGATGAGGATGGAACATTTTGACTTTTTGCTTGAAAAACTGGAGGATGTCATCCGAAGGCAGGACACAAGGATGAAGCTTGCCATCACACCGGCGGAGCAGCTGATGGTGATCCTGCGGTAAGCCTCTTTTTTTTTCTGTCATTGCTCATATTTAATGTTATATTACATGCTGCAGACAATACTGCGCTGACATATTGCGCACTATTTTCTACAGCATGTAATGTTTGTTTTGTTTGCGGCCATTCCACTGCTTTTTTTTTAATGTCATTGCTGATATTGAATGTCCTATAACAGACTGCAGAAAATACTGCGCTGAAACATTGCGTTGCATTTTCTGCAGAATGTTTTTTTGGGGGGGGGGTTTGTTGACATGCAACTGTTTTTTTTTTTTTCTGTCATTAGTCATATTTAATGTTTATATTACATGCTGCAGACAATACTGCGCTGACATATTGCGCACTATTTTCTGCAGCATGTAATTTTTGTTTTGTTTGCGGCCATTCCACTGCTTTTTTACACCGGTTTCATGCAGGTTTTATTGTGTGTCCCGTCCTAAAAAAAATTTTCACAGTGCCATTTATTGAAACTTAAGATGCTGTTGGTCTGTACAATTTTTTTATAACATTTTTTTTTTTTTTTTTTTTTTTTTTAAGCTTCCTAGCTACGGGTGAATCTACGACTTCGCTCCATTACTAATTCCGGCTGGGCATTTCCACTATTTCCGGAATAGTGAAGGAGACATGTCGGGCTATTTGGACCACTTTACAGCCGGAGTATATCCCCCAACCATCCATGGACATCTGGTTGAGAAGTGCAGAACAGTTTCATCAAATTTGCAATTTCCCTAATTGTGTGGGTGCAGTTGACGGGAAACACATAAGGATTGCGAAACCGGCAGGAACAGGATCGGAGTACTATAATTATAATAAGTATTTCTCCATCGTCCTTATGGCTATTGCAGATGCCAACCGCAGGTTCCTTGCCGTGGACATAGGAGCGTATGGACGGTCCAACGATTCGCAAGTTTTTAAAAACTCTCCAATGGGTCGTTGCCTTTATGGAGAGAGCTACGATTTCCCGCCAGCCAGACCACTGCCAGGAACAAGTGAACCAGCCATGGAATATGTTTGTGTAGGTGATGAAGCCTTTCAACTGTCGCCGCACCTACTGAAACCGTATAGTAGCCGGAACTTAACCCATACCAAGCGGGTCTTTAATTACCGGCTTACTAGAGCACGAAGAGTAGTCGAGTGTTCTTTTGGCATATTGACGGCGAAGTGGCGAGTTCTGCTGACGGCTATCAAACTGAAAACCACAACTATAGACGAGGTAGTTAAAGCCTGTGTGGTGCTTCAAAAACTTTGTCCTTTCAAAGGAGCCTGTTTCCTTGGATGACGAAGAATTGGAGACAACCTTGTGGGACTACCGCAGCAGCTCGGTTCGCTCCACAGGTTCTGTTACAAGGATGAGGGACCAGTTTGCCGATTATTTTATGTTACCTGTCGGGCGGATTCCATGGCAAGACATGATTGTGTGACATGTTTTCCATGTGTTTTGTTTATGTAAAAAATGTGTTTCTACCCCCCCAAAAAAAAAAAAAAAGTAAAAAAGCGTGGTTTTCTTGGTAATAAAACCAATGTTATACCCTTCACACGTCTGGTGTTTTTTTTTTTTAAGTTTACCTTTTTTTAGTTACCATAGTACCTTAATGAATCCACACACACACACAGAGTAGAATTTAAATCAAACTTAAATGTTATTTTAACTTTTTATTTTTTGTATTTTTGCCAAAATATTAGAAATATATACATTTTTTTTTTTTAAAACAAACACAAACTTTAACATGCTAGCATGTTATAAATTGTCAAAATGTGGGGGGGAGATACAAGGGGAGGAGGGGCTGGAAGGTTGGACCACGTCGATAGGTGGGGAAACCCTACTTGTTTGGGGTGCAGTGGAAGGGGGGGTAAAAGCAGGAGGTTGACCAGAGGGGGGGGGTGGTGTTGGGGTAGGGGGAATACTTACTGGGGAAGAAAAGCTGGGCAAGGAAGAAAACATAGGGGGAAGAAATTTGGTTTGTGGGCCGGGATGGGTATGGGGACTGGGTTGGGTATGGGGACTGGGTTGGGTATGAGGACTGGGTTGGGTATTGGGACTGGCGTGGGTATTGGGGCTGGGTTTGGTATTGGGGCTGGCGTGGGGATTGGGGCTGGGTTTGGTATTGGGGTTGGAGTGGGGATTGGGGCTGGGTTTGGCGTGGGGATTGGGGCTGGTGTGGGTATTGGGGCTGGTGTGGGTATTGGGGCTGGGTTTGGTAATGGGGGGTATGGTGTGGAAATGGGGCCTGGGGTGGGGCATGGTGTGGAAATGGGGCCGGGGTGGAATTGTAGTGGATGTGTGGGGGTAGATTGGGGTTCATGAAGGGCCTTCAGTAGAGCATTATGGCAGGTATTCATTACCCGCATCTGTTGCTGAAAAGAAAGCTTTTCCATGCTCCTGAGCATGGATTGAAAAAAAAGGTTGGCTGGAGATTGACTTACATCTGAATGCAGCCTATCCAAGCGACTGCTGGTTTCATGGCTTGTTTCACTGATGCGTGATTGCACCATGTTGAAACCAGCAGTCACTTGCTCTCCCAAAATTTTGAAAGAGCTTTGGAAGGCTGCATTCAGATGTAAGAATTCAGGAGCATAGCTCCTTTCCTGACCCCTCTGTCGCTGCTGCCACGAACCTAATGGTGGTCTAGAGGTGGCAGGATCAGAGGGGTGGGGTAAAGGGAACGCTATCTGTTCAGCATCAGATGCGAGCAATGAAGCCTGCAATAATGCTCCACTGCTTGGGGCGGATGAAGTGGAGGGGACAGAGGGGTCAGAGGTGTGGGGCCTACCGACGTGGCCCTCAGTGGCAGACTCAGGAGGGATCGCTCCAGAGGGCGCAGAGGAAGATGCAGGCGCCCGGTGGCTGGAGAAGGTGCTGTGAAAGAAAAAACAAAAACAATTAATATATTGATAGGAAAAAGCCCTGACTGAAACCAAACTAAGTAGACAGGTTAACATGGTTATTAGTGGGCTGACGAATACTTACACTCTGCTCAGCATTGTTCGCCTCAGGAAGGAGAGGGCCTGGCCATATTTATATTTGCTCCTCTTCCTTCCTGCAGAGCCACTCGGGGCCTGCATCTCCATGTTGAATTCCCTCTTAAAGCGATCCCTCAGTGACCGCCACCGCTTCCTAACCTTTCCACCTGTGTAGACAAGAATGAAAAGAAAAAAAAAAAAATGGTAAATGCAATACATTACATTCAACTCAAAACATCACTGAAAAGTGAATACTTACATAGTTTGCTCTGCTGCTGTGGATGAAGGTCCTCCCACCTCGGAAAGATGTTATGGCACACTTCGTCCCAGAGCCGACGGGTGACACCGGTATCAGCATGCCTGCGGTCAGCCATGTTCCACAGCGGCTCCCGCTCGTGAACCTCCTTGATGAGACTGTCGATGTCAATGTCATCATCCAAGTCTTCGGCGGGAGCACACTGTGAAGCCTGTGCAAAAAACAGAAGAAGAAAAACAAAAAAAATTAGTACACTGAAACACAAAAGTACCAATAGAATCCCCCCCCAAAAAAAAACTCACTGATGGCCGACCACGGCGACGATTCCGCCGACTCTGGGAGCGGCTGGGAGAACCTTCACGGTTTGCTGACTGTTCAGCAGCAGCAGCAGGAGACTGAAATAAAGGAAACACATTCTCTGTAATGTAGGCATATGTTTTCTGTGTTTAGTTATGTATGAAAATCTGTTTTGTGTACGGTGCAGTGTGATGTGCGAAGCAACTGTTTCACCACTACTTACACTTGGTTCCTCCTCCACTTGCATCTCTCCACCCGTCTCGCCCCCTTCTGACAGCTCCTCATCTGATTCAGCTTCCTGTTTAAACATTTATGCATGTAGTGATCAACAAAAATGTAAATTAAAAAAACAAACAAACATTTTTTGTGTTAACTTACCGATACACGCTGTGGCTGTTGAGGAGGGCTGTCAGAAGAGGACATTGTTGTGTTAGCCAGGCAGCGGCTGTGGTCCTGGTGTCTCTGTAAGTTAAAAGACACTTGCAATCTGCTCTACACATTGAAGTAGCAGATTTGGGGTCTTCAAAACTTCTCAAGATTTGTGGCTGTGGTCCTGGTGGGTTGGTCCTGGTGGGAACACAGGCGGCGGCTGTGGTCCTGGTCCCTGGTGTATCTGTAATAAGTATAATGGATTTATAGTTAAACATTACCTAGTTCAGGGGGTGGTCTAACGGTAAACACCCTGCTGAAATGATGTGAGAAATGTTCATTAAAGGTGAACACCAAAACCCCAAAACAGGTGCACGTTATACCATTCATTTCCATGTCCCCAAAAAAATTTTTTAAATGTGAACCCACCATGTAAAAATATATTTACCACATTTTATTTTCAAAAATCACCTCCCCCAAAAAACCTTTACAGTATAACCTTTATTAAAAAATGAGATGTCAACCAACTCTGTATTGCATGTGTAACCATTGGTACATACACCAGTTTTAAATTTACCTTTCTGAAATGATACTACGGACATTTTTTTAACAAACATTTTATTATTCTTTTTTTTTTTTTTTTCTTTTTCACATCACAATTAGGAGCTGAAATGCTCTTTATTTTAAATACAAGTACGGTACATCAACTGCGAATGGTTTCAACAGAAAATCAACACTTTTAAATAGAAAAAAAAACGCACGCTCACACATTCAAACCACAAGCTGCAGACTAGACTTTGCAAAAATACATCCGATTTAAAAAAAATAAAATAAAATAAAAATAAAGATAAAAAAAAAATACCCACATTTAAACCAAATGCTGCACAGACCACTATACTTAGTAAATACATCAGAAAAAGGCAATTAACCAATTAGGCATGGACAAATGCAATCAACAAGATGCACACAAACATGCATGGTATGTGTCCACATTCCGGATCGCATCAGGATTTGATAAGGATTTTCCATCAGTATTTGTAGTCCAAAACCAGGAGTGTAACAATTAGAGGAAAAGTATAATAGAAACCTATGCTCCACTTCTGTATTTATCACCCACTCCTGGTTTTGGCTTACAAATACTGATGAAAAATCCTGACCAAATCCTGATGCAATCCTGAACGTGGACACATACCCTCCCACATGAGCAGGCATAAGATTGGCGAAGGCATAATAAGGTGCAGGCACATGAAGACATACATACAAAAGCACACAGCCGTACAAAAATACTCACGCACGCACGCACGCACGCACGCAGGCACATAAGCTTTATGCAAATACACATATGTACAACAAAGGCACAAAGGTGGACCCAAACAGAAGACGCATACGCACACACACACACACACGTAAAAAAGGCTGACAATCCTGTGGCTGGAGCTGCAGGTCTTCACAGTGGCTGGCATCAGGGTGGATCTGGACTCCAGCATGGCACTGGCTGTTGCAGGACGATGGCAGGCCTCTGGTTCTCTTCAGGTTTTAAGCTCTTGCTGTAGTCAGTACCTCATACACACACAAATGCACAGGCACACAGACGCACACAAAAATGGCAATACTCACACTGGCTCTATGGTGGCTGGAGTCTTGTGGCAGGCTTGCTGGAGTCTTGTGGCAGGCTTGCTGGAGTCTTGTGGCAGGCTTGCTGGAGTCTTGTGGCAGGCTTGCTGGAGTCTTGTGGCAGGCTTGCTGGAGTCTTGTGGCAGGCTTGCTGGAGTCTTGTGGCAGGCTTGCTGGAGTCTTGTGGCAGGCTTGCTGGAGTCTTGTGGCAGGCTTGCTGGAGTCTTGTGGCTGGCTCCTGTGGCAGGCTCCTGTGGCTGGCTCCTGTGGCAGGCTGGCTCTTGCTGGCAGGCTTCTTTGCTTCTGTCTTCTTGCTGGCATATGTGGGGTTGAAGGTCCAGGCCAGGTTTATATAGATTTGGGGGTGTCTGGCCAATTGGCAACAAAATCCAGCTTCTGAGCATGCTCAGTGTAAAAAAAAAAACGTATTGCAGCGCTGCATTGCGTCGTACGACGTGTCCCGACGCGTCCGTCACTCATAGGCTTCCATTGTAGCCAACGACGCATGCCGCAGGATGCGTCGCGACACGTGTGACGACGTGTCACCAAATTTCGACGCATACGGCGTACGACGTACACGACGTATGACAATCCGTCGCAATACGTCGCCAATACAAGTCTATGGGGAAAAAACGCATCCTGCAAACACTTTTGCAGGATGCGTTTTTTCGGCAAAAAGACGATTTGTGACGGTTTGCAGTTAACGCTAGTGTGAAAGTAGCCTAAGTGGTCTGATTACTTATATGATGGTGAGAAACTGAATAAGCACAATGTTACTATTTTACAACAGTAAATTTATTGTTACGAATTGGCCATTTATGAAGGAGTCGGAGCCTGATAAAATCCAGGAGTCGGAGTCGCAACTGTGGCTTACCGACTCCACAGCCCTGGTTCTTGGGGTACGTGTCCACGGGCCGGATTACATCCGGATTAGCTGCGGATTGGATGCTGTGTACGGCCACAACGTTCAACCTTCAGCGTCCAGATGTTACAGCATAGCGGACGGGATTTTATGAAATCCCGTCTCCACTATGTGTGCGCCCTGCGTTTCCGGACATGCGGTGCATCTTTTTAGAACGAATCATGTCTATCTTGCAGCAATTCTCCATCGCCGCAAGATAAATCACGGGGCCCTATGAATCTGGTGCGGCGATTCCGGATGTGTGCAATGAACATATCCGGAATCACCACACGTACCACCACGGAATCACCACACGTACGTATAGTTTAATGTTTAAAAGGGTTGTCCACTACTCCAGCAACCGTTTCTGAATCCCCATGTCACCCCACCACCACCTATACTCGCCTCTGATGCTGGCGTCATACCAAGGGTCTTGCACTGGCTCTCCTGGGGCGAATGACATGGCTTTACTGATCTCCCCTCCTTCGGACAAATCAGGACATCAGGTGGAAGTGTGAGCAGCCGCAGCTTTGACTTCCTTTGGATATAAATAAATAATCTTTATTTTATATAGCGCTAACATATTCCACAGCGCTTTACACACATTATCATTGCTGTCCCTATCAGTATGTCTTTGGAATGTGGGAGCAAACCGGAGAACCTGGAGGAAACCCACGCAAACACGGGGAGAGCATACAAACGCCTTGCAGATGTTGCCCTTGCTGGGGTTAGAACCCAGGACCCCGCTGCTGCACAGTAACAGTGCTAACCACTGAGCCACCGTGCTGCCCTATATATTGTATCCATAGGAGGTGGGAGTAAGGCCATGTCACTCGCCACTGTAGGGCAAGTGCTGAGACCCTGAGGCGGTTATAAGGGGTTATTATTCTACTGGGGGGGGGAATCGATAGTGGACAACCCGTTTTTTGGGGTTTTTGTTTTTTACGGCTGTTTAGGTATCAGCAATGTATGTTCTCTGTGTAGTAAATACCAGTTGCCGTCTTCTACTCTTGCCAGCGCTGCTCCTTCTTTTCCCTTCACCATGACAGCACCGCACATGAGAGATAGCATCCGCCCCCAGGAACAGGAAACCTGCAGCAGAGATAAAATAATGGGGCGGCCACTCTCTCCTCAGTTTGGTTTCCTGTTCCTGCAGGTGGACGCCTGTGGCAGAGCTCCTACCTCCGGAGGGATACCCCTCTGATGATTCCGGTCCGGAGGCCGAGGTCCGCGGGGGAGCCAGCCATGCTCGGCGGCACTGCGTGCGGTGCTGTCCGGGTGAAGGAGCTGCTGTGCCACGCCTGTTTCCCCTCACTGGACTCCCCGGCGACCGCTCTGGGCAGGAGGCAGGTCCGGGGTAGGGGGCGTGTCCTTCACCGCTGCCGGCCGCCGAAGTGAAGGATGACGACTTCCGGTCGCGCCGGAAGTGACGTCACACGCCGAAGGAGCCGGTGTGCTGGACACTTATTCCTAACGCCGAAACCAGACAGCTCGTTGAGAATGATATTCAACTTGAGGGCTTTTAATCATTACATTCAAATAGAGAAATTAAAAATGGAGACTCTAAGAACGGCGGTAAAAGTACTCAACCCGAACTGTTATATGGCAGTAATCGATCTTACAGATGCTTACTACCATGTGCTGATCGCTGTCCAACATCAGCAATATCTCAGACTACTGGTAAACCTCGGGAAAACCCCCACCCACCTACAGTATCAATGTCTTCCCTTTGGGGTGGCTATAGCGCCCCGCGTATTTACCAAAATTATTTCCGAAGTGGCGTCCTTCATCAGGAAAGAAGACATAATGCTGGTCCCTTATTTGGACGATTTTTTGGTGATAGCAAACAGCAAAGAAGATTGCGAGAAAACAGTCACAAGAGTACTAGACGTGTTAACCAAATTAGGATAGATGATAAACCTGAAGAAATCAAGACTTATTCCAACACAGTCTCAAGAATTCCTCGGGATCCTACTAGATTCCATCAAACAGGAGTGTATCCTCCCACAAAGGAAAATTCAATCTATCCAACAGAAAGTACAACTGTTTCAGCTACAGCGGTCTATCTCTCTACGGAATGCAATGTCGCTCCTGGGAATTCTAACGGCGACAATTCCAGCAACACGGTGGGCCCAAAGCCACACAAGAGAATTGCAATGGCAGATACTAGCCGAACAAGTGAGGAATCCTTACAATCTGAATCGGAAGATTCTCCTATCCCCAAGGGTTCAGGACTCACTAGAATGGTGGCTAAAAACAGAAAATCTAAGCAAAGCGGTACCGTGGTCAATACAAAATCCAGTAGTCCTCACTACTGATGCGCGCCCATGGGGATGGGGAGCGCACGTGGAGAATCAGGTCCTACAGGGTCAATGGGAGGCCTCAATGACAGCAGCGTCTTCCAATCTAAAAGAACTGTCAGCAGTGAGGCAAGCACTTCTTCAAATATGAGAAAGGATACAAGGAAGATATGTGGTGGTGTTGTCCGACAACAACACGACGATAGCCTATATAAATCGCCAAGGGGGCACAAGATCACCATCCCTTATGGCAGAAGCCAAAGAGCTTTTTATGTGGGCCGAAAGCAACCTTCTCTCTCTCTAACCGGAACATACTTAAGAGGATCAGAGAATCAAGTAGCCGACTTCCTAAGCCGTCACTCATTACATCAAGGGGAGTGGTCCCTGAGCCAGGCAGTCTTTGGGGAAATATGTGCCAACTGGGGCGTTCCAGAAATAGACTTATTCGCCACAAAACAAAATCGGAAAGTGAAGAAGTTTTATTCTCTGAACCCAAGAGAACACCCGGAGGGAGTAGACGTGTTTCTATACCAGTGGAACTTCCATCTGGCATACGCATTTCCCCCAATACCGTTAATCCTGACAGTCCTCAGGAAAATTCGGGAAGACAAGGCACGAGTGATCCTCATAGCTCCCTTTTGGCCGAAAAGGGCATGGTTCACGTGGCTCAGACGCATGTCTATCTCGGACCCATGGGTCCTCCCAGATGCCTTGGATCTCCTACACCAGGGACCAGTTCAACACCCTCAAGTACACAGGCTACATCTCACCGCCTGGAACTTGAGAGGGGACTTCTATTAGCAAAAGGATTCCTCGAACCCTTTAGTGACCACATTGCTTGCTAGCAGGAAAAAAGTCACCTCAGAAAAATATCAAAAAATTTGGCAAAAATTCCTGGAGTTCTCAGGGCGACAGTTGTCCAAGACAAGCCAAGAAGTCCCGGTAAAAGTGGAGCGCCCCCACACCGCCGCAGGGCCGAGGGGTACCCGGTACCGGGCCTCTGAGTCTCAGTCCTGGAGTGGTCACGGTGGCTAGACCCGGTCCGTGGCCCTGTCTATCAGTGGGGGACGTCCGGTGCAATAAGTGGTGATAATGGTGCGGTTGTGGGGTGCAGGTCGCGGTAAATAATGAGGACACCAGGTTGTAGTCTCTTTACCTCTTTACTGAAGGTTTTAGAGTCCTCAGTCCAGAGCGCTGTTAACAGGGTTGTCAGAGACCGGCCGGTCCAAAGGCACATCAGGAGTTCTCTTTACAGGTGGGGATCAGTGTCTACCTTCTAGCGCTGGGTGTTGTAGTCCTTCCCTGCTGAGCTCCCGGGATAGTCCTCACAACTGGTTCCGTCTTTCTCTAATGTTCGTTCTCTCCGTCCTCCAGGTGATATGGTAGGACGCACCCGTATGACGGGGTAGGCCTGGAGTTCTTCCGGGACCCTAGAGTCGCCCCTCTCCCACAGCTGCCTCCGTTGTCTGCTTAGGTGTTAAGTGAGACAGCCAACCTGTAATTGGCTGTCCGGCCGTGGTTTGCAGTGTACTTAAAGTCTCTTACTTGCTCGGCGTTCCGGCCACCGACTGTTTGTGCCTCAGAAGGATGTTGCCTCGGTCTAACAGCACGACTCCTTCTGGTCCCAATTCCTCTTTACTGTATTCCCGTTGTGCACTGGTTAGTCCTGCTCTGAGGAGTCTGCCAGGATCCCATCCCTGACAGGTCCTCTCGCTAGCTCTTCCCAGCTACTTCTCCCTGTCTTCCTGTCCAACCCCCAGTTTTACCAGAATGTGAGGAGTGGCCTAGTAGATAGAACCACCCCCCCTGGTGGCCGGAGTGTGAAGTGTAGTGAGGTGTTACCTGGTCAGAGAGACTCCGTTAGTGCAATCAGACGTACCATAGCTCCCCATAGTGGCGGAGCCACAGTACTGCAACGACCAGGACTCTGGGGCGCTGCACTCCCCCCCGGTTAAATCCAGTACTCCGGGACTGGGAAAACAAGAACAACATGTTAACAGAAAACACACAAATTTTTTGAAATAGCATAACAATTGAACATAACAGTGCTTCCCTTTACGGGAGGTGAGGATTCTTGAACGTTGCAAAAGTTAGGTCATGCACAGTTTATGACTCTCAGTTCAGTGGTTGAAACAGCTGGGACCCCCCGGGTAAACAAAGGGGTCCCCTTGTGAAAGTTTTTGAGCAATTCACCGTCCATTACTCTATTGTCCATTTAAAACCTGTAACAAAAGACATACACAAAAACATTCTTAACTAAAGAGCAGGCCTTATTAATACCTCCAAGTTTTGTAGCGGAGGGGAGTTTGATTTTGAGTGCTGCGTGTGGACCTTCGCAGCGCAGGGGTTGCTATTGGCCTAACGGGGCCCGCTATGCTTGCTACCGCTGGTGTAGTGCACTGTCTTCTAGCTACACTTCTAGTGAATCGGGGTAGCACTGGCAGGTTGGGGTTCTCAGAGCTGCTGCTATCAACAGTGGGTACAGCAGATTCACTGACAGCAGAGGGAGGATTTACCGGTTCAACGGTTGGCATGGCATCATCAAGTAAGGCTTGTTGAGGTAGCGGGGCCGGATGATCTGGTGCCACCACTGTTTCTGGCGGGTCCGGCTGTTGAAACATTAGAACAGGCACCACGATGGCTTGATTTATCTGAGTCCAGGACTGGGGAAAGTCACCAAGGACGGTATGGAACATCTTCTCCTTTTCTTCCGGCGGGGAGATCTTTGGGACCGTCTCTCTCTCTTTCAACTTATCGGGGCAGACCTTAAGGTGATCCCTGGATACCGCTGTTGAGGTCTCCCCTTGGTCCTTGCTGATGAGGCAGACCTTTGTGTTGTCGAAATCGGACGGCAGGATGGTATACGGTTCTGCTTCCCATTGGTCATCGAGTTTATGTAACCTCCTCTTTCGTTTAAGTACTTGCTCACCAGGAATCGCAGGAGCGTGTTGGTTGTAGTCCCTTTCTTGTTTTTGCCTAGCCTGGGCGAGGCTCCTCTCTACACACTCCTGTACTTCGCGGTATCTTCGCTGCCTTTCTGTATCCCAATCTGCCTCCGGCGGGGTATCTTCGGGTACTAGGACCCCCATATCCAGATCAACGGGTAACCGACTAGATCTTCCTCGCATCAGGTACGCTGGAGTACAGTTGGTGGAACTTACTGGGATGTGGTTGTACATATCCACCAAGTCAGGCAACTTTATCGGCCACAGGCTCCGTTCCTCCACAGGCAAGGTCTTCAATAAATCGATTACCACCTGGTTCATCTTCTCGCACATCCCGTTGGTCTAAGGGTGGTACGGTGTGGTTCTGATCTTCTTACACCCGTACAGTTGGCAGAATTCCTGGAACACTTCTGCTTCAAAGGCAGGTCCCTGGTCGGTCAGTACCTTCTCTGGGTAGCCATGGGGCCTACAAAAGTGCTGCTGGAAGGCCCTGGCGGCAGTCCTGGCCGTTAGATCTTTAACAGGCACAACCACCAAAAACCTGGAGTAGTGGTCCACGATGGTAAGGGCGTAGATATAGCCCGACCGGCTAGGTGTCAGCTTCACATGATCCAGCGTGACCAGTTCAAGCGGCCGTTTGGTGATGATAGGCCGCAGGGGAGCCCGTTGACTGTCACGGTCCTTTCTGCGCAGACTACATGGACCACACTCCCGACACCACTTCTCAATGGTTCTCTTCATGCCAATCCAATAGAACCTCCCTCGCAGCAGCTTCTCCAGCTTCCTCCATCCGAAGTGTCCGGCCCCATCATGGTAGGCTCCCAGAACCATGGGCGCATCTCGCCTTGGCACCACTATCTGCCACACCAATTCATGAGTACGTGGGTCGATGCTCCTCCTGCACAGCTTGCCATCATGGATAAACAGTTTGCTTCTCCCCTTCCACAGCTGTTGGGTTTCTTGTGGATCATCTGGGCCAGGGTGCAACCCAGCCTGCGTCAAGAGCTCCTTCACCTGACGAACCGCGGGGTCACTATCCTGGGTTTCTGCCCATCCGTGGTGGGGCAGGGGATTCAGCGTGGCATCCGGTGGGTTCTTGTGCCTGTTCTTCACATGGTGAGAGTTCTGAGTGGCTTTGGGGCGATGGAAGGCAGGCAGCTCCACCTCTTCAAGTGCCTCCGGGTCTTCTCCCACTTCTGGTAAATTGGGCATTCGGGACAGGGCATCGGCATTGGCATTCTGGTGTCCTGCCCGATATTTGATGGTGAAATCATAGTTGGACAGCCGGGCCATCCACCGCTGTTCCAAAGCCCCGAGTTTGGCAGTATCCAGATGCGTTAGTGGATTGTTGTCCGTGAAAACGGTGAATTTCGCGGAGGCCAGGTAGTGCTTGAACCTCTCCGTCACTGCCCAGACAAGGGCAAGGAATTCCAGCTTGAAGGAACTGTAGTTGTCAGGGTTCCTTTCCGTGGGACGGAGTTTCCTGCTGGCGTAAGCAATCACTCTTTCTTTGCCTTTCTGGACTTGAGACAGCACGGCTCCTAGTCCCACATTACTGGCATCTGTGTACAGCACAAACGGTTGGTCGTATTCGGGGTAAGCCAGTACCTCTTCTCCCGTCAGCGCCGACTTCAAGCAGGTGAAGGATTCCTCCAGCTCCCCGTTCCAGTCAAAGGGGGTGTTCCTCCTCTTGGTCTTCTTTGGTTGGCCCACCAACAGGTTTTGCAAGGGTGCGGCCTTTTTGGTGAAGTCTTTAATGAACCTCCGGTAATAGCCTACCAGCCCGAGGAACTGCCGGACTTCGTGGAGGTCACTGGGCTTTGGCCAGTCCTTGATCACTGTGACCTTGTCGGGGTCTGGGGCCACTCCTTCAGCGCTCACCACATGGCCCAGGTACTGCACTTTAGGTTTCAGCAGATGACACTTGGACGGTTTCACCTTTAGGCCGAAGTTGGACAAGGCTTCAAACACCTCGGCCAGGTGCTTCAGATGGTCTTCGTAGGTCTTAGAGAAGACTATGACGTCATCCAGATACAGCAGCACAGTTTCAAAGTTCATGTGTCCCAGGCAGCACTCCATCATCCTCTGGAACGTCCCGGGAGCATTGCACAATCCGAAGGGCATGTAGTTGAACTCGCAGAGACCCATTGGTGTCGTGAAGGCCGTCTTCTCTTTGTCCGCCTCCGCTACAGGAACCTGCCAGTACCCACTGGTGAGATCTAAGGTAGAGAAGTAGTTAGCAGATTTTAAAGCAGCCAGGGACTCCTCTATCCTGGGCAGTGGGTATGCGTCCTTATGTGTAATGCGATTCAACTGCCTGTAATCCACACACATCCTCATTGTACCATCTTTCTTTTTAACAAGGACTAACGGAGCTGCCCAGGGGCTACAGCTGTCTCTCACCACCCCAGCCTCCTTCATTTCCCGCAACATGTCCTTGGCACACTGGTAATGAGCTGGGGGTACAGGGCGATATCTCTCTTTTATGGGTCGGTGATCTCCCGTGGGGATGTGATGTTGGATCCCTTTCACCTGCCCAAAATCTAAGGGGTGTTTGCTGAATACCTGCTCGTACTCGTGTACCACCCTGTAAGCTCCCTGTATTTGATGAGATGGGGTAGAGTCAGTGCCCACATGCAATTCCCGACACCAGTCTTTCAAGTGCTCTGCAGAACCTTTGTTCTCCGCCACGTTTGACGGGACCAAGGGTTCAGGTGTCTGTATTACACTATTATTGACAGTGAACAGTTTGGCGAGCGTGGTATACTTGGTTAGGTGGACCTCTTCCTCCCCACAATTGAGGACACGTACGGGCACTCTCCCCTGACGGACGTCGACCACCCCCCAGGCTGTCAGAACAGTAGGCCTATTGTCTGAATATACGGGTTCTACCAAGGCCTGGTAGTCCTTACCCCTGAGACCTATGGCTGCTCGACACCATATTAACATTTCGCTCTTGGGGGGTATCGCGATGGGGTTTGAATCACTCACAGTGACACGACCAATCTCACCACCAGTCAGCTCTACCTGCTGTCTCTGCATCAGAGCCCTGATTTCCTTCTGCAGGGCGCGTTGCTCACTGTGGCCAGCGGTTTCTGCCACCTGTTGCAACAAAACAATCACTTCTGCAAGACAATTTTCTATAACATTAGTACCACACTCGCCACAGCTAAACAAACCTACTTCTCATCTCTCATATCCTCCCTGTCTCACAACCCTAAACAGTTATTCAACACCTTCAATTCTCTCCTCCGTCCCCCAGCACCTCCTCCCTCCTCACTTATCTCTGCTGAAGACTTTGCCTCATTCTTCAAGCAGAAGATTGATAACATCAGAGACAGTTTTGGTCAACAAGCCCCAGAGCCCTTCCTCCCAACTTCCCTACCCTCCACCTCCAAAACCAACTACTCCACCATTACAGAAGATCAACTCGCCACTCTACTCTCAAGATCGCATCTCACCACCTGTGCACTTGACCCGCTCCCATCCCACCTCATCCCAAACCTCACCACAATCTTCATCCCAACCCTAACCCATCTCTTCAACCTATCACTAACAACTGGTGTTTTCCCCTCAAGCTTTAAACATGCCTCCATCACACCTATCCTCAAAAAGCCCTCTCTTGACCCATCCTCTGTATCTAGCTATCGCCCTATATCACTTCTCCCCTATGCCTCAAAACTACTGGAACAACACGTCTACCTTGAACTGTCCTCCCATCTCTCTTCTTGCTCCCTTTTTGACCGCTTACAATCTGGCTTCCGGTCACACCACTCCACTGAAACTGCCCTAACTAAGGTCACCAACGACCTCTTAACCGCCAAGAGCAAGCGACACTACTCTGTTCTCCTCCTCCTCGACCTGTCAGCTGCCTTTGACACAGTGGACCATTCCCTATTATTACAGACCCTCTCATCCCTTGGCATCACAGACTTGGCCCTATCCTGGATCTCATCATACCTAACAGACCGGACATTCAGCGTCTCCCACTCACACACCACCTCCTCACCTCGCCCCCTATCTGTCGGAGTCCCACAAGGTTCAGTCCTTGGGCCCCTGCTCTTCTCCATTTACACCTTTGGCCTGGGACAGCTCATAGAATCTCATGGCTTTCAGTATCACCTCTATGCTGATGACACACAGATCTACATCTCTGGACCAGATATCACCTCCCTACTAACCAGAATCCCTCAATGTCTGTCCACTATTTCATCCTTCTTCTCCGCTAAATTTCTGAAACTTAACATGGACAAAACAGAATTCATCATCTTTCCCCCATCTCACGTGACCCCCCCAACGAACCTATCCATTACAGTAAATGGCTGCCCACTCTCCCCAGTCCCACAAGCTCGCTGCCTCGGGGTTATCCTTGATGCTGATCTCTCCTTCAAACCACATATCCAAGCCCTTTCCACTTCCTGCCGACTTCAACTCAAAAATATTGCACGAATCCGTTCATTCCTCAACCAAGAATCTGCAAAAACCCTAGTCCATGCCCTCATCATCTCTCGCCTTGACTACTGCAACCTCCTGCTCTGTGGCCTCCCCTCAAACACTCTCGCACCCCTCCAATCTATTCTAAACTCTGCTGCCCGACTAATCCACCTGTCCCCCCGCTATTCTCCGGCCTCTCCCCTCTGTCAATCCTTTCACTGGCTCCCCATTGCCCAGAGACTCCAGTACAAAACCCTAACCATGACGTACAAAGCCATCCACAACCTGTCTCCTCCTTACATCTGTGACCTCATCTCCCGGTACTTTCCTACACGCAACCTCCGATCCTCACAAGATCTCCTTCTCTACTCCCCTCTTATCTCCTCTTCCCACAATCGTATACAAGATTTCTCTCGCGTATCACCCCTACTCTGGAACCCTCTACCACAACACATCAGACTCTCGCCTACCATTGAAACCTTCAAAAGGAACCTGAAGACTCACCTCTTCCGACAAGCCTACAACCTGCAGTAACCACCGATCGACCAAACCGCTGCATGACCAGCTCTACCCTCACCTACTGTATTCTCACCCATCCCTTGTAGATTGTGAGCCTTCGCGGGCAGGGTCCTCTCTCCTACTGTACCAGTTATGACTTGTATTGTTCAAGATTATTGTACTTGTTTTTATTATGTATACCCCTCCTCACTTGTAAATCGCCATGGAATAAATGGCGCTATAACAATAAATAATAATAATAATAATAATAATAATACCAAGAGTCATCATGGGATTACATTCTCGACGATCAATATCAACAATCACAATCCCTTGGGCTTTCAATTCCACCCGCCCCACTTTGATGGTGACCTCCTTATACCCCACTTGTGGCAACGGCTGACCATTACTAGCTATTATGGTGAAATCATCGTCAGGGACACGAGTAATATCAGCGTCCTCCCAATACCGTTTGTAGAGCACGTAAGGTATAGTCGTCACCTGAGAACCGGTGTCCAGCAAAGCATTCAAGGGGATTCCATCAATCACTACAGGGAGAACTGGTCGTCCTCCAATATACTTGGTTCTCCAATGCTGCGGGCCTGACCGTCCTACTCCTGGGGGTTGCTCGTTTAAAGGACAGTACCTTGCAAGATGGCCCACCTGGTGACATCGGCGGCAGATGGGTCGTCCGTCCTGATGGAAGCGATCGCTGTCCCGGCCTCTGGTCGGTGGGGTCCTCTTCTGTCGCGTCCAGGGAACATCCTCTGGTCCGGAGGCTAGCTGGATCTTTTCTTTGGGGGCCTCCTGTAGGGACTGCACCGTCCGGGCTAGGGCAGCAACGCTCCTGGTCAGCTCCCGCATCTGGAGACGGAGTCCTGCAGGGGAGTTGTCCTCGAAGCTCTGGGCGTCGACCTCCACGGCAACTGGGGTATCTGTTGTGAATTTGGATTCTGGGCTCCCCCGGTGGCTACTGGTGGAATTGAACTGGTGTCTTCATCTTCTCTGTTCACCTGTTCCCATCAAGATGTGGGAGTCGCTATATAACCTTGCTGCTCTGTTAGTTGCTTGCCGGTCAACAATGTTATCAGAAGCCTCTCTGTGCTTGTTCCTGCTCCTAGACAACTACTAGATAAGTTGGACTCTTGTCCATGTTTGTTTTTGCATTTTGTTCCAGTTCACAGCTGTAGTTTCGTTACTGTGTCTGGAAAGCTCTTGTGAACGGGAATTGCCACTCTGGTGTTATGAGTTAATGCCAGAGTTTTAAAGTAATTTCTGGATGGTGTTTTTGATAGGGTTTTCAGCTGACCATGAAAGTGTCCTTTCTGTCTTCTGCTATGTAGTAAGTGGACCTCAAATTTGCTAAACCTATTTTCATACTACGTTTGTTATTTCATCTCAACTCACCGCCAATACATGTGGGGGGCCTCTGTCTCCTTTCGGGGTATTTCTCTAGAGGTGAGCTAGGACTAATATTTTCCTCTGCTAGCTTTATTTAGTCCTCCGGCTGGGCTGGGCATCTAGAATCAACGTAGGCATGCTACCCGGCCACTGCTAGTTGTGCGTTAGGTTTAGTTCATGGTCAGCTCAGTTCCCATCTTCCAAGAGCTAGTTCCTATATATGCTTATGCTATGTTCTCTTGCCATTGAGATCATGACAGGTATCCGATGCCACCTCCTGGTGGTATGTGATAGCGGGGCGCCTGGGTGGTATTGCACGGCTGGGCTGTCGCTCCTGCAATGCCTGGATAGCTTTATCTTTAAACTGCGCAAAAGTCAAGTCTGGATTTTGCATGGCCAGGAAGTGCAATTGGCCCCGCTGGTGACTGCACAGGAGCCCCTCAATGAACCGCTCCTTCAGAAGTTTATCCTCATCCTGCATGCTGCCGGGGTCACTCTGCTTAATGGCCCGCATCGCCTCCTGGAGATTAAGGGCATAGTCCCGTAAGCTATCCTGTGGCCTTTGTTTGCATCCATAAAAAGTCAGTTTAATTTCTGCAGCAGTGCGAGTATCAAAGGTGGCTTTAAGCTTGGCAAAAATCTGTTGTGCAGTTCCTTTATCCTCAGCGGGCCAGGATTTCAATTCTCTCAGAGCCGCCCCAAAGAGTTGGCCGGTTATCATATGGACCTTCTGAGGCTCTGTCAGGGGATAGAACTCGAGCAGGCTGCAGAGCCCTTCCTTAAAGTCAGTGAATGTATGCGACTCCCCAGAGTATCGTGGGAGCCAGGCCGCTCCGGGCAGGTAGGGCATAGAGAAGGGCATTATGGCTTTTGCGTTAGCGGCAGTGTCCGACTGGCTGACGGGGGCAGCGGGTTCTGCGGCAACCGGTGGTGGTATTAGGGCCGCGGCTTCGCCCGCTGCGGGGACCGGAGCTGCCCCTGCGTCCGCGGCTGCGACCGCCACCTCCTCTCCTCCCGACTCGGACATGGCTGTCCCTTCCTCCCACTAACCTACTGGAGGTCGGAGTTCCTCTTCCGGGATTGGCGCCTTACCGCGCTTTCCGTTCCGCGCTTCTTTTGGCTGGTTCCGCCCACGTAGCTAAGGCTCCTCCCTCCGTGCGCGGCAATGGCGAATTTTGGCGGTAAATGGCAATACACAGTCCTTTCAATAAAGTACAGTTCGAGCACAATAATTCACAGTTCCAAGGCACACATGACCTGATTCTTCAGGCTTAAGTAGATCCTGTTCGTGACGCCAAAATGGAGCGCCCCCACACCGCCGCAGGGCCGAGGGGTACCCGGTACCGGGCCTCTGAGTCTCAGTCCTGGAGTGGTCACGGTGGCTAGACCCGGTCCGTGGCCCTGTCTATCAGTGGGGGACGTCCGGTGCAATAAGTGGTGATAATGGTGCGGTTGTGGGGTGCAGGTCGCGGTAAATAATGAGGACACCAGGTTGTAGTCTCTTTACCTCTTTACTGAAGGTTTTAGAGTCCTCAGTCCAGAGCGCTGTTAACAGGGTTGTCAGAGACCGGCCGGTCCAAAGGCACATCAGGAGTTCTCTTTACAGGTGGGGATCAGTGTCTACCTTCTAGCGCTGGGTGTTGTAGTCCTTCCCTGCTGAGCTCCCAGGATAGTCCTCACAACTGGTTCTGTCTTTCTCTAATGTTCGTTCTCTCCGTCCTCCAGGTGATATGGTAGGACGCACCCGTATGACGGGGTAGGCCTGGAGTTCTTCCGGGACCCTAGAGTCGCCCCTCTCCCACAGCTGCCTCCGTTGTCTGCTTAGGTGTTAAGTGAGACAGCCAACCTGTAATTGGCTGTCCGGCCGTGGTTTGCAGTGTACTTAAAGTCTCTTACTTGCTCGGCGTTCCGGCCACCGACTGTTTGCGCCTCAGAAGGATGTTGCCTCGGTCTAACAGCACGACTCCTTCTGGTCCCAATTCCTCTTTACTGTATTCCCGTTGTGCACTGGTTAGTCCTGCTCTGAGGAGTCTGCCAGGATCCCATCCCTGACAGGTCCTCTCGCTAGCTCTTCCCAGCTACTTCTCCCTGTCTTCCTGTCCAACCCCCAGTTTTACCAGAATGTGAGGAGTGGCCTAGTAGATAGAACCACCCCCCTGGTGGCTGGAGTGTGAAGTGTAGTGAGGTGTTACCTGGTCAGAGAGACTCCGTTAGTGCAATCAGACGTACCATAGCTCCCCATAGTGGCGGAGCCACAGTACTGCAACGACCAGGACTCTGGGGCGCTGCAAAAGAAATTTTAGAATTTCTCCAAAAAGGGTTGGAGAGGGGGCTGTCTACTAGCACCCTTAGGCTATGTGCACACGTCAGGATTTTGTCAGGATTTTTCCTCAGGATTTGTAGCCAAAACCAGGAGTGGAACAATTAGAGGAAAAGTATAATAGAAACATATGCACCACTTCTGCATTTATCACCCACTCCTGGTTTTGGCTACAAAACCTGATGAAAAATCCTGACAAAATCCTGACGTGTGCACATAGCCTAAAGGTGCATGTCTCCGCCCTGGGTGCGCTGTTTGATCAGAAACTTGCTGACCACCCTTGGGTCTATAGGTTCATCCGAGCCTCTTTTACATCTAGACCCTCAAAATTATTACCTAAGGTGGCTCCCTGGGATTTAAATTTAGTTTTAAATGCTCTAACTGTTTCCCCCTTTGAGCCCCTTGATTCTATTTCAATAAAATCTTTGACACTAAAAACTGTCCTCCTGGTTGCTTTAACTTCAGCCCGCCGTACTTGCGAGCTGCAGGCTATTTCTGTAAACCCCCCTTACACTACCTTCCAGGATGACAGGGTGGTTATCAAAACCGACCCGGCCTTCCTACCAAAGGTCAATTCTAAATTTCATAGGGACCAGGAAATTATTTTACCCTCATTTTGTCCTCAACCAAAATCCCAGGGAGAGCAAACCTTCCATTGTCTTAATGTCAGACGCTGCCTGCTTCAATACATAGAAGCCACAAAATCTTGGCGTCAGTCATCAGCCCTTTTTGTCACCTTCCAGGGGACAAATAGGGGAAAAAAGGCCTCCAAGGCAACTATTGCACGGTGGTTGCGTACGGCTATTTCACTTTCATATTCCTCTTCTGGCCAAATCCCCCCACAGGGTGTTACGGCCCACTCCACGCGTTCTATTGCCACATCCTGGGCGGAAAGGGCAAACGCCTCGGTGGAACAAATTTGTAGGGCGGCAGTATGGTCCTCACCCTCTACCTTCTTCCGACATTATAGGCTAGACTTAGGTCTATCAAACTTGTCTTTCGGGAGAAAGGTGTTATCTGCTGTTGTCCCACCCTAGGAGTCTTCTATTTCTTCCTCTCATGTGCGGTGCTGTCATGGTGAAGGGAAAAAATGATAATTACTTACGGGTAATTTGATTTTCCAGAACCATGACAGCACCGCATTAATTCCCGCCCTATCTTGGTGATGGTTGTGTGATTCACAAAAAAAAAAAAAAATTTCTATATATCTAAATATACTTTAGAACATATATGTATAGATAAGAGCTAATAAACAGCTATACAATGTAAATATGATATGAGTGTGTACTAACAAAGCGGTCATCTTCCATACTCTGAAACAAACTGAGGAGAGAGTGGCCGCCCCATTCTTTTATCTCTGCTGCAGGTTTCCTGTTCCTCGGGGCGGATGCCATCTCTCATGTGCGGTGCTGTCATGGTTCTGGAAAATCAAATTACCCGTAAGTAATTATCATTTTTCTCCACCATCCTGTGACAGCAGCTGTGACAGGCTGGAGATCATTGGCCAACCATTACTTTCTTGGAAGCACCACTCCGGCTGTTTTTTTTTTTATCTGTCCCTAGTAATAAACTTAGACTTACCAGCTGCCGTCTTTTGCTCTTCCTGTCTCCGGTCCTGATCCGCCATCTTGTGACCACAGCCCTGACTGACCATAAGTCAGAGGTAGCGATCACAAGCTCTGTGTAACCTTTGGAACCTTCTTTTGGCCTTACTCTGGCTCTCATAGACTTACACTGAGAAGTGACCTCTGCCTCACCACTGGAGCCGTCTGGCAGCTAGTAAGCTACAGAGGACAATGTCGGCTCATGAATATTAGGGATCAATCTGCCACGATTGTGGCCTAGTGTTATTTTACTGTAATCCAATTTTCTTGCATGCAAGAATCAGCTCACAGGTGTGGGGAAGATGGAGAACTTAATTTCTCCTTTGTGTGAGTTGGCATACACCGGACCGCACTCTGACATCCAAGTGCAGTCCGACTGATTGCATGCACCCTTACACTGTATGGTGCACGTCATCTGATCTACGCTGCTTATCCGGTGACACATCAGATGGCACTCGAGTTATACGCTGTCTACTTACCAATATTATTGAACCCTAAAACTGGGGGCAGGGGAGCTTAACATTAACGACACCACTCCAGTCATGTGATCCTAAAAAGAAACGGCGCAGCGCTGTAAAGTGCAGAAGAAGGCAACCGGTTAGTGTTCTACTACACACATGGAACATACCTTACCGATACCAGTGGTGAAATGAAAAGAATGCCAAAGTGGTTCAGCTTCTGATGGGCTCTGCGGGGACAGGAAGCTGTGATATCCTATTTAACCGCTGCAGCCGATCACAGGCCATAGCATGTGACCGATGGTCAAGATGTCGCTGCTCAGCACCTGATGGGGGATAGAGCAGGTAATGCTACCGTCATTCCTGCCCCTGATGTTCTGTGTGGTCACTTCATTTTGTGACTCAGTACTGATACTGACAACGTGTTTTATATAGTTTAGATTTATTTTTTTTCCTTACTCTGGGATCCATTATTTCATATTTCCATCATCACTTGGGCATTACCAGGAATAACCGTAGTTTTCATTGACATTTTGGGCTACGTAAGAATTTTTCATTTTTTTTTATTTTAGGAGCATAGATGACTGACAGAATTTTTATTGTGGCTTTCCTTCTAATCAAAACTTTTGTGGCCAAAATGTTTCCTGTTCCTTTCTATTTGCTGGTACATAAGTGAATGTATATTTTCCAACTGAGGCAGTGGGGGGGCGCAGGCGCGGCAGTGGTGGGTGCGCAGGCGCGGCAGTGGTGGGTGCGCAGGGGCGGCAGTGGTGGGTGCGCAGGGGCGGCAGTGGTGGGTGCGCAGGGGCGGCAGTGGTGGGTGCGCAGGGGCGGCAGTGGTGGGTGCGCAGGCGCGGCAGTGGTGGGTGCGCAGGCGCGGCAGTGGTGGGTGCGCAGGCGCGGCAGTGGTGGGTGCGCAGGCGCGGCAGTGGTGGGTGCGCAGGCGCGGCAGTGGTGGGTGCGCAGGCGCGGCAGCGAGCACTGCTACATTGCAGGTCGTTTCATTGTTGCAGGTTGGTTGCCACAGGCGGTAGTTTCTATGTCTGTAATTATAGGACGTAGGGCAGTTTTGTAGTCTGAGGTCCACTGCAAACCACAGTGAGGGACAGGTAGAGGCATGTAATGCCAATTCTGAAAGTTTCTTCACTTTGTTTTGTTTTTTTTTCCCAAGAGCTTTATGAGGACTTTTTTGTGTGAGTTGTAATTTGATACAATTCACTTTATCATATTATGTGCAGGAAAATAGAGAAAAGAATGTGAAAAGGGCAGGTGGATGGTGACGAAACGACTGCTGCAATTATTTTGAACCTGCAGTAAAAATGAGCTGGCAGCATGTTTGTCCATGTCAGTGTGAGGCACCAGGGATGCCAGCAAGTGAAAGTTGTCGTCTAAGGTCTCCCATCCGGTGACCACTGGCCCAGGGTCCTGCAGGATGATGGCCCATGTCTAATTGCAGCACTCGGTGGTTGGCGTCTAGGGTTGTCATGTTAGGGGCCCTTTATTCTCATGTGGCTCCAGAGAGCAGTAATTACATGTTGTGCTGGTGATTATTATTTTACTTTGCCTGTTCTTTTATAGCGGAAAGTTTTGTTGCTATATAGATGCATGAACAGTGTCCTATGTACATCTGTATATATTATATACGCATCCAGTCCTGTATCCGGTGGGGTGATCTGGAGGACAGATGCATTTCTATGGCTGACAAGTTGCAGTGTGTGTCTGTCCCATGATGACGTGTATAGGAACTTGCTGGACGCTGATTTGTAGCAGAAATGCAGGTGTGCTGTGAGCGCCGACCACAGGGTGGCGCTCACAGCTGCCGGGGATCAGTAACCATAGAGGTCTCAAGGACGTCTATGGTTACAATGCTGAAGCATCGCCGACCTCCGATCATGTGACGGGAGTCGGCGATGCGATCATTTCCGGCCGGATGCGGTAGTTAAATGCTCCTGTACTGTTCACCTTGTGGTTTCTACACTTTTGTAAAAGGCCTCATTTCTAATTCTTTCAGGTAACTAAAGCGTTGGAAAATGTTCTACGCACACTTTGTCCTGAGCAAGAGGGGGCCACTAGCCAAAATCTGGCTGGGACAAAAAGCTGACGAAGGCCCACGTGTTTGAGTGCAACCTGGAAAGCAGCGTGGAGAGCATCATTTCACCCAAGGTAACGAGGCCGCGCGTTATAACGACTGTATGGGAGCTGCCCCTTCCATCTGTAACCCGTCCCTGTCGTTTCTCTAGGTGAAGATTAGGGTTGAGCGAAACGGGTCGATCATTTTCAAAAGTCGCCGACTTTTGGCTAAGTCGGCGTCTCATGAAACCCGATCCGACCCCTGTGCTTGTCGGCCATGCGGTACGCGACTTTCGCGCCAAAGTCGCGTTTCAATGACGCGAAAAGCGCCATTTCTCAGCCAATGAAGGTGAACGCAGAGTGTGGGCAGCGTGATGACATAGATCCTGGTCCCCACCATCTTAGAGAAGGGCATTGCAGTGATTGGCTTGCTGTCTGCGGCGTCACAGGGGCTATAAAGGGGCGTTCCCGCCGACCGCCATCTTACTGCTGCTGATCTGAGCTTAGGGAGAGGTTGCTGCCGCTTCGTCAGAAGCAGGGAGAGCGTTAGGCAGGGTCCACTAACCACCAAACCGCTTGTGCTGCAGCGATTTCCACTGTCCAACACCACCTTCGGTGTGCAGGGACTGTGGAAGCTATTTTTTTTTTTTTTCCCCCTCAGCGCTGTAGCTCATTGGGCTGCCCTAGAAGGCTCCGTGATAGCTGTATTGCTGTGTGTACGCCACTGTGGAAACCAACTGCTTTTTTCAAAGCACATATCCTCTTGTTCCTTCCTTTCTGCACAGCTTTTTTGTTTGTCCACACTTTTTATTTAATTTGTGCATCAGTCCACTCCTATTGCTGCCTGCCATACCTGGCTTAGATTACTGCAGGGAGATAGTAATTGTAGGACAGTCCCTGTTTTTTTTTTGTTTTTTTTGTGGGAGATTAAGATTGGCATTTCTGCTACAGTGCCATCCCTGTGTGTGCCATCTCTCACTGAGTGGGCCATAGAAAGCCTATTTATTTTTTCCGTGATTTGTGTTCTAAATTCTACCTCAACACAAAAACACTACATCAATCAGTGGGAGAAAAATATTGGCCTCAGTCAGGGCTTGTGTGCCACTGCTGTGTGTGCTATCTCTCATTCAGTGGGCTATAGAAAGCCTATTTTTTTTTTTTTTTTTTTTTTTTTAATATTATTTGGTTTCTAAAGTCTCCCTGAAAAAAAAAATACCTAAAAAAACAGTGGGAGAGTAATATTGCCCTTTCAGCTTGTGTGCCAGTCTTGACTCCTGGGTGTGCCACCTCTCTCCCTCTCATTCAGTGGGCCATAGAAAGCCTATTTATTTATTTTTTAAAATATTATTGGGTTTCTAAAGTCTCCCTTAAAAAACAAAAAATACATAAAAAAACAGTGGGAGAGTAATATTGCCCTTTCAGCTTGTGTGCCAGTCTTGACTCCTGGGTGTGCCACCTCTCTCCCTCTCATTCAGTGGGCCATAGAAAGCCTATTTATTTATTTTTTTAAATATTATTGGGTTTCTAAAGTCTCCCTTAAAAAACAAAAAATACATAAAAAAACAGTGGGAGAGTAATATTGCCCTTTCAGCTTGTGTGCCAGTCTTGACTCCTGGGTGTGCCACCTCTCTCCCTCTCATTCAGTGGGCCATAGAAAGCCTATTTATTTTTTTTTTTAAATATTATTGGGTTTCTAAAGTCTCCCTTAAAAAACAAAAAATACATAAAAAAACAGTGGGAGAGTAATATTGCCCTTTCAGCTTGTGTGCCAGTCTTGACTCCTGGGTGTGCCACCTCTCTCTCTCTAATTGTGGGCCATAGAAAGCCTTTTTTTTTTTTTTTTTTAATATTATTTGGTTTCTAAAGTCTCCCTGAGAAAAAAAAATAAATAAATTAGGTGGGAGATTAATATTGACATTAGTGCTTGAGTGACAGTCCTGCGTGTGTGTCATCTCTGTGATTTTGTGCCACAGAAAACAGAGTGTGTAACATTGTGCCTGATTTTCCTTGTGGTCTCACCAACCTGTTAAGGGATATTGAAATCATACTGAAGTTATAGCTCACCGTGTAAGTTGTTTGACAGCAACAAATAAAGTTACTTTGGTTAAGATTTTAAAACAATGAGGAAGTCTGGTGCAAGAGGTCGTCGTGGGCGTTCATTGTCAGCTGGTAATGATGGTAGTGGTAGTGGAGCATCAGGTGGTCGTGGGGATAAAAATATTCCACCTAAGTCTGGAGCTGTGGAGCCAGTTTCGTCGTCAGGCTACACAAGGCCTCGAACGCTCTCTTTTCTGGGAGTAGGAAAACCGCTTTTAAAGGCGGAGCAGCAACAGCAAGTTTTGGCTTACATTGCAGACTCAGCCTCTAGCTCTTTTGCCTCCTCTTCCGAAACTGGTAAATGTAAAAGCAGCGCGTCGCTTGTGGATGTTCACGGTCAGGGACAAGTCGCTTCCTTGTCCTCCTCAGCAAAAACTACAACAAGAGAGAAGGATGCAGCAGGCGACACAACGGGTCACTCCATGGAGCTCTTTACACATACCGTCCCTGGCTTAGAAAGTGAAACATTTAACAGGCCATGCCCATTACAAGTATATTCTGACATGGAGTGCACTGATGCACAGCCACAGCCAGAGTACTATGCTGCTCCTTTGACTCAGACCACCACATTGCCCTCTCAGGGTACAGATCCACAATCAGACCCTGATGAGACTATGTTGCCCCGCCACGAACGCTATACCACCGACCGACACAGTGACACAGACGAAGTTGCACACGAGCTCGAAGAGGAGGTAATAGATGACCCAGTTATTGACCCCGATTGGCAGCCATTGGGGGAACAGGGTGCAGGCGGCAGTAGTTCAGAAGCGGAGGTGGAGGAGGGGCCGCAGCAGGCATCAACATCGCAACAGGTTCCATCTGCCGGGCCCGTATCTGGCCCAAAACGCGTGTCAAAGCCAAAACCTGTTGGAGGACAGCGTGGCCATCCGGTTAAAGCTCAGTCTGCAATCCCTGAAAAGGGATCCGAGTCTAGGAAGAGTGCAGTCTGGCATTTTTTTAAACAACATCCAACTGATCAGCGCAAAGTCATCTGTCAAAAATGTTCAACTAGCTTAAGCAGAGGTCAGAATCTGAAAAGTCTAAATACTAGTTGCATGCATAGACACTTAACCACCATGCATTTTCAAGCCTGGACTAACTACCAAACGTCCCTTAAGGTTGTAGCACCCTCGGCCAATGAAGCTAGTCAGCAACGCAACATCCCTTCCGTCACTGTAAGGCCACCATTTTCCGCACCACCGGCAGTATCTGTGCAGGTTTCTTTGCCAGCCAAAAGCAGTCAGGGTCAGGGAACCACCAGTTTTGTAGGAGGAAATATTGCATCAATGACCGGCGGAAACAATACC
This sequence comes from Ranitomeya variabilis, assembly GCF_051348905.1. Classification (NCBI taxonomy): domain Eukaryota; kingdom Metazoa; phylum Chordata; class Amphibia; order Anura; family Dendrobatidae; genus Ranitomeya; species Ranitomeya variabilis. Next base: position 534,768,699 of record NC_135237.1, read on the forward strand.
GTCTCCAACCGTCTCTCAGTCTGCCATGTACACCGGCACACCCGAAAGTTCCACGATCTCCAGCTCTCCAGTCCAGCTCACCCTACATGAGACTCTGGTTAGAAAAAGGAAGTACTTATCCTCGCATCCGCGTACACAGGGTTTTAACGCCCACATAGCTAGACTAATCTCGTTAGAGATGATGCCCTACCGGTTAGTTGAAAGCGAAGCTTTCAAAGCCCTGATGGAGTACGCTGAACCACGATACGAGCTACCCAGTCGACACTTTTTTTCCAGAAAAGCCATCCCAGCCCTGCACCAGCATGTTAAACAGCGCATCGTCCATGCACTCAGGCAATCTGTGAGTACAAAGGTGCACCTGACTACAGATGCATGGACCAGTAGGCATGGCCAGGGACGTTATGTGTCCATCACGGCACACTGGGTGAATGTGGTGGATGCAGGGTCCACAGGCGACATCAATTTAGGGACAGTTGTGCCTAGCCCACGGTCTAGGAAACAGTTGGCTGTAGGCGTTCGCACCCCCTCCTCCTCCTCCTCCTCGTCCTCCTGCAGAAGCTACAGCTCTTCCACAGAACGCAGTCTGCCAACCACTCCATCGGCAGATGACACTGTTGCACACCAGTTGTCCCATTATGGGCCAGCTACTGCCAAGCGTCAGCAGGCTGTATTGGCTATGAAGTGTTTGGGCGACAACAGACACACCGCGGAAGTTCTATCCGAGTTCTTGCAACAAGAAACGCAGTCGTGGCTGGGCACAGTAGATCTTGAGGCAGGCAAGGTAGTGAGTGATAACGGAAGGAATTTCATGGCTGCCATCTCCCTTTCCCAACTGAAACACATTCCTTGCCTGGCTCACACCTTAAACCTGGTGGTGCAGTGCTTATTGAAAACTTATCCTGGGTTCTCCGACCTGCTCCTCAAAGTGCGTGCACTTTGCTCACATATCCGACGTTCGCCTGTACACGCCAGCCGTATGCAGACCTATCAGCGGTCTTTGAACCTTCCCCAGCATCGCCTAATCATAGACGTTGCAACAAGGTGGAACTCAACACTGCACATGCTTCAGAGACTGTGCGAACAGAGGCGTGCTGTTATTTATTTGTGGGAGGATACACGGGCAGGCAGTAGGATGGCAGACATGGAGTTGTCAGGTGTGCAGTGGTCTAAGATACAAGACATGTGTCAAGTCCTTCATTGTTTTGAGGAATGCACACGGCTGGTTAGTGCAGACAACGCCGTAATAAGCATGAGCATCCCCCTAATGCGTCTGCTGATGCAAAGTTTGACGCACATAAAGGAGCAGGCGTCTGCACCAGAGGAAGAGGAAAGCCTTGATGACAGTCAGCCATTGTCTGGTCAGGGCAGTGTACAGGACGAGGTAGCGGGCGAAGAGGAGGTGGAGGACGAGGAGGATGATGGGGATGAGTATATTTTTAATGCCGAACCTTTCCCGGGGGCACAGGAAATTGGTTGCGTGTCACGGCCGGGTTCTGGTTTTTTGAGGGACACAAGTGACGTAGATTTGCCTGCAACTGCCCCTCAACCAATCACAACCGGAGATTTGACAACTGGAACTTTGGCCCACATGGCGGATTATGCCTTACGTATCCTAAAAAGGGACACACGCATTACGAAAATGATGAACGATGACGATTACTGGTTGGCCTGCCTCCTTGATCCACGCTATAAAGGCAAATTGCAAAATATTATGCCACATGGGAACTTGGAACTAATATTAGCAACCAAACAATCAACTCTTGTTGACCGTTTGCTTCAGGCATTCCCAGCACACAGCGCACGTGATCGTTCTCACACGAGCTCCAGGGGGCAGCAGACTAGGAGTGTTAGGGGTGCACACATCAGAAGTGGCGTTGGACAGAGGGGTTTTCTGACCAGGTTGTGGAGTGATTTTGCTATGACCGCAGACAGGACAGGTACTGCTGCATCAATTGAAAGTGACAGGAGACAACATTTGTCCAGTATGGTTACTAACTATTTTTCATCCCTTATCGATGTTCTCCCTCAACCGTCATTCCCATTTGATTACTGGGCCTCCAAATTAGACACCTGGCCAGAATTGGCAGAATATGCATTGCAGGAGCTTGCTTGCCCGGCAGCAAGTGTCCTATCAGAAAGAGTATTCAGTGCTGCAGGTTCAATATTAACCGAAAAAAGGACTCGTCTGGCTACCCAAAATGTTGACGATCTAACATTCATTAAAATGAACCACAACTGGATTTCGAAATCTTTTGCCCCACCTTGCCCGGCCGACACCTAGCTTTCCTATGAAAAGCTCTTGCCTATGAATTACTTTTCTAATGTCTAATTTGCTGCAGCTGATTGTACAGCATACGACATGTTTACACCTCCCTAAATGGCCAAACTCCCCACACGGGGCCGTGGTATCGCGACTTGGCGCAAGCACCCGTGAGACTGCTGTTTGTCTGAAGAGGTGGGTGTGCTCGCTTTTGGTTGACGGCATTGCTACTGGGTCCCTCATAGTACAATGTAGTGTCTCTGGCGGTGGTGGTGCGCACCCAACGTCAGACACACCGTTGTAACATGAGGGGCCCTGGGGCGTTCCCGCCGGCCTCAAGAGAGTTCCCCCCTACCCCAGCTCAAAATGTGCTCTACCACGTGCAAAATTATGTCGCACAGCTCCACCAATCTTTAGTCTATTCGCTGACATCATTCAATGTCTGGCACTGACAATACAAATTTGTAGACATCTATGATGCAACTTAAAGTAGTCTGTGTCTGTGTCCTATATTGGCACCATTAAATAGTTACTGCCAAATTACTATGTCAGAAACTCAGTAGATGAGCCCACCCCTGTACCTAAGTATGCCACCTTTTTTTTTGTTTTGGTTGTTTTGCGAGACATTAACATCTATTTATATTTTGGGAGTACTGGGACAGACACTCCTTGCACTACTCCTCCACTCACCACCAAGCTGCCTGTGTATCCATGTAACCGCTGTAAAGCTGCCATGAGCCTATTGTTTGTTATTTTAGGCCTTTGATAGCCTGTCTACGGTCCCTACTTTAAATACTCCTCCACTCACCACCAAGCTGCCTGTGTATCCATGTAACCGCTGTAAAACTGCCATGAGCCTATTGTTTGTTATTTTAGGCCTTTGATAGCCTGTCTGCGGTCCCTACTTTAAATACTCCTCCACTCATCACCAGCTGCCTGCCCGTGTATCCATGTAACCGCTGTAAAACTGCCATGAGCCTATTGTTTGTTATTTTAGGCCTTTGATAGCCTGTCTGCGGTCCCTACTTTAAATACTCCTCCACTCACCACCAAGCTGCCTGTGTATCCATGTAACCGCTGTAAAACTGCCATGAGCCTATTGTTTGTTATTTTAGGCCTTTGATAGCCTGTCTGCGGTCCCTACTTTAAATACTCCTCCACTCATCACCAGCTGCCTGCCCGTGTATCCATGTAACCGCTGTAAAACTGCCATGAGCCTATTGTTTGTTATTTTAGGCCTTTGATAGCCTGTCTGCGGTCCCTACTTTAAATACTCCTCCACTCACCACCAAGCTGCCTGTGTATCCATGTAACCGCTGTAAAGCTGCCATGAGCCTATTGTTTGTTATTTTAGGCCTTTGATAGCCTGTCTGCGGTCCCTACTTTAAATACTCCTCCACTCACCACCAAGCTGCCTGCCCGTGTATCCATGTAACCGCTGTAAAACTGCCATGAGCCTATTGTTTGTTATTTTAGGCCTTTGATAGCCTGTCTGCGGTCCCTACTTTAAATACTCCTCCACTCATCACCAGCTGCCTGCCCGTGTATCCATGTAACCGCTGTAAAACTGCCATGAGCCTATTGTTTGTTATTTTAGGCCTTTGATAGCCTGTCTGCGGTCCCTACTTTAAATACTCCTCCACTCACCACCAAGCTGCCTGTGTATCCATGTAACCGCTGTAAAACTGCCATGAGCCTATTGTTTGTTATTTTAGGCCTTTGATAGCCTGTCTGCGGTCCCTACTTTAAATACTCCTCCACTCATCACCAGCTGCCTGCCCGTGTATCCATGTAACCGCTGTAAAACTGCCATGAGCCTATTGTTTGTTATTTTAGGCCTTTGATAGCCTGTCTGCGGTCCCTACTTTAAATACTCCTCCACTCACCACCAAGCTGCCTGCCCGTGTATCCATGTCCCCGCTGTAAAACTGCCATGAGCCTATTGTTTGTTATTTTAGGCCTTTGATAGCCTGTCTGCGGTCCCTACTTTAAATACTCCTCCACTCACCACCAAGCTGCCTGCCCGTGTATCCATGTAACCGCTGTAAAACTGCCATGAGCCTATTGTTTGTTATTTTAGGCCTTCGAAGCCTGTCTGCGGTCCCTCCTTACACTAGGCCTCCACTGACCAGACCACTGCTGCCCGTGTACCCCTGGAACCAATTATAAAGTGCCTACAGCCAGCCCATTTTTTTATGTTAGGCCTTTGAAGCCTGTCTGCGGTCCCTCCTTCCACTAGTCCTCCACTGACCAGACCACTGCTGCCCGTGTACCCCTGGAACCAATTATAAAGTGCCTACAGCCAGCCCATTTTTTTATGTTAGGCCTTTGAAGCCTGTCTGCGGTCCCTCCTTCCACTAGTCCTCCACTGACCAGACCACTGCTGCCCGTGTACCCCTGGAACCAATTATAAAGTGCCTACAGCCAGCCCATTTTTTTATGTTAGGCCTTTGAAGCCTGTCTGCGGTCCCTCCTTCCACTAGTCCTCCACTGACCAGACCACTGCTGCCCGTGTACCCCTGGAACCAATTATAAAGTGCCTACAGCCAGCCCATTTTTTTATGTTAGGCCTTTGAAGCCTGTCTGCGGTCCCTCCTTCCACTAGTCCTCCACTGACCAGACCACTGCTGCCCGTGTACCCCTGGAACCAATTATAAAGTGCCTACAGCCAGCCCATTTTTTTATGTTAGGCCTTTGAAGCCTGTCTGCGGTCCCTCCTTCCACTAGTCCTCCACTGACCAGACCACTGCTGCCCGTGTACCCCTGGAACCAATTATAAAGTGCCTACAGCCAGCCCATTTTTTTATGTTAGGCCTTTGAAGCCTGTCTGCGGTCCCTCCTTCCACTAGTCCTCCACTGGCCAGACCACTGCTGCCCGTGTACCCCTGGAACCAATTATAAAGTGCCTACAGCCAGCCCATTTTCTTATGTTAGGCCTTTGAAGCCTGTCTGCGGTCCCTACTTTAAATACTCCTCCACTGACCACCAAGCTGCCTGCCCGTGTATCCATGTAACCGCTGTAAAACTGCCATGAGCCTATTGTTTGTTATGTTTGGCCTTTGATAGCCTGTCTGCGGTCCCTACTTTAAATACTCCTCCACTCACCACCAAGCTGCCTGCCCGTCTATCCATGTAACCGCTGTAAAACTGCCATGAGCCTATTGTTTGTTATGTTAGGCCTTTGATAGCCTGTCTGCGGTCCTTACTTTAAATACTCCTCCACTCACCACTTAGCTGCCTGTGTATCCATGTAACCGCTGTAAAACTGCAATGAGCCTATTGTTTGTTATTTTAGGCCTTTGATAGCCTGTCTGCAGCCCCTACTTGCAATACTCCTCCACTGACCACAATGCTGCCTGGAGTGCCTGCCTGTGTATCCATGTAACCGATGTAAAACTGCCATGACTGCCTACTGTTTGTTATTTTAGGCCTTTGATAGCCTGTCTGCGGCCCCTACTTGCAATACTCCTCCACTGACCACAATGCTGCCTGGAGTGCCTGCCTGTGTATCCATGTAACCGATGTAAAACTGCCATGACTGCCTACTGTTTGTTATTTTAGGCCTTTGATAGCCTGTCTGCGGCCCCTACTTGCAATACTCCTCCACTGACCACAATGCTGCCTGGAGTGCCTGCCTGTGTATCCATGTAACCGATGTAAAACTGCCATGACTGCCTACTGTTTGTTATTTTAGGCCTTTGATAGCCTGTCTGCGGCCCCTACTTGCAATACTCCTCCACTGACCACACCAATGCTGCCCGTGTACCCCTGGAACCTATTTAAAAGTTCATAGAGCCTAGTTATATATTTTATTTACTATTAATAAGGCCATGATGGACTACGCTGTACCACGCTACAAGCTAACCAGTCGACACTTCTTTTGCGAGAAAAGCCATCCCAACCCTCCACCAGCATGTAGAAGACCGCATTGTCCATGCACTCTGGCAATCTGTGAGTACAAAGGTGCACCTGACAACAGACGCATGGACCTGTAGGCATGGCCACGGAAGATTACGTGTCCATTACGGCGCAATGGGTTAATGTGGTGGATGCATGGTCCACAGGGGACAGCCTACTAAGTCTGTCTGCAGTCCCTAATTCAAATTGTCCTCCACTGTCTAAATTGGAGCTTCCACCTTCTGGCTTTCGGCCTATAGTATCAGAAATTAAACTGCATTTGGCCTTCAACTTTGGTTAGGGCCTACTAACGGCTTCTGCCCCTCCCTGGTGTTGCCCTCAACTAAATAAAGCTGAGCTTCAACCTTCTGCTCCAAATTACCATTTTAAAAAATGCAATAGGCTTTTCCGGCCTACTAAAGGTGTCTGTCTGTGTGCCCCTGCCTGGTGTTGTCCTCAACTAAATAAAGCTGAGCTTCAACCTTCCGGCTCTCATTAAGTGGTTTTTAAAAAAAAAAATGGTGGTTAGGGCCTACTAACGGCTTCTGCCCCTCCCTGGTGTTGCCCTCAACTAAATAAAGCTGAGCTTCAACCTTCTGCTCCAAATTACCATTTTAAAAAATGCAATAGGCTTTTCCGGCCTACTAAAGGTGTCTGTCTGTGTGCCCCTGCCTGGTGTTGCCCTCAACTAAATAAAGCTGAGCTTCAACCTTCCGGCTCTCATTAAGTGGTTTTTTAAAAAAAAAATGGTGGTTAGGGCCTACTAACGGCTTCTGCCCCTCCCTGGTGTTGCCCTCAACTAAATAAAGCTGAGCTTCAACCTTCTGCTCCAAATTACCATTTTAAAAAATGCAATAGGCTTTTCCGGCCTACTAAAGGTGTCTGTCTGTGTGCCCCTGCCTGGTGTTGTCCTCAACTAAATAAAGCTGAGCTTCAACCTTCCGGCTCTCATTAAGTGGTTTTTTTAAAAAAAAAATGGTGGTTAGGGCCTACTAACGGCTTCTGCCCCTCCCTGGTGTTGCCCTCAACTAAATAAAGCTGAGCTTCAACCTTCTGCTCCAAATTACCATTTTAAAAAATGCAATAGGCTTTTCCGGCCTACTAAAGGTGTCTGTCTGTGTGCCCCTGCCTGGTGTTGTCCTCAACTAAATAAAGCTGAGCTTCAACCTTCCGGCTCTCATTAAGTGGTTTTTTTAAAAAAAAATGGTGGTTAGGGCCTACTAACGGCTTCTGCCCCTCCCTGGTGTTGCCCTCAACTAAATAAAGCTGAGCTTCAACCTTCTGCTCCAAATTACCATTTTAAAAAATGCAATAGGCTTTTCCGGCCTACTAAAGGTGTCTGTCTGTGTGCCCCTGCCTGGTGTTGTCCTCAACTAAATAAAGCTGAGCTTCAACCTTCTGCTCCAAATTACCATTTTAAAAAATGCAATAGGCTTTTCCGGCCTACTAAAGGTGTCTGTCTGTGTGCCCCTGCCTGGTGTTGTCCTCAACTAAATAAAGCTGAGCTTCAACCTTCTGCTCCAAATTACCATTTTAAAAAATGCAATAGGCTTTTCCGGCCTACTAAAGGTGTCTGCCCCTCCCTGGTGTTGTCCTCAACTGAACAAAGCTGAGCTTCCACATTCTGGCTTTCGCCCTATACTATCAGATATTAAACTGCATTTGGCCTACTAGTGTGGTTAGGCCCTTGAAACAGTGTCTGCTGCTCTTGGGTTTGCTACTCCACTGAACAAAGCAATGCCGCCTGTTTAGTCCTGTTACCAATTTTGAACTGCATTTAGCCTACTTTATTCTTTGGCCCTATATCTGTTTCCTCCTCATCCTGCCCATTGCCCAGCCACTGCTAAATGAGTCTGCTGGTACATTGACCTAGACCACTACATTCCCCTTGTACTCTACACAGCCAGAATCTGACCCTGCTGAAAGTAAGGTTCCCCTTCCCGCATGTTATACCACCTTACACAAGGACAAAGAGGAAGGTGCAGATGAAAGTGCAGGTTCCTTCATCAGGTGGGGGGGCATACTCGTTGGCGACGTCACTGGCACAGGGCCCCTCAGAGTACGCAAAAGTGTCGCTGCTGGTGGGAGGCGCCCCCGCCATGCAAACACACCGCCGTACTTTGAGGGGCCCTGTGCCAGTGCCAATGCGAACGAGTGGGCCCCCCCCTGCTTGCTCAGGATCACAGCACTTGCAACGTTTCAATACTTACCTTTCCCTGCAACACCGCCGTGACGTAGTCCGCATTTCCTGGGCCCACGAAAAACTTGAGCCAGCCCTACTCCCACAACTTTCCCCCAATTCCCTATGCCCAACTATTATTATACAGTTAATTAAGATTGGCAAGCTTCAGAAACAAGAATGGATGTTTTTGGCATTAAAATGGGCACTGTAGGTGTTTTCCTGGCCTCCACTCACTGCCGACTATGCTTCCCCATTGACTTGCATTGGGTTTCGTGTTTCGGTCGATCCCCGACTTTTAGCGATAATCGGCCGACTGCACTCGACTCGACTCTGGACAAAATCGGGTTTCCCAAAACCCTACTCGATCTTAAAAAAATGAAAGTCGCTCAACCCTAGTGAAGATGGCTCTACGGACTTCTGGTCACCTCCTTTTGGGCGTCGTAAGAATCTATCACAGGAAGGCGAAGTACCTCCTTGCCGACTGCAACGAAGCTTTTATCAAAATAAAGATGGCTTTCCGGCCCGGTAAGAGAAGGCGCTCTGCTGTGTTTTCTAAACTCTTTTATCTCATAAGTAATTTTTCATCAGATTGATTTCTTTTTCTTTTTTGGGTCTGTCTACAATTAAGTGATGGGCGTCCCATTTATCTGCCAAACCCCCCTCCCCCTGCAAAATGACATTTCATGTTATCACTACTGAGCAGAGCACAGGATGCAGTGTCCATGATAAGATCGGCTACGAACTGATCCGTTCAGACATTTAGATTTCAATTTGCGGGGAGATGGTATCTGCGGGTGCTATAATTGAAGGTGGCACGTAATCGCTGCTACTAATCAGGGACTGGACGTGTGCCCGGGACACAGGGTCCCCACCTCCCGCTACCTAACTAAACACATCATGGCGCTTTCTATTTTCACCAGTTTTTCAGAATTCTGCCATAAAACAAAATAATATTTCAAGGTTTCTGTACCCAAATATAAGTTTTTGCAGCATTTCATAAGTGGCAAAGGTCCAAACAGATATGATGCTCACCAATAGGAATCCTATAGGACTAATTCCCCCCCCCAAAATTGAGTATCTCTCCGCATACTTTGTTATTTTTTTGTGTGTGTGCTCCAGCATTTTTCTTTATTTAAGCAACTGTCTGCAGTTCCCATGAATTAAGACCATAACCCTTACAATACTTTTACTGTAGGTGTGGTGGATTTACCGGAGGAAAATCGTGAAGCCGCATATAACGCCATCACACTGCCGGAGGAGTTCCATGATTTTGACCAGCCTCTGCCAGATCTGGAGTAAGTAAATTAATAATTATTGTTTGTAGCCCAGGTAATATTCATCCACACACTGCCAATAATCTCCGTACAGGCATTGACCAGCCTCTGCCAGATCTGGAGTAAGTAAACTAATATTTACGATTTGCAGCCCAGGTAATATTCATCCACACACTGCCAATAATCTCCGTACGGGTATTGACCAGGCTTGCAGTTTTAACATTATTTCCCCCTGATGAATTTCAATGATTTCACCCTTTTGTATGAATTTTATTAGAGATCCTCAACACAGAATTTTTCCGTCATGTGTGAACATCTTCATCAGCCATTTTTGGTATGTCAGAAAAGTGAATGATCGCCTTCTCTTCCCTCAGTGACATCGATGTAGCCCAGCAGTTCAGCCTGAACCAGAGTCGAGTGGAGGAAATCACCATGAGAGAAGAGGTCGGAAATATCAACATTCTGCAAGACAATGATTTCGGTAGGAATTTGCTTCTTTTGTCTCCCAATCCCTTCATTCAGTTGGGTAAATTTGCAAAGTGATTGTAAAAATGAGCAACTTTGCAGAGTGGGCTGTGTCCCAGCAAACTGGAGACTAAAAAGCTGTGGAGCGGTGAGCTCCTGTAACTAAGTATAGCCCTCTAGAGTCTTAAAGGGTGGTCCCGGTCAGGAAACTTTACCTGTATTCACAGACCTTAGTTACAAAATGAGTTGTGCTCTTAGTCCAGCGCGAGTCTCCACTGCTGCCCCGCGTTAAGTTTTGACCGTTACATTAGCATCACGGAGCTCTGTGGCTCATGCCATCTGCATAGTCATCGCCACAGGGCTCAGTGATTGGCTGCAGCGGTGTCGATGTGACATCACTGCTGCAACTGAGCCAGCAGCAGACACGGCTGGACCCAAGGAGGGTAAGTGAAGCGCACATTATTTATTTTCAGTGAACTGTACTTATAGGGAAACGTTTTCTAAAAGGGAAATGAAACTCTTTAATGGTGGTGTTCAGTTTGTGCTGATTACCTGAAGAACGAACAAATGACATTAGCTCATCACATGCTAACAAGTACAACAAAGCCACAGTATGTGATTGCCATCCTCAAGACGCGGGATATTATGCACAGTGGCCAATGTCTAAAAAGGATTGATAATATAGGTGCACAATTGGCCCTTTTTATTCTTTATCTTTGTGATCTGCATTAAAGTATCAACTCTGGATTACATATTTGCTACTAAACTCTTAGTTCGCTGGTTGTATATAGATTCTTGCTGCATTAATGGATTATCGATATTGCAGGTGACTTTGGCATGGATGACCGAGAAATGATGCGGGAAGGTAGTGCGTTTGAGGACGACATGTTGGTCAGTACCAGCGCCTCCAACCTATTACTGGAGCCGGAGCAGAACGCCAGTGAGCTCAATGAGAAGACCAACCACCTGGAGTTTGAGGAGCAGTACAAAGATGACAACTTTGGAGAGGTCAACGACGGCGGCATACTGGGTATGGATCACCGCTTACCGACCAGTTAGTTGTAGGCAGGATGAATGTTGGTGGTCTTATTATAAAGGTCAGGCAGGAGACGTGTGTGTTTGTGTGTCTTTCATAAAAAAAAAAATTATATATATATATATATATATATATATATATATATTTATATTTATTATAAAATATATTATCCGATTTCTCCCGTTCTGTTTCATCAGATGATAAACTCTTAAGCAATGATGGAGGCGGCATCTTCGACGATCACCAGCGATTCCGGGGGAAGGAGTTGTAATGCCGCAGCAGCCTCCCCGTGACGATGACGATGTTGTTTCAAGTGAGTGTTGTCTGTCTTACTCACTCGTGCTTTAGATGTTTGCTCCTTGATGGCGCATCTGACCCTCATGCCCGCTCTTGGCTTTCAGTGGGTGGACCAGACAGCCCTGATTCTGTGGAGCCCCTGCCCACCATGACCGACCAGACTACTTTGGTTCCCAATGAAGAGGAAGCTTTTGCACTGGAGACTATCGACATTACAGGTAACATTACAATTTATACAATCGTGGTTAATTAGGTGATCAGGTGGGAATGGAACTTAATAAAAGATGGTTGTTCTAGATTTTCGTTAAAGGGGCATGTGTCCTCAGAGAAACGACTCACTGGTTAAACCAGGTATTAGGCTGGTTTGACATTTGCGGTTGTGTCCGCAGCGTTTCATACGCATACATCCGCATGCATCTTGATTTCCTATCTTTTACATTGTAGATGCAGGTGCATGCGTTTGCTTACGCATGCGTTTTTTCGTGGTCTGCGGCTGACGCACCATATTACATTTTTTGTGGCGGCAAATTTCGGCCACCATACACATGCAGACGCTTGCAGAAGGAGTGCATCAAATAAACGCATTACAGTCTATGGGAACGCATGTGTACGCAACTGCTTGCGTTTGCACAAGGGTTTATATACAGAAATCCCATGAGACATGCCCATTGGGCGTAGCTTGTGTCAAGGAGATTCTTCTTGAAACAGTTTTTCTTATCAAACACATGCGCATAAGAAACCCGAATGCGTGTAAACGTTGAGGTTTTTTTTATCCGTCATGCCTAAGTTGATGCGGAAAAAACCGCAGCGTTATCATGCGTTTTGCATTGCGGTTGCGTACGAGATGTTGCAGACTCAACCGCAAATGTGAACCTAGCCTTAATGTTGATTTATTTGTATTAATTTTTTTAATGGTTACATTTTATACTTCATATCTTACAATATCTCAGTGGTGACCTGCTCTTTAAAAAAACAAAACAAACTGACACTGGCAGCAATAGAGACCCAGACCAGATTTATCACTACGACTAGTAAACGTGCCGCCCTGTAGTCCTCCATTTGCATGAGCTCTGTATAAACCCCCCCCCCACCAGTGATGGTAGTTTGGCAGATTTGTGCCTATGCAGAGTACACCAATCAGTGGTGTGTTCATGATTATACACAGTTCTGTATTTTGAGAATTGAAAGATCTGCAACATTTAAGTGTTTTTATAAAAAAGAGTTTCGGCAAACAGCTCAGTAAGTGACACATTGCTGGAAGAAGCTCTTCTCTCTGCCTGCTCAGCCTCTGTGGAACTCCCGACTTCTGAAGGTAAATTTTCCTGTTTGTAGCCACAAGACTTTTTCCTGTTATTATTATTGTTATACATTTTTATAGCGCTATTTATTCCATGACGCTTTACATGTGATTGGGGCAAATATAGACAAGTACAATAAACATGAGTAAAACAAGGCACATACAAGTACAGGAGGAGGGAGGACCCTGCCCGCGAGGGCTCAGTCTGCAGGGGACGGGTGAGGATACAGTAGGAGAGGGTAGAGCTGGTTGTGCGGCGGTTCAGCAGACAGGATCACTGTAGGCTTGTCGGAAGAGCTGGGTATTCAGGTTCTTTTTGAAGGTTTCTATGGTAGGCGAGAGTCTGATGTGTTGGGGTAGAGAGTTCCAGAGTATGGGGGAAGCTCGGGAGAAGTCTTCTATGCAGTTGTGGGAAGTAGAGATGAGGGGGGAGTAGAGGAGGAGATCATGAGACGATCGAAGGTTGCGTGTAGGTAAGTACCAGGAGACCATGTCACAGATGTATGGAGGAGACAGGTTGTGGATGGCTTTGTATGTCATTGTTGGTGTTTTAAACTGGAGCCTCTGGACAATAGGAAGCCAATGAAGGGCCTGGCAGAGAGGAGACGCTGGGGAATAGCGGGGAGATAAGTGGATTAGTCGAGCAGCAGAGTGTAGGATGGATTGGAGAGGTGCTAGAGGGGAGGCCAGAGAGTAGGAGGTTGCAGGTAGTCAAGGCGGGAGATAAGGGCGTGCACTAGTGTTTTTGTGGTTTCTTGGTCTTGGAATGCAAGGATTTGGTAAATGTGCGAGTTTGAGTCGGCAGGAGAAGACAAGGGCTTTGGATATGAGGCTTGATAGAGAGGGCAGAGTCGAGGATCACCCCGAGGCACCGACCATGTGGGACTGGGGAAAGTGAGCAGCCATTGACATTGATGGAGGGGTAGAGTGAGATGGGGAAAGATGATGAATTCTGTTTTGTCCATGTTCAGTTTTAGGAAGCGAGCAGAAAAGAAGGCCGAGATAGCAGACAGTGTGGGATTTTGATCAGTGAGGAAGTGAGGTCGGGTCCAGATAGATCTGCATGTCATCGGCATAGAGATATTGTAAACCGTGGGATTCTATGAGCTGTCCCAGGCCGAAGGTGTAGATGGAGAAGAGCAGGGGCCCTAGGACTGAACCTTGTGGAACACAGACGGGGCGAAGTGAGGAGGTGGTGTGGGGGTGGGAGACACTGAATGTCCAGTCTGTTAGATATGATGAGATCCAGGATAGGGCCGAGTCAGTGATGCCAAGAGATGAGAGAATCTGTAACAGGAGGGAGTGGTCCACAGTGTCCATGGCAGAGGACAGGTCCAGGAGAAAGAGGACAGGAGGAGGATTACAGAGTAGTGTAGAAGGCAGAGGACAGGAGGAGGAGGACAGGAGGAGGATTACAGAGTAGTGTAGAAGGCAGAGGACAGGAGGAGGAGGACAGGAGGAGGAGAACAGAGTAGTGTAGAAGGCAGAGGACAGGAGGAGGAGGACAGGAGGAGGAGGACAGAGTAGTGTAGAAGGCAGAGGACAGGTCCAGGAGGAGGAGGACGGAGTACTGTCGCTTGCTCTTGGTTAGTGGTTCGTTCGTCACTTTAGTTAGGGCTGTTTCAGTTGAGTGATGTGGTCGGAAGCCAGATTGTCACAGGTCAAAGAGGGAACAGGAGGAGAGGTGGGAGGACAGTTCTGTTCCCAGTTTTGTTCTGGGCTAATGTCTTAGTGTGAATATTTGCTCCTTTACTCAGTACCCATCTGTTTTGTCCTGTCAGCTGTTCACTCGATGCCTCACCCCTGTGGTACCTGATGAGCTCCGAAAGAGAAAGAAAGGAGGTGAAGCCGACAACTTGGACGAGTTCCTGAAGGAGTTTGAGAATCCTGATGTTCCAAGAGAGGAGATGAGGCAGCAGGATGTGATCGGTACGTGCTCAGCACTTGCCACTTCTGCTTTACCTTCTAATAACAATGAGGTCAAATACTCCATGATGGTGACGTGTGGGTTGAAAATGAAAGGGGTCGTCCCATCTTATTAAATTGGTAAAATTGCAATATACTTGTCGAAAGCTGCGTTTGCCACCAAGATGGGTGAAAGCACAGTTCTGAGCTGTGCCATCACATCTTCTCTGGAGGATGGAAAGTGAGAACCCGTTGACTGTCATGGAGTGATGTATTGATGACCTGGCACATGCACCAATTGTTTGTTTTTTTTTTTAACCAAACATTTTTATTGTTATTATGCATAAGAAAGACAATAAAATCCATTCAAATAACAGTGTACATTTGTGTTTTTGATTTAAAAGAAACAACCCCTCCCTCCCCCCCACCCCTCTGGAAGACAAAGTCCCACCATACAATACACCTAAAAAGAAGGGAGTAAATATCACATACATATTCCACTATTCGCATCATTTAACCACAATCCCTCAGTTGTTCCCGTCCAGCCATGGCTGCCATAACTTTTGAAAAAAAAACCATCTTATTCCTCTTATTATATATGCTTTTTTCGAGATGGACAATATGATTCACCTGCGCAATAAATTCTCGTCTAGCAGGAGGTTCCTCCCTTATCCAATACCTTGCAATCACCTTTCGTGCAATGAATAGTAATCTAGCAATTGCCATTTTAGTAGTTTCATCAGTCATGATTTCCTCCACATACCCAAGTACACAAACCACCGGATCCCTGGGAATCGAGCACCCATAAATCACCCTGATCTGGTTCAGCACCACAACCCAGTATGCAAATAGTCTGGGACAAAGCCACAACATGTGCAATATACCCGCCTGAGACTGGGAGCACCTAGGGCACCCAGAATCACTTCTCAACCCGGCTTTAAACAGCATATCAGGTGTCCTATAAGCCCTATTTACCACATACAGTTGCAAACCAATTGTTTATTTGCTGCTTCCGCGATGGCTAAATGTAAACTGTATGGAGACTACTCACCAGCACTCCACAACTAACACTGATGGGCTTCATCCGGCCTTTAATCCGAGACTTTCTAACTAGACGGCTGCTCATTATGTTTTAGTAAAGTCTTGTCTTGTGCCCTATAGATCAGCCCATCTTGGAGGAAGCTAGCAGACTACAGGAGTCCATGATGGAGGGAAGCAGGACTCATCTGGATGAAACCGTGATGCCACCACCTCCTCAGCCACAAGAGCAAGGCGTGAAACGCGACTCCCAGCAAATGGAGCCAGAGCCATTACTGCCGGTGAGTGCCAGCCTGCCGAATCGCTGATTGTGCACAGCGTACACCAGATACATTGGAAACGCTTGCTTCTATTTGGCAGGCGTGAAATCTACGTATAATTGCACATTCACATTGTGGGTTTTTGTATTGCAGCAGGAGCCAGAGCCTCAGATCGAGATGCCACCAGTGGAGCTTCCTCCTGAGGAACTGCAGAATATTAACGACCTGATCCCCGAACTCAACCTCATTCCTGAGAAAGAGAAGGAAAAAGAGGAGGAGGAGGAGGTACGGATCACCATGCTTGTGCAGCGCCCCAGAGTCCTGGTCGTTGCAGTACTGATGCTCCGCCACTAAGGGGGGCTATGGTACGTCTGATGGCACTGAAGGAGTTCACCTGACCAGGTATCACAGACACCAATACACTTCACAGTCTGGCCTCCAGGGGGAGCAAAGGGCACTATGCATTAGGCCACTCCTCACAATCTGGTAAAACTGGGGGTTGGATAAAAAGTCAGAGAGAAGCTGACTGGGTTGGAACCAGGCAACATCCTGTGGCAGAGGGTGTTGCAGGGGAAGATTCAGAGGGGTTCCTGTCAGGGGTGGGATCCTGACAGAGGCCTAGCGAACAGGAAAGAACGTTACGGGACCATGCCTGCACTTCATTGCGGCGGTACCCAAAGAAAGGACAAGAAGCGAGGTTTATTGTGAAGAATGAGAAACGAGATCATAGCAAAAAGGAGAAAACACTAGTAGGAGTTGTGCTGTAAGATCGAGGCAACATCCTACTGAGGTGCGACGCCGGTGGCCGGAAACGCTGAGGAAGTACTGGCTCCAAGCATTACTTCAAACCAACGGCAGGACAGTCAGTTATAGGCGGGCTGTCTCACCTAAATCACCTAAGCAGACATAGGGGGCAACAGTGGGAGAGGGGCGTCACTAGGGTCCCGGAAGAACTCCAGGCCTACCCGTCATACGGGTGCGTCCTAGCCATATCATCTTGGAGATGGAGAAGAACATTAGAATAGTTGTGTGAGAAAGAGAACATCAGAGAAAGAGAACAGCAAAGAGAGAGGGAGAGAGAACATCAGAGCAGACACAACAGTTGTGAGGACTATCCCGTGGGCTCAGCAGGGAGGTACTACAACACACAGGCGCTAGAAGGAAGGCACAGATTTCCACCTGCTAAGGAAACTCTGGATGTGCCTTCGGACCGGCCGGTCTCAGCCAGCCCTGTTAGCAGTGCTCTGGATTGCGGATGCCGAAGCCTTCAGTAAAGAGGTAAAGAGACTGCAACCCCGTGTCCTCGTTATTCACCGCGACTTGCACCACGCACCACCATCACACCTTTTATTGGACGCCCCTTAGCTGGGTCACGGACCGGGTCTAGCCACCGTGACAACCCCAGAACTGAGACCGAGAGGCCCGGTATCGGGTACCCCGCGGCCCTGCAACTCGGGGCGCTCCACTTGTGTGCTAAAGATGACCACCTAAAAGGGGGAGTTCGTAACTCACGGGGGTTAATCATGGGCTTCAGAAAATTATCTCCTTCACTTATGTGTTAAAAAAAAACAAAAGGCTCACTAAGAACAGCATTTATAGGGACTCTTGTCACCAACTTTGTACATCAGCAACAGACCCCATGGCCATGTAGGTGTTAAATACAAGGTAATGGATGATGTGAAGACTCCCAATCGCTCCAACCCTGCAGGAGTCTTTTTTTATGTTTTCCTGCCGCGTGGATCTCTGCCCCGGTTGGTGTCTTGTCATGTTTCTAGCCCTTTGTGCTCGGGGTCCGCAGCCTTCACTATTGTCCCCATCTGTAATTTCCACCTGCAGTATAGCTTTTGGCACAGTCACCGATGTGTGTGCTCCTGAAATGACACCACAGTACGTCGTCGGATCTCCAGCCAACTAAACACATCTGTGGTTTTAACATCTCCAAAAAATCTGTTTATTTTCTGAGGAGACTGGAGAGTCATTTGCGATCTACCAGACAAGCGGGTGGTTTAATACGAGAGCTCGGTGCTCCGGAGATAGTGAGAAATATGAATTTGTTTTCTCCTTGACTTGATATCCTATGAATATTGATCAGGACTCGCAGATGTTCCTCATTGCTGTTCTTGTTACTGCAGGAGGAAGACATCACCGGGACGGAGCAGGACCAGGAGGAACGGCGCTGGAACAAGAGGACTCAGCAGATGCTGCACGGCCTTCAGGTACTGTGCCGATAGTAATCGCCGACACCTCGTATCTGTATAGTTTTATCACTCTACGCTGGTGGATGAGTGACGCGCACCATCACTGCATCCTCATCCATTATAGCCCTGCACGTGAAAAAAATCTATCGAGCTCTTGGGGTCCTTTGTGCTGTTTTATTGAACTATAAATAATTTCACAGATGATCCCATTATACGCATCAGTTTTTCCCATTGCATATAGACACGTGTACAAACACATTTTTTATGTCTAGACTTTATTTTTTACTAAATAAACCTTTGGGGCATATGCCTTGTAATGCCGATCCAACAGTAAAGGGATTAATATTGGCCCTCTGAATTTGAAGCCATTTCATAAGCGAAGTAAAAAATTTACCTGGGGAATAATCCTGACTTTTTTTTTTTTTTGTAAAATTAATTGTGGGATAGTGTTTGTTTCAAGGCCAGGTACATGCTTCTCAGTACTCACATCCTGGGCCCAATAGTAAATATGGCCTTTACAGGCCTCATCCTGTACCTGCGCCTCGTGCCTCTGATTCTACCTCCACATACAGTGCCTAAAAGTAGTATTCAACCCCCTGCAGATTTAGCAGGTTTAATAAGATGCAAATAAGTTAGAGCCTTCAAACTTCAAACAAGAGCAGGATTTATTAACAGATGCATAAATCTTACAAACCAAAAAGTTTTGTTGCTCAGTTAAATTTTTATAAATTTTAAACATAAAAGTGTGGGTCAATTATTATTCAACCCCTAGGTTTAATATTTTGTGGAATAACCTTTGTTTGCAATTACAGCTAATAATCGTCTTTTATAAGACCTGATCAGGCCGGCACAGGTCTCTGGAGTTATCTTGGCCCACTCCTCCATGCAGATCTTCTCCAAGTTATCTAGGTTCTTTGGGTGTCTCATGTGGACTTTAATCTTGAGCTCCTTCCACAAGTTTTCAATTGGGTTAATGTCAGGACTCGGAGACTGACTAGGCCACTGCAACACCTTGATTTTTTGCCTCTTGAACCAGGCCTTGGTTTTCTTGGCTGTGTGCTTTGGGTCATTGTCTTGTTGGAAGATGAAATGACGACCCATCTTAAGATCCTTGATGGAGGAGCGGAGGTTCTTGGCCAAAATCTCCAGGTAGGCCGTGCTATCCATCTTCCCATGGATGCGGACCAGATGGCCAGGCCCCTTGGCTGAGAAACAGCCCCACAGCATGATGCTGCCACCACCATGCTTGACTGTAGGGATGGTATTCTTGGGGTCGTATGCAGTGCCATCCAGTCTCCAATTGTCACGTGTGTGGTTGGCACCAAAGATCTCGATCTTGGTCTCATCAGACCAGAGAACCTTGAACCAGTCAGTCTCTGAGTCCTCCAAGTGATCATGAGCAAACTGTAGACGAGCCTTGACATGACACTTTGAAAGTAAAGGTACCTTACGGGCTCGTCTGGAACGGAGACCATTGCGGTGGAGTACGTTACTTATGGTATTGACTGAAACCAATGTCCCCACTGCCATGAGATCTTCCCGGAGCTCCTTCCTTGTTGTCCTTGGGTTAGCATTGACTCTTCGGGCAAGCCTGGCCTCGGCACGGGAGGAAACTTTCAAAGGCTGTCCAGGCCATGGAAGGCTAACAGTAGTTCCATAAGCCTTCCACTTCCGGATGATGCTCCCAACAGTGGAGACAGGTAGGCCCAACTCCTTGGAAATGGTTTTGTACCCCTTGCCAGCCTTGTGACCCTCCACGATCTTGTCTCTGATGGCCTTGGAATGCTCCTTTGTCTTTCCCATGTTGACCATGTATGAGTGCTGTTCACAAGTTTGGGGAGGGTCTTAAATAGTCAGAAAAGGCTGGAAAAAGAGACAATTAATCCAAACATGTGAAGCTCATTGTTCTTTGTGCCTGAACTACTTCTTAATACTTTAGGGGAACCAAACAGAATTCTGGTGGGTTGAGGGGTTGAATAATAAATGACCCTCTAAAAAAACTTTTCACAATTTAAAAAAAAAAAAAATAAAGAAAGAAATAACATTCTTTTTTGCTGCAGTGCATTTCACATTTCCAGGCTGATCTACAGTCCAAATGTCACAATGCCAAGTTAATTCCAAATGTGTAAACCTGCTAAATCTGCAGGGGGGTGAATACTACTTGTAGGCACTGTACACGGTGCGATGCAGGTGCAGCATCTGGAGCTCCTGGTCTGAACGCCTTGTGTCATCCCCGCTACATGGGTCAGGGCACAATGTGCATGTAGCTATACAGGTGGTCACTGACTAGTTGGCCCTCCCCATTGGATAAGTATATACATATTCACCTGCTGGTTACTAAAGGACTGTGACCCGCTCTTCAGATTTGCTAAAGCTCATCCACCATGGCTTATCTCACTTGCCAAATGGGTCATGGTTCTCCAAAGTCTAGGAAGTGAAAGTAATAAATCTACCCTTTAGTTAAAATAGTTTAAAGGGATTGTCCAGCAGATACTTGTTTTTAGGCATGGATGCTATTAACATTATAAAGGCACACTCTCCTAACAGCAGCTCCGTGTATCCAGTGTAGGCCGCTCAGTATGGAAGTCACATGACCACTGAAGCCAGGGACTTGCTTCATCAGTCATGTGACTAGCAGAAGAGCGTGTCATTGGATGATTATCTGATGTGTTGTAGTCACCTGACTGCTGCAGCCAATGACATACCACATTGGTCCAGTGGCGTCTGAGAGGACAGATGTTTCTACCTGGGCCAGGACAGATCCCCGGAGCGTCCTACACTAGATCGATGCAGCTGCTAGTAATGGATTATACCTCCGTTTATTATTTTAAAAGCATCCAATGAAGAAAAACACTTTTTGACAACCCCCTTTAAATCTTCTCAGGTTTTTGGCTTTGCTGATTTTTTTTTTTTTTTTTCTGTTTTTGATTCTCATCCAATCGCCTCCAAGACTTCTCCCGAATATCACCCATCCTCTGGAATTCAGTGCCCCAACACATCCGGTTATCCACTACTTTTGGATCCTTCAAAAGAAACCTGAAAACCCATCTCTTCAAAGAAGCTTACAGCCTGTAATGACCACACGGCCACCTCAACACCATTGGAGCTACTGCAACCCTCGACCTACTGTCTCCTTCCCCATAATCCTGTAGAATGTAAGCCCGCAAGGGCAGGGTCCTCTTCCCTCTGTACCAGTCTGTCATTGTTAGTTTTATTTACTGTAAGTGATATTTATATTTTGATGTAACCCCTTCTCATGTACAGCACCATGGAATTAATGGTGCTATATAAATAAATAATAATAATAATAATTTGCAGCGAGTCCTCGCCAGAACCGGCGCCGAGTCCATCAGTTTGCTTAACCTGTGTCGAAACACAAACCGGAAGCAAGCAGCGGCCAAGTCCTACAGCTTCCTGGTCCTTGAAAAGCAACAGGCCATTGAACTTACCCAGGAGGAGCCCTACAGCGACATCATTGCCACGCCAGGACCCAGGTTTCATGTGGTGTGATTTGGCTTTCTGCATCCGCCAAAGCAAGCGACTTCCCAGCCTGTACAAATCCTGCCTGCCGGAGCTCGCATGGCAGAGCGGCGTGATGAAAAGTGACCCCCATGCCGATCAGCACCGGCTCACGCTGGTCATGTCACACAAGGCTATCCTATTGGCTCATGGCTGGTTTCAAATGTAAAAAGTTTGTCCCGTTTTTATTTTATTTTTCCAATTAAACATCTATTTTTTATGGGTTTGAAATGTGGATGGGTGAATGTGATCTCCATCGTCTTTAGTCACTGACTCATTTTACAAGTTCTGCTGAGGTTAAAGGAAAAGTGTGTTGAGAGTGCGGTGAGCAAATGTGGAGGGCAGCAGTGTGCAGTGTTGGCCGCCATAAGCATCGCAAAACCCAGTTTTACTTTTTTTTTTTTTTTTGCTCCGCTGTTTGTTTGATTGGATAGAAAAAGTTACCTCTATTTTCAAAGTTTTTGGTTTTAAAGTTGCAGAAAAATTTCCTACTAAGTATTTACTATCTGGATCTCCTCCTCTATCACTTGCTCTTTGATTTTTCACCATTGGCCTTTTTTTTTTCACCCTGTTCTTATTCTTCTGAGTTTTGTATTAACCCATCTATGTTCCTGGTAGTTCCAGACAATTCTTTTAGTCTTTTTTTTCTATTTCCAGTTTAATTACTAATATTCCTTACACTTTCTAATTCACGCCTAGTCCGACATGTGGTCCCGTGGAGGAATGCATGTATAGACCTGTGCTCACTGGGTCTTCGGGGGCCGGACTAATCTGTCATGACTATCAATATCAAGTCTATGACCTCCACGTGTATCGATAAGATCTTTAAGACTTATTTGCAATGTAAATCTCCTGCAATGATATCGGATACAGATTTTGTTGCGGAAATGCGGCAGATTTTCCTCACTTGCGTAGATGTTGGCAATATAATTCAACAGCACTAATCATTTAACATTGCGGATTTTGGGAAATCTCATTCACTGCCCAGCTGCTATAATGAGGAGCTGAGACAGAATATTTTCTGCCTATGCAGAGAACATGCTGCTGGCAGGATTCCCACTCGTATATGGCTCAGGTCTATGCATCGGTATAGAAGTGTCTGTACTAGGGTTGAGCGACTTTTACTTTAGGGGTCGAGTCGGGTTTTGCGAAACCCGACTATCTCAAAAGTCTAGTCGAGTGCAATTGGCCGATTATCGCGAAAAGTCGGGGATCGACCGAAACACGAAACCCAATGCATAGTCAGCAGTGAGTGGAGGCCAGGAAAACACCTACAGTGCCCATTTTAATGGAAAAAACATCCATTCTTGTTTCTGAAGCTTGTCAATCTTAATTAACTTTATAGTAATAGTTAGGCATTGGAAATTGGGGGTCATTTGGCTAAAGTTGTGGGGGTTAGGGCTGGTTCAAGTTTTTAGTGGGCCCAGGAAATGTGGATTACGTCACGGCGGTGGAGCAGTGAGAGGTAAGGATTTCAAGTTTGCAAGTGCTGTGATCCTGAGCAAGCAGGGGGGGCACACTCGTTCGCATTGGCACTGGCACAGGGCCCCTTAAAGTACGGCGGTGTGTTTGCACGGCGGGGGCGCCTCCCACCGGCAGCGACACTTCTGCGTACTCTGAGGGGCCCTGTGCCTGTGACGTCGCCAATGAGTATGCCCCCCCCCCACCTGAAGAAGGAACCTGCACTTTCATCTGCACCTTCCTCTTTGTCCCTGTGTAAGGTGGTATATATAACATGCGGGAAGGGGAACCTGACTTTCAGCAGGGTCAGATTGTGGCTGTGCAGCGTGCAAGGGGAATGTAGTGGTCTGGGTCAATGTACCACAAGACTCATCTAGCACTGGCTGGGCAATGGGCAGGATGAGGAGGAAACACAGATATAGGCCCAAATAATAAAGTGGGCTAAATGCAGTTCAAAATTGGTAACAGGACTAACCAGGCGGCAATGGTTTGTTCAGTGGAGTAGAAAACCCAGGAGCGGCAGACACCGTTTTAAGGGCCCAACCGCACTAGTAGTCCCAATGCAGTTTAATATTACAAATCTAGCCCGAAAGCCTGAAGATTGAAGCTCTGGAAAATAACACAGGACAACACCAAGGTGTGGCAGACACCGTTACTAGGCCCAACCAAAATAGTAGGCCAACTGCAGTGTTATATAAACAACAACTTAATGAGAGCCTGAAGATTGAACCTCAGCTCTGTTCAGTGGAGAACAGAAAGCAGTGGCAGACACCGTTAGTGGGCCCCAACCACACTAGTAGGCCAACTGCAGTGTTATATTAACAACAACTACTTAATGAGAGCCTGAAGATTGAAGCTCAGCTTTGTGCAGTGGAGGACAACTGTAATGGGAGACAGACACAATAAGTAGGCCTAAATAAGTAATTAGGCAAAATGCAGTTCAAAATTGGTAAGTGGAGTACACTTGCAGCATAGCGTGGTTCAGCGGAGGAGGGCATGTGTAATTAGTGGCTCTGACACAGGAAGTAGGCCGAAAATGAAGGCTATATTAACCCCTTCATGACCCAGCCTATTTTGGCCTTAATGACCTGGCCGTTTTTTTGCAATTCTGACCAGTGTCCATTTATGAGGTAATAACTCAGGAACGCTTCAACGGATCCTAGCGATTCTGAGATTGTTTTGTTTTTTCGTGACATATTGGGCTTCATGTTAGTGGTAAATTTAGGTCAATAATTTCTGAGTTTATTTGTGGAAAAAAACGGAAATTTGGCGAAAATTGTGAAAATTTCGCAATTTTCACATTTTTAATTTTTATTCTGTTAAACCAGAGCAGAGAGTTATGTGACACAAAATAGTTAATAAATAACATTTCCCACATGTCTACTTTAAATCAGCACAGTTTTGGAAAAAACATTTTTTGCAAGGAAGTTATAAGGGTTAAAATTTGACCAGTTATTTCTCATTTTTACAATAAAATTTACAAAACCATTTTTTTTAGGGACCACCTCACATTTGAAGTCAGTTTGAGGGTTCTATATGGCTGAAAATACCCAAAAGTGACACCATTCTAAAAACTGCACCACATTCAAGAAGTGTATTAACCCTTCAGGTGTTTCACAGCAGCAGAAGCAACATGGAAGTAAAAAATGAACATTTAACTTTTTGGTCACAAAAATGATCTTTTAGCAACAATTTTTTTATTTTCCCAAGGGTAAAAGGAGAAACTGGACCACGAATGTTGTTGTCCAATTTGTCCTGAGTACGCTGATACCTCATATATGGGGGTAAACCACTGTTTGGGCGCACGGCAGGGCTCAGAAGGGAAGGAGCGCCATTTGACTTTTTGAATGAAAAATTGGCTCCAATCTTTAGCAAACACCATGTCGCGTTTGGAGAGCCCCCGTGTGCCTAAACATTGGAGCTCCCCCACAAGTGACCCCATTTTGGAAACTAGACCCCCCCAGGGAACTTATCTAGAAGCATAGTGAGCAATTTAAACCCCCAGGTGCTTCACAAATTGATCCGTAAAAATGAAAAAGTACTTTTTTTTTTCACACAAAATTTCTTTTAGCCTCAATTTTTTCATTTTCACATGGGCAACAGGATAAAATGGATCCTAAAATTTGTTGAGCAATTTCTCCTGAGTACGCCGATACCTCATATGTGGGGGTAAACCACTGTTTGGGTGCACGGCAAGGCTCGGAAGGGGAGGCGCGCCATTTGACTTTTTGAATGGAAAATTGGCTCCAATCGTTAGCGGACACCATGTCGCGTTTGGAGAGCCCCTGTGTGCCTAAACTTTGGAGCTCCCCTACAAGTGACCCCATTTTGAAAACTAGACCCCCCAAGGAACTTACTAGATGCATAGTGAGCACTTAAAACCCCCAGGTGCTTCACAGAAGTTTATAACGCAGAGCCGTGAAAATAAAAAATAATTTTTCTTTCCTCAAAAATGATTTTTAGCCCGGAATTTTTTTATTTTCCCAAGGGTAATAGGAGAAATTGGACCCCAAATGTTGTTGTCCAGTTTGTCCTGAGTACGATGATACCCCATATGTGGGGGTAAACCACTGTTTGGGCGCACGGCAGGGCTCGGAAGGGAAGGCACGCCATTTGGCTTTTTGAATGGAAAATTAGCTCCAATCATTAGCGGACACCATGTCGCATTTGGAGAGCCCCTGTGTGCCTAAACATTGGAGCTCCCCCACAAGTGACCCCATTTTGGAAACTAGACCTCCCAAGGAACTAATCTAGATGTGTGGTGAGCACTTTGAACCCCCAAGTGCTTCACAGAAGTTTATAAGGCAGAGCCGTGAAAATAATAAATGTTTCCTTTCCTCAAAAATATTTTTTTAGCCCAGAATTTTTTAATTTTCCCAAGGGTAACAGGAGAAATTTGACCCCAAAAGTTGTTGTCCAGTTTCTCCTGAGTACGCTGATACTCCATATGTGGGGGTAAACCACTGTTTGGGCACATATGTCGTATGTGGAGTCGGGAAGGAATTTTTTCCCCCATGGTGGAGTTACTTTTTGCCACATGGGTTTTTTTTTGCCTTCCTCTGGATCAACATGTTAGGGCATGTTAGGTTAGGCTATGGGTTGAACTAGATGGGCTTAAAGTCTTCCTTCAACCTCAATAACTATGTAACTATGTAACATGCCGGGGTTCGGAAGGGAAGTAGTGACGTTTTGGAATGCAGACTTTGATGGAATGGTCTGCGGGCATCATGTTACGTTTGCAGAGCCCCTGATGTGCTGTAGGGATTTCACTCACTCAGGTGGGATGGCTGACACTCAGGAGGCACATTCCTTTAAAGTTCAGAGGGTTTATTGCGTCATAAACCACATGGAAAAATAACAGCAAACCAAAATAGCCTTGAGTTCAGGAAAAGAAAACAAAGTGTCCAGTTCACCAGGCTCACTCTTGTAGCCTTAACACACTCAGGAGGGTTTCACCTCCACACATATCCCCTGTGTAGAGCATTTGCCTGTCTTAAATAGAGCTAACCACACCCAGTAACCCATCACATGATTAGCCATGTGGTCTGACATCACCACAGGTCCTGAAGCAGATATATATACATGATTATATACAATAAAGAAATACACCGGGCTACATTACGGCAACAAGGCACTTATGTGGCACATACCTCCCGTCGACTACACACCCTTTAGCCATGCTACATACCTCCCCCCTCTGCCTAAAGCCATGGGGCTTGGCACTTTTCCCCACTAAACAAGGGATTCTTGATAGGGCATCCGCATTACCGTGCAGCTTTCCGGCCCTATGTTCCACATGGAAACTGAAGTCCTGCAGGGCTAAGAACCAACGGGTGACCCTAGCATTTCTACCCTTTGTTTCCCTCATCCATCTAAGTGGGGCATGGTCAGATATTAGTCTGAATTTACGACCCAGCAGATAGTACCGTAACGTGTCCACCGCCCACTTTATGGCCAGACACTCTTTTTCCACGACTGAGTAGTTCTTTTCAGATGAAGACAGCTTTCTACTCAGATAGAGAACAGGATGCTCCTCCCCATGTAGCTCTTGGGAGAGGACTGCTCCTACCCCAACATCTGAGGCATCTGTCTGAAGAATAAATTCTTTATTAAAGTCTGGAGCCATCAGAACGGGTTGCTTACACAAAGCCTCTTTCATTTCTTGGAAGGCTGACTCTGTTTCTTCGGACCACTTAACCATTACTGATTTTGTCCCTTTTAGCAGGTCAGTCAGAGGCACAGCCATCGTGGCGAAGTTTGGGATGAACCTCCTGTAATATCCCATGACTCCCAGGAAGGCTTTAACTTGCTTCTTGGAAACTGGTTTTGGCCATGTTTCAATTGCCTCCACTTTACTGATTTGCGGTTTTATTTCTCCACGACCCACTATGTATCCAAGGTACTTAGCTTCTTCTTTACCCAAGGCACACTTCTTCGGGTTTATTGTAAATCCGGCCTCTCTTATAGCATCAAACACCGCTTGGACCTTTTCCAGATGACTCTCCCAGTCCGGGCTAAAGATGACGATATCATCCAGGTACGCAGCAGCGTATGCCTTATGGGGTGCAAGGATTCTATCCATAGCCCTCTGAAAGGTCGCCGGAGCTCCCTGTAGGCCAAACGGCATCCAGACATACTAGAAAACGCCGCCTTCTCCTTGGCTTCCTGTGCCATGGGGATCTGCCAATACCCCTTCGTCAAATCCAAGGTGGTTATGTACCTGGCGGGCCCAAACCTTTCGATGAGCTCATCAACGCGGGGCATGGGATAAGCGTCAAACTTGGGAGACCTCATTCAACTTCCGATAGTCGTTGCAAAACCTCCACTCTCAATCAGGTTTTGGGACCAGGACAATCGGGCTCGACCAACCGCTCTTGGATTCCTCAATGACTCCAAGCTTCAACATACGTTCCACTTCCTTGGAGATAACTTCTCGACGAGCCTCAGGAATACGATAGGGCTTCACGTTCACCCGCACATGTGGCTCTGTTAGGACCTCGTGCTCTATGACCTTGGTGTGTCCTGGCAACTCTGAAAACAGGTCCCTATTTTTCTGGAGTAACTCCCGGCACTGCTGTTTCTGGGTCTTCGATAGCGTCTCCGCTATAGTAACCCCTCCAACCTCACCTTCTGGGTTGCTTAACAACGATGGAGTTACTGTCGGCTCTCTATCTTGCCACGGCTTGATGAGGTTGATATGGTATACTTGGAATGGTTTCCGTCTTCCTGGTTGGTGAATTTTATAATTTACTTCCCCAAGCTTCTCGACAACCTCATATGGCCTCAAAATGATACCGCGCTTAGGTGATTTAGAGTGTACAAACTCTAGTAACCGGGATAGGATCCAAGTGCGTGTGATGATAAATGCAAATGTACAACTAATAATGGTGGTGGACCCAGTGCTGGACTGCTGAGCCACCTAGTAACCTGTCAGTATTTGCAAATAGCAATGAACACCAAGAGAAGCCAAATGCACGCCCTAATCACCGTAAATGTCGATGCACAGCGGCCCCCGCATAAACCATACACATTAGTACTGGAAAGCCCTTACCGTGTGCTGTGACTGGTTAGACATGCGGTTGATCCCAGTAAACGTCCTGGAAGATGTGCGGTGTGCCGCAAGTTGATGAGACGGGACTGCGCACAAAGTATGCCTGCGGGTGACGGGCATCGGGTGGGCACCTAGGTAGTGGTCCTGAGTGACCTGTGTGGGGTGTCGCTAGTAAGTGCAGAGCCAGAGAACGTCCCGGCCGGAGGCGTCCCTGGTTGCACTTGGAAACAAAGATGGCCGGCGCTGCCTATGCTACCCCTGTGTGCCCGCCCCCCTAAAACCGACACCCGCCTCAATCAGCTTCATTGACAGTGAACTGTGATAGTTGCCACTCACCACAGTATCCACCCCCCTATAAATACACAAATTGCCCCTCGTTTGGGAACATAGGTAGATGTCCATACATAAAGATCCAATCCCAATGGGGGTTTCGTGTCATGTGGGGGTTGCTACTGTTGCATCCATACAGGCAGTAAGAGAAGCTGCCAAACTATATTCAGGAACTCCAGCGGTACGGAGATATTCAATATCCAGGACAAGATAACAACATGTTTTTCAACAGGTATCATCTACTTGATTCAATGTCCCTGTGGAAAATTGTATGTGGGCAGGACCAAGAGAAAGCTAATGATACGTACAAAGGAACATCTGAGAAACATTCAGAAGGGGTTTCTGGGCCACCCCCTATCCCGTCACTTCAGAGAGGTGCACAATAGGAGTGTGAAGGACGTACATTTTTGCGGAATTCAGAAAGTTCGCCAAAATGTGAGAGGGGGCAATTTCCTGAAACAAATGTCCAAAGTTGAGTCAGAATGGATATTCAGGCTAGATTGCCTTACCCCTAAAGGCCTGAACCACGAGCTTGAATTATACGCATTTTAAGGGCATAAGTTTAACACTACATGGTTTTTATCCCATTTTAAGCAGAGCGACTGTGGGCAGACTGTGGGCAGATGGAGGTGTGACTAATACTCCTGCCCCGTTTCCATCGCGCAGTCCCCATGCATTTATATGTAAATTTAGGGGACACATGAGCGTGCAAATCTATAATTATTTTAATAGGCATATATACGCCTTTTTAGGGCATAGAATCACACCGCATTCTATACCACTTGTACATTTTAATTTTTATCAGAGTATTTTAGCATGTTTTATTAATAAAAGGATTGTTATTTATTTATTTATTTTTTGGTTTTTGTATTTTAAAATTTCTTTTTATATACATTAGAGGGTTGCCATCTTTATGTATGGACATCTACCTATGTTCCCAAACGAGGGGCAATTTGTGTATTTATAGGTGGGTGGATACTGTGGTGAGTGGCAACTATCAGTTCACTGTCAATGTAGCTGATTGAGGCGGGTGTCGGTTTTAGGGGGGCGGGCACACAGGGGTAGCGTAGGCATAAATTGAGGAGGAGCTCTCCTGCAGACTTCAACCCTGATGAAGAAGGGCGTTTACCCTTTGAAACGCGTTGGTTTGCTTTTTGGTCCCAGCAGGGCTCCATAGGCCTGTGACGTCACACGCTGCCTGGCAGCGCCGGCCATCTTTGTTTCCAAGTGCAACCAGGGACGCCTCCGGCCGGGACATTCTGTGGCTCTGCACTTACTAGCGACACCCCACACAGGTCACTCAGGACCACTACATGGGTGCCCACCCGATGCCCGTCACCCGCAGGCATACTTTGTGCGCAGTCCCGTCTCATCAACTTGCGGCACACCGCACATCTTCCAGGACGTTTACTGGGATCAACCGCATGTCTAACCAGTCACAGCACACGGTAAGGGCTTTCCAGTACTAATGTGTATGGTTTATGCGGGGGCCGCTGTGCATCGACATTTACGGTGATTAGGGCGTGCATTTGGCTTCTCTTGGTGTTCATTGCTATTTGCAAATACTGACAGGTTACTAGGTGGCTCAGCAGTCCAGCACTGGGTCCACCACCATTATTAGTTGTACATTTGCATTTATCATCACACGCACTTGGATCCTATCCCGGTTACTAGAGTTTGTACACTCTAAATCACCTAAGCGCGGTATCATTTTGAGTATATATATCATTGTCTTTTCAGAAGGGGCACATGTTCTGAGGATACCAGCAGCTGGGTGACTTTACCGGTTAGTCCCACAGACGTAGTGGGCAGCAGTGTTGAGCGCCAGTGGTACTGTATTTAGATATTGATTTATCCTTGAACCTCATATGGCCCTTGCCATTTGGCCGAGGACTTGCTCTCCACCGTCGGAACTAACACAAGAACTCGGTCTCCCGGATTGAACTGCCTCACTCTTGCAGACCGGTTGTAGACTCTGGCCTGAGCTTCTTGTGCCTGGAGGAGGTGTTCTTTCACAATAGGCATCACCTTTGCAATCCTCTGCTGCATCTGGGCCACATGCTCAATGACGCTTCTGTGGGGCGTGATTTCGGCTTCCCAGGTTTCCTTGGCTATATCCAGGAGTCCTCGTGGATGTCGGCCATATAGAAGCTCAAACGGTGAGAACCCTGTGGAGGCCTGTGGAACTTCACAAATGGAAAACATCAGATAGGGTAAGAGACAATCCCAGTCTCTTCCGTCTTTCTCTATAGCTTTTCTCAGCATGCTCTTCAGTGTCTTGTTAAATCTCTCAACAAGGCCATCTGACTGGGGATGGTACACCGAGGTCCTCAACTGGGAGATTTTCAGGGCTTTGCATAACTCCCTCATCACCTTGCTCATGAAAAGTGTCCCCTGGTCAGTCAGGATCTCCTTCAGCAGACCTGTCCGGGAAAAGACATGGACCAACTCGCGGGCTATACTCTTCGAGGAAGAATTTCTCAGAGGAATTGCCTCAGGATAGCGTGTGGCATAGTCCAGGATGACTAATATATACTGATGGCCCCGGGCTGATTTAACTAAGGGACCGACCAAGTCCATGGCAATTCTCTCGAACGGCACCTCAATAATGGGCAGGGGCACAAGAGGGTTCCGGAAATGAGGAGTGGGAGCAGTTAACTGACATGTAGGGCAGGACCTGCAATAGTTCACTATTTCCCGGTGACACCCAGGCCAATAGAACCTCTGCACAACCCGTTCCTGCGTTTTTTCCACCCCTAGGTGTCCACCCAAGATGTGGGAATGAGCCATGTCCAACACCTTCTGTCTGTACGGACCCGGCACTATCAACTGCTCTACCAACTCCTCCCTTATTTTCGTGACCCGGTACAACAACTCCCCCCTCATCAGAAAATGGGGAAATCTTGTGTCTGCGCCTGGTTCCTGTACCACCCCGTCAATAACTGTGACATTATTAAAGGCTTCCCTCAGAGTGGGGTCCCTATGTTGGGCAGTCCCAAAATTTTCACCGGTTACTTCTAACTCCATAATGTCAGATGCAGGGGACACTTCCTCCTCATCCCCAACCAGAACACAAAAAGGAAACCTGTCTGACTCCGGGTGTGGCGACCCCCTTCCAGGGTTCATTGGTTCCCTACTCTTGCTAGGGAGCTCAGAACCTTTTCCCCACAAATCCCAAAACAAACAGAAATCCCGACCAATAATTATAGGGTGCAACAAGTCCTGCACGACGCCGACTATGTGGGACTCAGTGCCACATGCCATTTCAATGTCCACCCTGGCCAAAGGGTAGTCCTTTGCATCACCATGTATGCACCGCACTCCAACCTTCTTTCCCGGGAGCAGGTGGAGAGGAAAAGTGGCCCTCACCAGGGTCACCAGGCTCCCTGAGTCTAACAGTGCCGTTACTGCTCGACCGCTCACCTTTACGGGACACGCTTGAGGTCCCTCGTTGGGCGGAGAGTTCACACTGCAGGCTGGATACGCATAGTATGAACAACGGCGTCCCATGCTGCAGTCCATCTGCTCAGTGGTCTGGGAACAATGGGCAGCTATATGTCCTGGCCGGTGGCACCTCCAACAAATAACATCACCCGTAGGGACCTTGGGCACCACCTCCCCCGCCCTTTGTGACCTTGGACGCACCACCCCTTTTTGGGACTCCGCTCCCTTCTGGGACCCCCAGTACGGCATGGGTTGTCTCCCAGAGGAGCCTTCCAACCCTTGGTATCTCTCGACCAGTCCGATCAGTTCGTCGGCATTCTGGGGATCACCCTGGGCAACCCATGTCTGTATGGACCTCGGGAGGGAATGCACAAACCGATCCATCATCACTCGTTCTACCATCTGTGCAGGCGTAGAGGACTCTGGCTGCAGCCATTTCTGGACCAGGCGCAACAGGTCAAACATTTGGGAGCGAGGTGGTTTGTCCCGGTGATAAGCCCAGGAGTGAACTCGCTGTGCCCTAACAGTCAGTGTCACCCCCAAATGTGCTAGAACCTCGGCTTTCAATTTGTGATACTCTTTGACATCCTGCAAGGTCAAATCATAGTACGCCTTCTGGGGTTCTCCCGTCAGGTATGGCGCCAGTACCTCTGCCCACTGCTCTGGCGGGAGTTTTTCCCTCTCAGCGAGCCTCTCAAACACCGTCAGGAAGGCCTCAACATCATCCCCGGGAGTCATTTTCTGCAATGCGCGTCTTACCGTCTTCTGGACGTGGGTGTCATCAGCCAAACCTGGGGTTGGGGCACTCGTCTTGCCCTGGATGGCGGTGGCCAGAAGCTGCATCTGCTGCCGTTGCTCCTGCTGGTTCTGTTGCATCTGCTGCCGTTGCTCCTGCTGGCCCTGTTGTATCTGCTGCACCAACAGCCTGTTAGCCTCTTGCTGCTGTGACTGCAACTGGACCAAGTGTTTCGGCAGTTCCTCCATTTTCCCTGGCAATGCTTGTTGGCTTACAACAGACTTGACCCAGGACATCCAATAACAGACTCTTTGTCTCCGCTGGGAACGCTGCCCGCACGTCTACCACCAATTGTAGGGATTTCACTCACTCAGGTGCGATGGCTGACACTCAGGAGGCACATTCCTTTAAAGTTCAGAGGGTTTATTGCGTCATAAACCACATGGAAAAATAACAGCAAACCAAAATAGCCTTAAGTTCAGGAAAAGAAAAAGTGTCCAGTCCACCAGGCTCACTCTCGTAGCCTTAACACACTCAGGAGGGTTTTCGCCTCCACACATATCCCCTGTGTAGAGCATTTGCCTGTCTTATATAGAGCTAACCACACCCAGTAACCCATCACATGATTAGCCATGTGGTCTGACATCACCACAGGTCCTGAAGCAGATATATATACATGATTATATACAATAAAGAAATACACCGGGCTACATTACGGCAACAAGGCACTTATGTGCTTATGTGGCACATACCTCCCGTCGACTACACACCCTTTAGCCATGCTACAGTGCCTAAACAGTAGAAACTCCCCACAAGTGACCCCATTTTGGAAACTAGACCCCCCAAGGAACTTATCTAGATGTGTGGTGAGCACTTTCAACCCCCAAGTGCTTCACAGAAGTTTATAACGCAGAGCCGTGAAAATAAAAAATCATTTTTCTTTCCTCAAAAAAGATGTTTTAGCAAGTATTTTTTTATTTTTGCAAGGGTAACAGGAGAAATTGGATCCCAACAGTTATTGCCCAGTTTGTTGTGAGTATGCTGGTACCCCATATGTGGGGGTAAACCACTGTTTGGGCGCACGTCGGGGCTTGGAAGGGAGGGAGCACCATTTGACTTTTTGAACGCAAGATTGGCTGGAATCAATGGTGGCGCCATGTTGCGTTTGGAGACCCCTGATGTGCCTAAACAGTGGAAACCCCTCAATTCTAACTTCAACACTAACCCCAACACACCCCTAACCCTAATCCCAACTGTAGCCATAACCCTAATCACAACCCTAACCCCAACACACCCCTAACCACAACCCTAACCCCAACACACCCGTAACCCCAATCCCAACCCTAACCCCAACACACCCCTAACTCTATCCGTAACCCTAACCACAAGCCTAATCTTAACCCTATTTCCAACCCTAGCCCTAATTCCAACCCTAACTCTAATTCCAACCCTAACCCTAAGACTATGTGCCCACGTTGCAGATTCGTGTGAGATTTTTCCGCACGATTTTTGAAAAATCTGCAGGTAAAAGGCACTGCGTTTTACCTGCGGATTTACAGCGGATTTGCAGTGTTTTTTTGTTCGGATTTCACCTGCGGATTCCTATTGAGGAACAGGTGTAAAACGCTGCGGAATCCGCACAAAGAATTGACATGCTGCGTTTCCGCACGGAATTTTCCGCACCATGGGCACAGCGGATTTGGTTTTCCATAGGTGTACATGGTACTGTAAACCTGATGGAAAACTGCTACGAATTCGCAGCGGCCAATCCACTGCGGATCCGGGGCCAATCCGCTGCGGATCTGCGGCCAATCCGCTGCGGATCCGCAGCCAAATCCGCACTGTGTGCACATGCCCTAACCCTAACCCTAGTTCTAACCCTAACCCTAGTGGAAAAAGAAAAAAAAATATTTTCTGTATTTTATTATTGTCCCTACCTATGGGGGTGATAAAGGGGGGGTCATTTACTATTTTTTTTATTTTGATCACTGTGATAGGTTATTTCTCAGTGATCAAAATATACCTGGAACGAATCTGCCGGCCGGAAGATGGCGGCGCCCATGGAGAAGACGGACGGACACCGGGAGGCCCGGTAAGTATGAGGGGGGGGATCTGCGCATGGGGGGTGGCATCGGAGCACAAGGAGAGCGAGCAGGAGGACGGGGGAGCAGACAGGACGACGGAGGGGAGCGGAGCACCGGACGGAGGACCGGGGAGGAGATCGGCGATGGTGGGGGGGGGGGGGTACATAAGTGTTTCCAGCCATGGCTGATGATATTGCAGCATCGGCCATGGCTGGATTGTAATATTTCACCAGTTTTTTTTAGGTGAAATATTACAAATCGCTCTGATTGGCTGTTGAAAGTGAAACTGCCAATCAGAGCGATCGTAGCCACGGGGGGGTGAAGCCACCCCCCCTGGGCTGAAGTACCACTCCCCCTGTCCCTGCAGATCGGGTGAAATTGTAGTTAACCCTTTCACCCGATCTGCAGGGACACGATCATTCCATGACGCCACATAGGCGTCATGGGTCGGATTGGCACCGACTTTCATGACGCCTACGTGGCGTCAAAGGTCGGGAAGGGGTTAAGTTAAAAATTGGTATAAGAAGTACACAAGTGGTATAGCTGGGTTCTGTGGTGGAGGACAACTGTTATGACAGGCTTACACAGTTACTAGGCACAAATAAGTAAGTAGGATAAATGCAGTTCACAATTGGTAACAGGAGTACACAGGCGGCATAGCTTTGTTCAGTGGAGGACAACTGCAAGGCGTGGACTGGCCGAGACAGACACAGGTAGTAGGCCTACAATAGAAAGTAGGCTCTATGCAGTTTAAAGTAGGCAACAGGGGTACACAGGCAGCATTGTTGTGGTCAGCGGAGGACGATTTCAAGGAGGGACCGCAGACAGACTTCCTAGGCATAAAATAACAAAATAGGCTCTATGCAGCTTCCATTATGTGGCAGGGGTACACAGGCAGCATTGGTGTGGTCAGTGGAGGACAATTGGACGGAGGGACCGCAGACAGACTTAGTAGGCCTAAAATAACAAAATAGGCTCTATGCAGCTTCCATTATGTGGCAGGGGTACACAGGCAGCATTGGTGTGCTTGGAGGAGGACAATTGGAAGGAGGGACCGCAGACAGTAAGTACTCCAAAAAACTAAATAGACGTTAAGGTCTCGCAAAAAAAAAAAAAAGGGTGCCATACTTAGGTACAGGGGTGTGCTCCTATGCTGACTTTCAGACATTGTAATTTGGTGCCAAGTATTTACTGGTGTAAATGTAGGACAGGGCCCCTGCCTATTTTAAATAGCATCATGCATGTCAACAAATTGTTATTGTCGGTGCCAGTCATTGAAGGATTTCAGCGCATAGACTAAACAGTGGTGGAGCAGCGAGAGATAATTTTGCAAGTGGTAGAGCACTGTTTGGGCTGGGGGGGGGGGGGAGACACTCTCTTGGCCGGCGGTACAGGCCCAGGGCCCCTCATGTTACAACGGTGTGTCTGACGTTGGGTGCGTGCCACCACCGCCAGAGACACTTCATTGTACTATGAGGGACCCAGTGGCAGTGTGTTAAATATGCTTATCTTGCACATTTATTCACCAGGTGCATTACTCTTAAAGAAAAATGTCATGATATTCTCATGAAAAAGGTAGTGGTTTATTGAATTGTCCACAGAATAACCACATTGCAGCAAAACATAAAAATAGACGAAATAGTTACGAACAGATTGTCCATATGTAGATATCAGCACTTATACTCATCTTTCCCAAAGTTTGAATGGTAAAAACCGTCTGTCTGTGTGAAGTCTGAAGGTCATGATGGCTAACAGCTGTTCCTTCCTTGTCAAACGTCCATGGAACATGATGGTGAAGTAGGAGGTGGCAGTCCCACGTGACAAAAGGCCCCACACCCTCCTAAGAGACGCTTACATATATATCTTTTCTACGGATCACGTGTTCCCTGTATATGGAGTAGACTTATACATACACAGAAATAGCTTTTGGTAATGTCAGCAAGAAGTGATGTGCACTGCTTAGTACTGCATTGAGATTAGGAATAATTCAATTAATTAATATTTAACACAGTGCCATCGACCAAAAGTGGGCACACCCACCTCTTCAGACAAACGGCACTCTGACGGGTGCTTGCGCCAAATGGCGAGACCACGGCCCCGTGGGGGGAGTTAGGCCATTTGGGGAGGTGTTAACATGTCATATGCTGTACAAACTGCAGCTGCAAATTAAGAGATTGGACCAGTCATTAACACCAGTCCCAAAGCAAGACCTTTTTTCAGGAAAGCTATGTGTCAGCCGGGAAAGGTGGGGCAAAATAATTAGAAATCCAAGAGTGGTTCATTTTAATGAAGGTTAGATCATCAACATTTTGGGTCGCCAGACGAGTCCTTTTTTCGGTCAGTATTGAACCAGCAGCACTGAATACTCTTTCTGATAGCACACTAGCTGCTGGGCAAGCAAGCTCCTGCAATGCATATTCGGCCAATTCAGGCCAGGTGTCTATTTTGGATGCCCAGTAATCAAAGTGGAATGACGGTTGAGGGAGAACATCGATAATGGAGGAAAAATAGTTAGTAACCATACTGGACAAATGTTGTCTCCTGTCACTTTGAATTGATTCTGCAGTACCTGTCGTGTCTGCGGTCATTGCGAAATCACTCCACAACCTGGTCAGAAAACCCCTCTGTCCAACGCCACTTCTGATTTGTGCACCTCTAACACCTCTGCCATGTAGCCCCCTGCCGCTCGTGTGTGAACCATCACCGGAGCTGTGTGCTGGGGGAATGCCTGAATCAAACGGTCTACAAGAGTAGCTTGTTTGCCAATATTTGTTCGAGGTTCTCATGTGGCATGATATTTTGCAAATTGCCTTTATAGCGTGGATCAAGGAGGCAGGCCAACCAGTAATCGTCATCGGTCATCATTTT
This sequence comes from Ranitomeya variabilis, assembly GCF_051348905.1. NCBI lineage: Eukaryota > Metazoa > Chordata > Amphibia > Anura > Dendrobatidae > Ranitomeya > Ranitomeya variabilis. Next base: position 534,806,801 of record NC_135237.1, read on the forward strand.
GATAATGCGTGGGTCCCTTTTGAGGATACGCAAAGCAAAATCCGCCATGTGGGCCAATGTTCCAGTTGTCAAATCAGTGCATGTGCTGGGTTGAGGAGCACTTTTGGGCAAATCAACGTCACTTGTCTCCCTCAAAAAACCGGAACCCAGCCTTGCAAAGCCAGCAGTTTCTATTGCCCCCTGAGAAACTTCCTCATCCAAAAAATACTCATCCCCATCATCCTCCTCGTCCTCCTCCTCTTCGCCCGCCACCTTGTCCTGTTGACTTTTCTGAGCAGACAATGGCTGACTGTCATCTAGGCTTCCCTTGTCCTCGGCTGCAGACGCCTGCTCCTTTATGTGCGTCAAACTTTGTATCAGAAGACGCATTAGGGGGATGCTCATGCTTATTATGGCGTTGTCTGCACTAACCAGCCGTGTGCATTCCTCAAAACACTGAAGGACCTGACACAGGTCTTGTAGCTTCGACCACTGCACACCTGACAACTCCATGTCTGCCATCCAACTGCCTACCCGTGTATGTGTATCTTCCCACAAATACATAACCGCACGCCTCTGTTTGCACAGTCTCTGAAGCATGTGCAGTCGATGATTAGGCAATGCTGGGGAAGGTTCAAAGACCGCTGATGGTTCTGCATACGGCTGGAGTGTACGGGCGGACGGCGGATGTGCGAGCAAAGTCTGCGCACTTTCAGGAGCAGGTCGGGTAACCCCGGATAACTTTACAGAAAGCACTGCACCACCAGGTTTAAGGTGTGAGCCAGGCAAGGAATGTGTTTCAGTTGTGAAAGGGCTATGGCAGCCATAAAATTCCTTCCGTTATCACTCACTACCTTGCCTGCCTCAAGATGTACAGTGCCCAGCCATGACTGAGTTTCTTGCTGCAAGAACGCGGACAGAACTTCTGTGGTGTGTCTGTTGTCGCCCAAACACTTTATTGCCAATACAGCCTGCTGACGCTTGCCACTAGCTGTTCCATAATGGGACACCTCGTGTGCAACAGTGGCAGCTGCGGATGGAGTGGTCGTGCGACTGCGGTCTGTGAACGAGCTCTCGCTTCTGCTGGAGGACGAGGAGGAGGAGGGGGGACGAACGCCTACAGCCAACTGTTTCCTAGACCGTGGGCTAGGCAGAACTGTCCCAATATTGCTCTCCCCTGTGGACCCTGCATCCACCACATTAACCCAGTGTGCCGTGATGGAGATGTAATGCCCCTGGCCATGCCTACTGGTCCATGCATCTGTTGTCAGGTGCACCTTTCTACTCACAGATTGCCTGAGTGCATGGACAATGCGGTCTTTTACATGCTGGTGGAGGGCTGGGATGGCTTTTCTCGAAAAGAAGTGTCGACTGGGTAGCTCGTAGCATGGTACAGCGTAGTCCATCAGGGCTTTGAAAGCTTCGGTTTCAACTAACCGGTAGGGCATCATCTCTAACGAGATTAGTCTAGCAATGTGGGCGTTCAAACCCTGTGTACGCGGATGCGAAGATGAGTACTTCCTTTTCCTAACGAGAGTCTCATGTAGGGTGAGCTGGACTGGAGAGCTGCATAGGGTGGAACTAGCGGGGGTGCCGGTGGACATGGCAGACAGAGAGGGTTGGTGATGGTATTCTTGCTGTTGCCCTACATAGTGTTTCCTACCACGAACCCGGTGATTCCCTGACAGCTTTGGCCTTGCGATGAAACTGCCACATTTACTGCAGGTGGTGTGGTAAACGGTGGGCTTACAGTGAGGGAAGGGATGTAGCGTTGCTGACTAGCTTCATTGTGAGAGGGTGCTACAATGTTAAGGGACGTTTGGTAATTAGTCCAGGCTTGCAAGTGCATGGTGGTTAAATGTCTACGCATGCAACTTGTATTTAGATTTTTAACATTCTGACCTCTGCTGAAGGTCCTTGAGCATTTCTTACAGATGACTTTGCACTGATCATTTGGATCTTGGTTAAAAAAATGCCAGACTGCACTCTTCCTACTATCGGATACCTTTTCAGGCATTGCACACTGAGCTACTTTAACCGGATGGCCACGCTGACCTACAACTGGTTTTGATTTTGCCACACGTTTTTGACCAGATACGGGCCTGCCAGATGGAAGCTGTTGCGATGTTGATGCCTGCTGCGGCTCCTCCTCCTCCGCTTCAGAGCTACTGCCGCCTGCACCCTGTTCCCCCAATGGCTGCCAATCGGGGTCAACAACTGTGTCATCTATGACCTCCTCTTCTATGTCCTGTGCACCTTCCTCTGGGTCACCGTGTAAGCCAGTGCTATAGCATTCGTGACGGGGCTTAATAGTCTCATCAGGCTCTGATTCTGGATCAGTACACTGCGAGGGCAATGTTCTGATCTGAGTCAAAGGAACAGCATAATAATCTGGCTGTGGATCTGTGCACTCCATGTCCCATTCATCTTGTAATGGGGATGGCCTGTTAACAATTTCCCTTTCCAACCCAGGAACGGTATGTGTAAAGAGCTCCATGGAGAAACCTGTTGTGTCGCCTGACGCATCCTTCTCTGTTGTTCTGGGTGAAGAACACAAGGAAGCGAATTGTCCCTGACCGGGAACATCCACTGACGACGCGCTGCTTTTACATTTTGCACTTTCCGAGGAGGAGGCGAAAGAGCTAGAGGCAGAGTCAGCAAGGAAAGCCAAAACTTGTTCCTGCTGCTCCGGCTTTAAAAGCGGTTTTCCTACTCCCAGAAAAGGGAGCCTTCGAGGCCTTGTGTAGCCAGACGATGACGCTGGCTCAACAACTCGAGACTTAGGGTCTATATTGCTTTTCCCACGACCACCTGATGCTCCATGACCACCACCACTACCATCATTACCAGCTGGCAATGACCGCCCACGGCCACGACCTCTTCCACCAGACTTCCTCATTCTTGGAAAAATGTAACCAAACTAACAACCGTTATGTGGTCCTGTAAAACCAGGTAGAAGGTGTACGTAAACTTGTTGTGAATTTAAATCTCCCTTTTTTATGTATGGGAGAATGCAGGGAAAAATCAGGCCCACTGTATTACACTACACAGTTTGATTGGCAGAAAGAGGCTGGCAGATATGCCACTAACAGGAGTGACGCAGATGCACACACTGGCAATAGAAATCTCCCTCTTTAGGTGTGGGAGAATGCAGGGAAAAATCAGGCCCACTGTATTGTATTACACTACACAGTTTGATTGGCAGAAAGAGGCTGGCAGATATTCTACTAACAGGACTGACGCACGCAGATGCACACACTGGCAATCTAAATCTCCCTCTTTATGTGTGGGCGAATGCAGGGAAAAATCAGGCCCACTGTATTACACTACACAGTTTGATTGGCAGAAAGAGGCTGGCAGATATGCCACTAACAGGACTGACGCACGCAGATGCACACACTGGCAATAGAAATCTCCCTCTTTTTTTGATATGGGAGACAAGTGAATAAATCAGGCCCACTATATCTCAGTATAGTTTCTGTGGCACAAAATGAATGACAGATACCACAGACAGCACTGGCACAGATGCACAGATTTGGCAAGATTATTCTCCCTTTATTTTAATTTTTTTTTTATATGGGAGACAAGTGATTTAATCAGGCCCACTATATCACAGTATAGTTTCTGTGGCACAAAATGAATGACAGATACCACAGACAGCACTGGCACAGATGCACAGATTTGGCAAGATTATTCTCCCTTAATTTTATTTATTTATTTTTTATATGGGAGACAAGTGATTTAATCAGGCCCACTATATCACAGTATAGTTTCTGTGGCACAAAATGAATGACAGATACCACAGACAGCACTGGCTCAAATGCACTGATTGGCAATATAAATCTCCATTCTAAGGCCGGCGTCACACTGGCGAGTTTTACGGACGTATGAGCGCAGAAAATACATCCGTAAAATATGCATAACACACGGCCCAATGATTCTCTATGGTCCAGCTCCTATCAGCCGTATTTTACGGATACGTATTATACGGTCTTGTACGGCCGTAGAAAATCGCAGCATGCTGCGTTTGTCACCGTATTGCGCAAAAAAATCGCCAATGAAAGTCTATGGGGGCGAGAAAAATACGAATTCCACACGGACCAGCAGTGTGAGTTGCGAGAAATACGCAGCAGTGTTCTATAGAAAAGCCGGTAATTCAATTGCCGGCTTTTCATTTCTCCTTCCCAAACCCGACAGGATAAGAGACATGATTTACATACAGTGAACCATCTCATATCCACTTTTTTTTTTTTTGCATATTCCACACTACTAATGTTAGTAGTGTGTATGTGCAAAATTTGGGCACTGTAGCTTGTAAAATAAAGGGTTAAATGGCGGAAAAAAATTGGCGTGGGCTCCCGCGCAATTTTCTCCGCCAGAGTGGTAAAGCCAGTGACTGAGGGCAGATATTAATAGCCTAGAGAGGGTCCATGGTTATTGCCCCCCCCCCCTGGCTAAAAACATCTGCCCCCAGCCACCCCAGAAAAGGCACATCTGGAAGATGCACCTATTCTGGCACTTGGCCTCCCTCTTCCCACTCCCGTGTAGTGGTGGGATATGGGGGTAATGAAGGGTTAATGTCACCTTGCTATTGTAAGGTGACATTAAGCCAGATTAATAATGGAGAGGCGTCAATTATGACACCTATCCATTATTAATCCTATAGTTCGAAATGGTTAATAAAACACACACATTATTACAAAGTCCTTTAATGAAATGAAGACACAGGGTGTTGTAATATTTTATTAGACTGGTAATCCACCTGAAGACCGTCGTTCTGTAACAAAGGAAAAATAAAAAAACAACAATATTCCATACCTTCCGTCGTTATTTCCCACGAAGTAAATCCATCTGAAAGGGTTAAATAATTTTACAGCCAGGAGCTGTGATAATGCACTCGCTGGTGCCTGTAAAACCCCGGGTACTGAATGGAAAGCAGGGTGATCTGTAGTTACCTTGAGTTGCGGTGAGGGGCCCTCTGCTGGATGTCCTCCTGAACTGGAGCCTTGGAGCAGAGGGCGCCTCACCGCAACTCAAGGTAACTACAGATCACCCTGCTTTCCATTCAGTACCCGTTGTTTTACAGGCAGGAGCGAGTGCATTAGCACAGCTCCTGGCTGTAAAATGATTTAACCCCTTCAGATGGATTTACATCGTGGGACATAACGACGGAAGGTATGGGATATTGTTGTTTGTGTTTTTAACTTTGTTTCAGGACTATGGTCTTCATGTGGATTGAGAGTCTAATAAAATATTACAACAACCTGTGTCTTTATTTCATTAAAGGACTTTGTAATTATGTGTGTGTGTTTTCTTAACCATTTCGTAATATTGGATTAATAATGGATAGGTGTCATAATTGATGCCTCTCCATTATTAATCTGGCTTAATTTCACCTTACAATAGCAAGGTGACATTAACCCTTCATTACCCCATATCCCACCGCTACACGGGAATGGGAAGAGAGTGGCCAAGTGACAGAATAGGCGCATCTTCCAGATGTGCCTTTTCTGGGGTGGCTGGGGGCAGATGTTTGTAGCCAGGGGGGGCCAATAACCATGGACCCTCTCCAGGCTATTAATATCTGCCCTCAGTCACTGGCTTTACCACTCTGGCGGAGAAAATTGCGCGGGAGCCCACGCCAATTTTTTCCGCCATTTAACCCTTTATTTTAGCAGCTACAGCGCCCAAATTTTGCACATACACATTACTAACATTAGTAGTGTGGAAAATGCAAAAAAAAAAAAAGGGATATGAGATGGTTTACTGTATGTAAACCATGTCTCATATCATGTCGGGTTTGGGAAGGAGAAATGAAAAGCCGGCAATTGAATTACCGGCTTTTCACATATCTTGCGCTGAATTAAATATAAATACAGTATATGTATATATATATATGTGTGTGTCTCAGTGATATATATATATATATATATATATATATATATATATATATGTTTTAAATAACATTTGAGCACATAAATCCATTAGATGTCGGTTTTGCAAGCCTGCGAGAAAATATCGCAGTACGGATGCCATACGGATTACATATGGAGGATGCCATGCGCAAAATACGCTGCAAAACCCTGCCTACGGATCACTATTTTGGGAACATTTCTCCGTATTACGGCCGTAAAAAACGGACCGTATTGTCTTACGCTGAGTGTGACGCTGGCCTTAGGTGTGGGACAGTGCAGAAAAATACAGGCCCACTGTTTTACACTACACAGTTTCAGGGGCTGAAAGTGGCTGGAAGATATATATATATAAAAAAAAAAGGGACTGTACTATAATTACTATCTCCCTACAATAATCTCTGAAAAGTATGTCAGGCAGCAATAAAAAGGACTGCTGCACACAAAAAAATGAGGACAAACAAACAAGATAGCTGTGCAGAAAGGAAGGAGCAACAGGATTTTTGCTTTTAAAAAAGCAGTTGGTTTGCACAGCGGCGTACACACAGCAATGCAGCTATCAGGGAGCCTTATAAGCTACAGAGCTGTTGCACAGAAATGTAGCCTCCACTGTCCCTGCAAAGAAAAGGTGGTGTTGGACAGTGGAAATCGCTACAGCACAAGCGGTTTGGGGGTTAATTTACCCTGCCTAACGCTATTCCTGCTTCTGACGAAGCGGCATCAACCTCTCCCTACGCTCAGAACAGCAGCAGTAAGATGGCGGTCGGCGGGAACGCCCCTTTATAGCCCCTGTGACGCCGCAGAAAGCAAGCCAATCCCTGCAATGCCCTTCTCTAAGATGGTGGGGACCAGGACCTATGTCATCACGCTGCCCACACTCTGCGTGCACCTTCATTGGCTGAGAAAAGGCGCTTTAAGCGTCATATGAAACACGACTTTGGCGCGAAGATCGTGTACCGCATGGCCGATCCCACACTGGGATCGGGTCGGGTTTCATGAAACCCGACTTTGCCAAAAGTCGGCGACTTATGAAAATGACCGATCCGTTTCGCTCAACCCTACTTGGCACCTGTCCACACTGCCAAAAGTACCAATACCTGGTTTACAAACAAAAGTATCAATGTGCTTGATTGGCAGCAAACTCGTCTGACCTTAACCCCATCGAGAACTTATGGAGTATTGTCAAGAGGAAGATGGGAGACACCAGACACAACAATGCAGACGAGCTGCAGGCTGCTATCAAAGCAACCTGGGCTTCCATAACCCCTCAGCAGTGCCACAGACTGATCACCTCCATGTCACACCGCAGTGATGAAGTAATTGATGCAAAAGGAGCCCCGACCAAGTATTGAGTGCATTTACTGAACATACATTTCAGTAGGCCAACATTTCGGATTTTAAAAACATTTTTCAAGCTAGTGTTATAAAGAACTCTTATTTACTGAGATAATGACTTTTGGGTTTTCATTGGCTGTAAGCCATATTCTAATCATCAACATTAACAGAAATATACACTTGAAATAGATCACTGTTTGTAATGACTCTATATATGAGTTTCACTTTTTGTATTGAAGAACTGAAATAAACGTTTTGATGATATTGTAATTTAGTGAGAAGCACTTGTATATGGAGCATCATATCGGGCCCATTCTGTTTGGAGCAATATATGGGGTCCATCATATACTGCAGCATTATATGGGGCCCATTGTATACAGTATTGAGCATTATATGGGGCCTATTCTGTATGTAGTAATATATGGGGCCCATCATATACTGTATGGAGCGTTATATGGGACTCATTATACTGTATGGAGCAATATATGGGGCTCATTGTATGGGACCCATCCTATACTGTAAGGAGCATTTTTGGGGGCCCATTACATATGGAGCATTATATGGGGCGCATTATAGACTGTATGGAACATTATATGGGACCCATTATGTATGGAGCATTATATGGGGTGCATCATATACTATATGCAGCATTATATGGGGCCCATTATATATGGAGCAATATATGGGGCTCATTATACTGTATGGAGCATTATATGGGCCCCATTAATCTGTTTGGTGCATTATATCAGGCCCATTATTCTGTATGGAGCAATTTATGGGGCTCATTGTTCTGTATGAAGCTATATATGGGGCTCATTATACTGTGTGGATCATTAAATGGGGTCCGTTATTCTATAAGTAGCAATATATGGGTCTCAATATTATGTATGGAGCACTATGTACTGCCCATAATACTGTGTGTAGCAATATATGTGGCTTATTATACTGTATGGTGTAATATATGTGGCTCATTATACTGTACAGAGCATTATATGGGGTCCATAATTCTGTATGGAGCATTATATGGGGTCCATTATTCTGCATGGAGCACTGTGTGGTGCCCATAATAGTGTATTGAGCAATATAAGGGGCTCATTATTCTGTATTGAGCAATATATGGGGCTCATTATTCTGTATGGAGCAATATATGGGGCTCATTATTCTGTATGGAGCAATGTATGGGGTCAATTATTATGTATGGAGCACTATGTGGTGCCCATAATACTGTACTGAGCAATATATGGGGCTCATAATTCTGTATAGAGCACTATGTGGTGTCCATAATACTGTATGGAGCAATATATGGGGCTCATTATTCTGTAAGGAGCGCCATGTGGTGCCCCTAATACTGTGTGGAGGACTATACTGTCTGCTTTCTAAAGTATTGTGGCATTTAGAATAGATATCACTCATGTAATGTAGGAAGTAAGTGAAATTCTTAGCATTGTACTATACCTATATTTCTCTGTCGTATCTGTGCATCATGAATTGTGGTATATGTTAAAGTGGCCCACTACGACTCTTTCGCCTGGGGCCCACAAAAATCTGGAGCCGGCACTGAGTACGTGCCTAGTATCCCAGCTCACTGCAGCTTTGATTAAGACTTAGCTGTCAAACCAATGCAGCCACTTCAAACAGTTGATCTGTTGGATAGCCCAAATCCGAACCCAACCCCCACTGATCTAATACTTAACCCTGCTGTTCTGTTAGGTCAAAAATGACCGTTTTTGAAATTCTATAATGTTATAAAAATTCAGCGTGTGATTCTGAGACTTGAGGCTCCCTGACTTTTCGTCATTAGGGGGGTACTCTCTGTGGGAATTTTTTTTTTTTTTAATTTTTGTTTACTTTATTTGGGAACAGTACAAGTGTATGTGAAATCTAAACAGAACAGCAGGGTTAAGTCGCGGATTTCACTAATAGCTTGGCATATTGATTTGCACCAACTGAACTCAACGGGAATCTGTCAGTGGGTTTTTGCTATTTAATCTGAGAGCAGTGTGATGTAGGGGCAGAGATCCTGATTATAAGGATGTGTCACTTGCTCAGCAGCTTCAATACAATCAGTGTTTTATCAGCAACAGACTACAACTGCAGGACTAGATACCATGTGCCAGACAGTCCAGCTAATCTGTGTAACCCTGCCCTCACCACTGATTGGCAGCTTGCTGAGAATGTGCAGTGTATACAGGAAGCTGCTAATCAGTGGTGTGGGAGGGATTACACACACCTCAGCATTCTGAGCACTGCTACATCTACTGCAGAGAAAACAGGGATTCCATCTAAACTGCACCAAGCAGCCCAGTAAGAGACACATCACTGGAATAAGGATCTCTGCCCCTACATCATGCTGCTCTCAGATTCCATAGAAAATCTTCCTGACAGAAACCCTTGGTGCTAATTCATATGCAAAGACCTGGTCCATCAGTGATGTCCGTAATCTATGGACAATAGCCCTGAAAGCTGTCTCTTATCTAACAGCATCAAAAGCTAATCACAGATTAGGGGTCGGCAGTGCGGTGGCGCAGGGCACCCTATGGGATTACATGCAGCATATTCACATATGGCGCTGGCGAATACTTTTTGGAATTACAAAATAGCCAGAAAGCAACACCAATATTAAAACCAGCCCAATATGTGTCACGTATAGTGGACACCCATGATGCACCTCCTCACGGCATCCCATGTTCTGTAATCTCGCTGTGTGAGATTGCCATAATTATCCTCCTTCCCAGAGACATTTCCTGCCGTTTTACCGTTGTTATTCTTCTTCATAATTATGTGTCACCGAGCAGAATGAAACTGCGGAAAATGATTATGGAAGTGAGTAATGACATGATGGCTAAATGCTGAGGCCTTTCCTCCACCTTCATTATTCATAATGGATCTCTATTATCTATAGACACTGCGGGCGGCCATTTTGTAAACCACTTTCCAGGAGAATGCCGACAGAGGACAATAATGGAAGAAGTGATAGTAGCCGGGTGCATGATGTTCAGCAGGTGCTCGCTTGGATGACAGAGGTGACTTTAGATGTGAAACTTCTCATATGTTCAACTTGGTCTTTGTGGTCTTCTCATTGACTAAAAGCATGACTGGATACATGGCCTAATCCATCATTTCTTAAAGGAATGCTCCTGGTAAAATTGATGCCCTGTATTACTGTAAGGATAGACCTGAGGGACAGACAGTGGTACAAGGGCGCTAGACAGAATGCCTCATAGGGGATCTCAGTTAAAGACTAAATTAATCGTATTGCAGAATTTTTTAAATTGTTTATTTGCTTCCTAATTGCAAAATTAAGCAACCCTCTAAATAGTCTTCATTAAAAATGTTTTACTATTTTCCTGCTCCAGAGTGTCTAAGTCCTTCATCTAGCCTAGTGATTTCCAGAAAAGATCCAAATCCACCAGAACTCCTGCTTCTAATGTTTTTTTCTACTCCAGAAATGGGCATAGGGTTGTACACAAGTCGGCAGTGGTGAGGGGAGAAAGTGTCTAAAGTCTCATGGAGAGCAGAGAAGATAGGCTACGGAAAAGAAGGAAACCACGAGAAGATGATATAAATGCAAGATAGATACTAAATTTATATATGAGATAATGAAGAAAGCAGCATCCTGGATAGTCACAGACCTCACATCCATCCAGTGGCATAACTAGAGTCTCATGGGCCTGGGTGCAAAATTTGGACCTGGGCCCCTACCTGAAATGTTGGTCAGGTGTAAGGGTTCTTTTAGAGTTAAAGATCCTTTAAAGACATATGTGTTTTCCCCTGTATAATGATGTACCCCATTATGGCATCTTTCTGTAATAATATCCCCCAGACTGGTGCCTTCCTGTAATAATGCCCCCACCCTGGGCCCCTTCTTGGTGTAATGTCCTTTATCCCAGACCCCTTCCTGGTATAACGTCTCCCTTCGGGAGCCCCTTCTTATTATAATTTTGCTCTTCCTGGTCACGTCCTATAATAATGTCACCCATCCTGGGACCCTTCCTATAGTAATATATAATAATGTCATTCATCCTGGGCCCATTCCAGTAATAATGCCCCCATCCTGAGCCCCTTCCTGGTATAATGTCCCCATCTTGGCCCCCTTCCTATAATAATGCATCCCATCCTGAGCCCCTTCCTGGTGTAATGTCCCCCATCTTGGCCCCCTTCCTATAATAATGCCCTCATCCTGAGCCCCTTCCTGGTATAATGTCCCCCATCTTGGCCCCCTTCCTATAATAATGCATCCCATCCTGAGCCCCTTCCTGGTGTAATGTCCGACATACTGGACCCTTCCTATAATAATGTCCCCCATCCTGGGCCCTTTCCTTTGTATAATGTCTCCCTTCCTGGACCCTTCAAATAATAATGTCCTCCATCCTGGCCCCTTCCTTGTATAATGACCCCCATCATGAGCCCTTTCCGGTAATATTATTCCCCATTTTATTTCATTTCAACACATTAAAAAAAAAGATTTTTCTTACCTTTATCTGCTCCCACCTGCGCGGAGTCCTCTTCTATAGCTGGCGCAGGAGTCGGCAGCCGACTTTGGTTTGCCCGGCACGGCGCATTACATCACTACCATGTGCCACCCATAATGGGCATGCCGATGTCAGCTGCCAGCCACTGATTGGCCAGCTGCTTGTATTACAGAGAGCCAGAGGGACGCACATCGTTACGCCCCTGAATCCAGCCTATATTACTGGGAGAGACGCTCCTACATGACAAAAATCTGAAATTTGGATTAAGCTGCAAGTTGCATATCATTGGGTCTGAAAATGTATGAAGGTAAAAAGATTGCAGACAATAAATGGAGTAGTGGCTATAGCTTTATTATTTAGTCATATATTTACCCTTCATTAGTGCAAAGTTTTTTAAACTGATTACTTGTTATGTCTAATGAATGCCTCAAAATACATATAGGGTTATGTTATATATGATTATATTTTTCAGTGGCAAAGGTGTCCATAGCCTTTAACATTTTGGTAGCCTATTTTTTTATCATTATGCTTAAATTCCTAAAATATTGCTGTTTCCACCCTGGTCAGATGAATATACATGTGCCAATTATACTGTACTGCCTTTTTGTGCTTTGCTGTGTAGACTGAGACATGTTTAGCAAAGTCTTCTCCTTGTCATTAGAGGTTGAGGATTTGATAACAGATGGCAGCTCTTTTGTTGGAGTCCTTGATAAGGTAGGATAGTAACCAGGGACACAGTTCCTGGGTCTCAGTGCAAAATCTGCAACAGGGAACCTCTTCTACCAGGCAAAAAATTATAACACGGGTATATACTTATCCAGCAGATGGGCTCATCATAATCTGGGTATGCACGGTGATGTTGGCTACTCTCCTGATAATTACACTATAGGCATAGATAATTCTTTATTCTTCCAGATTCCCTGCAGCCTAGTATGGGGGCTGTACTCCATCTGAGACTGTACTAGCCTCACGACATTCCCTTTAAACCCTTTATAATGGACAGTATGGCGGCTGAATATTATCATTCCTATAGTCAGTATAAAAGAAAGACAAGATGATATTCACAGGCGTAACATGTAGACGCAAATAAATATATAAATCGTCCTTTATGGTGGTGCAGAATTGCTTCACATGGATTTTGGCAAGGGTGTATTTTTCAGAAGAAAAAAAAGTCTACGCTGAAGAAAAGATTTTTCTTACTACATATGGATTTTTCTTACACCATGGAGACCTCATTAACAAGAAATCTGTCATGAATATGAGAGTAGAAAAATAAGCACAACTTTACAATGCTAAAAAGTTTTGCCATCTTTCTATTTGCTTTCTTTAAAGGAATTTTATTTCACAGGATTTTTTTTTTAAATGCTGCTTTTACCCAAATACAGCACCACACCCTGTCTATGGGGTATCTGTAATTTTTAGGAGAGAAGTGGATCTCATTGTAACAGATCCAAATTTCTTGCTAAATTATTTTATATAAGAGTGAAACTTTCCTATTTAAAAACTGCCAAGTGCCGTCTGGGAAGCAGCAAGATTTCTGATCTTTTTCTGCTCCAATCAAAGAGCAGATTACAAATTTTACAGAAAATGTGAATGCAGCCTATGTACACAGGTTTTCCTTAATTTTCAATTTCATTAAGGACCCCAATATCTCACAAAACAAATTCAATTCACTATAACACTGTGCTAATGAAACCTTCAACACACTGCAACTCGCATGAAGCTAGTTCCTGGTTCTTGGCAAAACCCTTCAGGTATATCTAGTCAAACCCTGCGGAGCTGGCATCTAACCCTGTCCTTTCCAGCTATGCTACAGAGGTCACAGACACATATAGCATAAACGTCTCCAGATGGAGTTTCTCAAAGTCATGTTTTTATTTCCCTCTTAATAAACCTGTATATGACATAGGTTTGGTGGGTCAGGAGCTGAAGCTACTCTATAGGCCGGGGTAACACTTGCGAGAAACTCGCACGAGTCTCGCGACTCAATACCCGGAACTGCCGCCGTTACTCAGGACCAGCTGAGTGCTCCGGTCCGAGTGCCGGTGGCAGTGCCGGGTATTGAGTCGTGAGAGTTTCTCGCAAGTATGACCCCGGCCATAATCGGCAGATACCGGCTCTGTTATACAGCTTACACCTGCCTCTAAGAACTGCATCTAGATAAAACTTTCAGTCGCTGCTGATTAACCATTTAGCTGTCGCTTTCATTTTCTGACAGTGGCATTTAAAAGGTTACAATCTATGCTCTGATGCAAATTGCCCTTCATCCACACCCAACAATCATGGGGTGCCAAAGAGATGCCACAGTGCAGTTTCAAGTCCCATAGAGGGACTTCAAAATATCTAGAAAGTATTTAAAATAATGGAAAATGGTTAAAAAAAAAAACCCTAGCAATTTGTATTTCCTTTTTTTTCCCCAAAAATAAATAAGATAAGGGTATTGCCTAATCTATCAAAATATAAAATTAATGGATAAAGGAGACACCATTAAAAAACATAGAAATGCCTGAATTACTTTCTTTTTATTCACCGCACATCCCCTAAAAGTAATAAATACGTCCTATCCTATATACCCACAATTGGTACTAAAAAAAAATGTCAGCTTGGCGCACAAAAAAGAGAAAAATGGGTGCTGTTCAAAACTTCACATCTTATGCCAAAAACATGCTGTTAGGGCTGGCAGAACGCACCAAATAATTATAAAGATGGAATAAGGTGCGTTCGCAGCCCGAGGTCCACCGTGCAGAGATGATACCTGCTGCTCGGTAATGGCGGAACTAAATAGCGGTATAACGAGAACACACACGGGTGCAAAATATATGGGAAGCAGTATAACAGAAGTAAACGGAAGTTCTTGGGAAAACACTTATCAGTCTGATGAGGACTTACTTGTAGGGTCGTCTTCTCCAACGTAGGCACCGGGAAACAGCGGCACTTGTCATCCCTCTGTTGACTGTGAGCTGTGTAGTCTCTGGGAACCCGCAACCTGGGGTTTGAGGGGTTATTGTGGTGAGTAGAGGGGATGCTATGCAAACGGGGTCCCCTGTGCTCCGAGTCTTCTGCCTCAACAGTGCAGCCTATCTCAGGAGAACGATGCTCAGTCTATTATTGGGTCTCCCAACAGGAATCAGGGGCCCTGCACTAATGTCGTGGGTGCTAGGGGCCACTGTCTCTGCATAGGTCACTGTCTCTGCACGGGTCAATGTCTTTGCATGAGCGTCAGGGCGCACCTCTCCAGTCACAGCAGAGTCCACTTTCACATACTCACAAGATGCAGTCTTTCTGGAAATCTTCCTGTCTCAATCCCCTGACCGGGAGCTCTCTCCTCCCCGGAGCGCAGCTGCGTGCTGTTCTGTCCACTGTATCCGCTGCTCTCTCTGCTGCTCACTCTGCTCTCCCTGCCGTGCACGCTGCTCTAGCCCTGGAAAGCGCGCCTCTTTTCTTTCTCAGCCTGGCTTCCTTCCTGTCCCGGCCTTTAAGTCTGCCCCCAGGGAAACCTGCTGCAAAGCTAAGTGGTTCCAGGCACGGAGCAGAGAAGGTAACCCCCTTACAAGTGCGTGCAGCGCCGCTCTGGCGGATGCCTCTAGCCACCCTAACTAGGGCCAGGAAAGCACACTAATTGCGCAAGGCGCTGCACTGGGGGTTGCTGCTGGTTGACGAAGTAGTATCGTGCTTCAATGCGGGATAGCACTGAAAGGCACTAGATTGCTCCATCATTCGCGTCCATTCAACATCACTAGGAAGGGGTATGATTAGGAGTAGTATGAGCGAATATACTCATTTGTTAGAGTTCGGAGATTAAGTTTTCATTGCCTCAGTTGAATGATTTACAGCTACTATCCAGGCTGAGTACATGTGGGGGTTGCCTGGTTGCTAGGGAATCCGCACATGTAATCAAGCTGGCTAATAGCTGTAAATCATTCAGCTGCCACAATGAAAACTTAATCTCCGAACACTAACAAATACTCGGAGATCACTCTAGCATGCTCGGGAAAACCCGAGCAACGAGTATATTTGCTTATCACTAATTAGGAACATTTACCAGAACAAACATATATCCACACACATACACGATATTAGGTTTACACTAGCGCAAGGCCATGCGAACCTTTTAAATCGGAAGCTCTCTGGGACCTTCCTCGTGGTCCAGTAGGAGCTGCTACAGGACCGAAGCATGTGACCCCCGACCTCCAATGAGAGGATGTCCCTTGGGCATGCTCAGATTAAGAAAAGCAGGACTTAGTCCCAGGAGTGCATGCTCACCGCTGATCAGTACCGGTTACGATGGCTGAACCTGGAAGGACAGCAGTAACCAGCCGCACAGTATCAGCTTGAGCCAGACGCTGGGACCGACGTATTTGCTGAGCAGGCTCCACTGTGGCTGGAGGAGAATGGGAGACCGCAGTGGAGATGGTTTGAGATTCCCCCTGTGCAGCGGCAGGAACTCAAAACATTGCCCCCCCTCCTTGGACCTCGCTACGCTCAAAGGCCGCAATGAGCTGCGGAGCCTGAATGTGCTCAGCAGGCTCCGAGGACCTGTCCTCTGGGCCATGACCCTTCCAATCCACCGAATAAAATTTTTTGCCATGTACCAGCTTACACCCCATGATGGTGTTCACTTCGTAATCGTCCGTGGACGAACACAATGTCCCGGCAGATGACTCAGAAAACCGGGACATGTGAACAGGCTTTAGGAAGGACACATGAATGGTGTTGGTGATGCCTAGGCGTGGAGGAAGGGCCAGATGGTAGACCACACGGTTAACCTGTTCCAGGACCTTGAAGGGGCCTAAGTAGCGAGGTGCAAACTTACTGGACTCAACTCGTAGCCTGATATTACGGGCGAAGAGCCACACTAAGTCGCCAGGAGCAAAGGTCGGAGCGGGGCGCCGATGTGCATCGGCGGAAAACCTTATTCTCTCCTTGGAGGCCTGGATGGCACCCTGTGTGCAGTCCCAAATGTCACGTGCCTCCACAGCCCAGTCTGCCACCCTGGAGTCGGCGGAAGACACGGGCATGGGCACAGGAACCCACGGAAGCTGGCCGTAGTTAAGGAGGAATGGGGTCTGCCCAGTGGAGTCAACTACGGCGTTGTTCAGTGCAATCTCCGCCCACACTAGCAAGGATGCCCAGTCATCCTGCCTGGCTGAAACAAAATGTCACAGGTAGGTGACCAGGGTCTGGTTGGCCCTCTCTACCAACCCATTCATCTGGGGATGGTATGCTGAAGAGAGATTCAGCTCGATGCTGAGTAAACGACAAAGTTCTCTCCAGAACTGAGATGCAAACTTGGGGCCCCGGTCACTGACAATTTTGCCTGGCATACCATGTAGGCGGAAAACGCGCTTAATAAACAACGCCACCAAGGCCCGTGCAGAAGGTAGCCATAGAAGCGGCACCAAGTGCACTATTTTGGAGAAATGGTCGGTGACTACCCAAATGATAGTGCGGCTACAGGACTTGGCTAAGCCCACCACGAAGTCCATCCCGACCATTTCCCAGGGCCTGTCCGCCACCGGCAGGGGGTAAAGTAACCCAGCAGGCCGTTGTCGAGGGGACTTATTCTTGGCACAGGAGACACATGCCCGAACATAGTCTCCGACGTCATGGGCCATATGCTGCCACCAGTATGTCCTCGCCAGAAGCTTGGTCTCAAAATGTCCACTGACTCTGGACGAGTAAGTCCAAGAGAGAACTTCCAGTCGCAAGTTAGCTGGCATAAAAGTCTTGCCCGGGGCACAGACTCTAGCTAAACCGGAGCCACGGTCCTCAGGCTCTCCGAAGGGACAATTAGCCGAGGCTCCTCCTTCTCTACTGATGACACTACAGAGCGGGAGAGAGCGTCGGCACGGATGTTCCTCTCCCCGGAGAGATAACGGAGGGTGAAGTGTAAATGGGAGAAGAACAAGGACCATCTAGCCTGGCGAGAGTTTAGCCGCTGGGCAATCTTCAAATAAACCAAATTGAATGTATTGACTCATTGCCTCCGTATCCGGGAGAGATAGTGGATAGACTCGACCCCGGGGAGGCTCTGCCCCAAGCAAGAGATCAATAGGACAGTCATAGGGGCGGTGAGGCGGAAGGGTCTTCACAGCCCTCCTGCAGAACACGTCTGCATAGGACCAATAGTGCTTTGGGAGAGAGGAAAGATCTGCGGGTACCTCTGTAGTGGCAACCTGAACGCATTCCCTCAGACATCTGCCTTCACAAGATTCACTCCATCCCAAAATTCTCCCTGAGGACCACTCTATTTGTGGGGAGTGGTAACGTAACCAGGGTATCCCTAGCAGAATCTGGTCTATACCCTCGGGAATGACCAGTAAAGAGATAATCTCCTGATGGGATAGCGACATAGAAAGAATAAATGGGATGGTCTGGTGTGTTATCTGTGAGGGCAGTGTCGACCCACCATTCACCAGTCTTACGGTCACTGGTTTGGCAAGCATCACCAGGGGTATTGGGTGCCGTTGGGTAAAGGCAGAAGACATGAAGTTGCCCTCCACCCCGGAATCCACGCAAAGTTCTACCATATGAGTGGATGGGCCTATAGTAATTGTCCCCTTAAAATATCGGATTACTCACCGGTAATGCTTTTTTATAGAGCCCACGACAGCACCCACTGAGAGAGGGGATCCGCCCCTAGGAACAGGAAACCTACAGAGAGATAAAAGGGGCGGCCCCCCCTCGCTCCTCAGTTGTTTTACAGAGAAAAAGGAGGAACCGCCGCCAGGTTTTTTAGTTTAACAGGTTCAGACATATGTACATATTTACAATCTTAAATACATATTACTTTATTATCTACATCTCCCTACCAAGGCACCACGTGCAACTAAAGAAAAGAAAAGGGAGGGATTTGAATGGGTGCTGTCGTGGGCTCTATAAAAGAGCATTACCGTGCGGTGAGTAATCCAATATTTTCTATTCGCCACGACAGCACCCACTGAGAGATTTTCAGAGACTATATACTGGGTGGGTTAATTGAATCAAGAACCGAAACCCCAAAGGTTAGGTCAGAAGCAGCAGATAGATCTAATCTATAGTGTCTATAGAAGGTATTTGGTGAAGACCAAGTTGCAGCCTTACATATAAGGTCTATCGGCACATTCGCCCTTTCTGCCCAGGAGGTCGACACGGCTCTTGTGGAGTGTGCTCCCACATGTATTGGAGGATCTCTTCCTCCAGCTTTATACGCCAGGACTATGGCATCTCTTATCCAGCGCAATAGCGTGTTCTTTGTGACTCTGGAACCCTTGGTTTTTCCCTGGAAAGACACAAAGAGAGCCCTACTCTTCCTCCAGTACCTAGTCTTCTCTAAATAGGCTAGAATAGTTCTCTTAACATCTAGGGTATGAAGCCTGGCTTCTTCTGGAGTCGAGTGGTCTTTATAGAAGGTAGGTAACAAGATCTCCTGGGATCTATGAAAACTAGTGGCTACCTTAGGGAGATAACAAGGGTCCGTTTTCAAAACTATTCTATCAGATGTCACGGATAGATAAGGAGGGTCAATTGACAAGGCATGGAGGTCACTCACTCTTCTAGCGGATACTAACGCTACTAACAGTATTGTTTTTAGCGAGATGTTCTTTAATGAGGCCGCATCTAGAGGCTCAAATGGGCTTTGTGTCAAGGCATCTAGGACCAGAGATTAGTGTTGAGCATTCCGATACTGCAAGTATCGGGTATCGGCCGATACTTGCTGTATCGGAATTCCGATACCGAGATCCGATATTTTTGTGATATCGGGTATCGGTATCGAAACAACATTAATGTAAAAATGTGTAAAAGAGAGAATTAAAATAAAAAATATTGCTATACTCACCTCTCCGACGCAGCCTGCACCTTACCGAGGGAAGCGGCAGCGTTCTTTGTTTAAAATTCGCGCTTTTCTTTCCTTTACGTGAGTCCCGGCTTGTGATTGGTTGCGTGCCGCCCATGTGACCGGGACGCAACCAATCACAGCAAGCCGTGACGTAATTTCAGGTCCTTCAGGATTTTAAAATTACGTTCCGGCGTTGTGATTGGTTGCGTCGCAGTCACATGGGCGACGCAACCAATCACAGCAAGCCGTGACGTAATTTCAGGTCCTTAAGGATTTTAAAATTACGTCCCGGCTTTGTGATTGGTTGCGTCGCAGTCACATGGGAGACGCAACCAATCACAAGCCGTGACGTCACGGGAGGCTGGACACGCGCGCATTTTAAAATGGGCGCGTGTCCAGCCTCCCGTGACGTCCCGGCTTGTGATTGGTTGCGCCGCGATCAACCAATCACAAGCCGGGAGGCTGGACACGCGCGCATTTTAAAATGGGCGCGTGTCCAGCCTCCCGTGACGTCCCGGCTTGTGATTGGTTGCGCCGCGATCAACCAATCACAAGCCGGGAGGCTGGACACGCGCGCATTTTAAAATTTTAAAATGCGCGCGTGTCCAGCCTCCCGGCTTGTGATTGGTTGACCGCGGCGCAACCAATCACAAGCCGGGACGTCACGGGAGGCTGGACACGCGCCCATTTTAAAATGCGCGTCATGGATACCGCTGAAATTATGATAATGGGATGGTGCCCCAACTCAAAAGCCCCAGAGAGGCTGTATGGGCTGCTGCTATGGATGGTAGTCTTCTGCCTAGTGCACTGAATTTATGAAACCAGTTGTGTGGGGGAGCAAGGTGCTGGTTTTTTTTTTGGTGAGCTATGAATCACGCGCGTGTCCAGCCTCCCGGCTTGTGATTGGTTGACCGCGGCGCAACCAATCACAAGCCGGGACGTCACGGGAGGCTGGACACGCGCCCATTTTAAAATGCGCGCGTGTCCAGCCTCCCGTGACGTCACGGCTTGTGATTGGTTAATGGCGGCCATGTTGCCGGGACGCGGACCAATCACAGCAAGCCGTGACGTAATTTCGTCACGGCTTGCTGTGATTGGTCCGCGTCCCGGCAACATGGCGCCGTGACCAATCATAAGCCGGGACGTCACTGGAGGCTGGACACGCGCGCTTTTTAAAAAGCGCGCGTGTCCAGCCTCCCGTGACGTCACGGCTTGTGATTGGTTAATGGCGGCCATGTTGCCGGGACGCGGACCAATCACAGCAAGCCGTGACGTAATTTCGTCACGGCTTGCTGTGATTGGTCCGCGTCCCGGCAACATGGCCGCCCTGACCAATCACAAGCCGGGACTTCACGTAACCAAGTAAAAGCGCGAATTTTAAACAAACAACGCTGCCGGTTCCCTCGCTGAGGTCCAGGCTGCGTCGGAGAGGTGAGTATAGCAATATTTTTTATTTTAATTCTCTCTTTTACACATTTATATGGATCCCAGGGCCTGAAGGAGAGTTTCCTCTCCTTCAGACCCTGGGAACCATCAGGAATACCGTCCGATACTTGAGTCCCATTGACTTGTATTGGTATCGGGTATCGGTATCGGATTGGATCCGATACTTTGCCGGTATCGGCCGATACTTTCCGATACCGATACTTTCAAGTATCGGACGGTATCGCTCAACACTACCAGAGATAGATCCCACTGAGGCACCTGTGGTATATGAATAGGTTTTGATCGTTCACATGCTGATATAAATCGAGAAACCCATCTATCTCCCGCCACATCATAACTAAAGAGGGCTCCCAGAGCTGAAACCTGGACTCTTAGGGTATTTACAGACAGTCCCAATTCAAGTCCTTTTTGTAAGAACTCCAATATTGAAAATATAGGTACCTCAGCGGAAAGTTGTGCAGTATGAAATTGAAGGAATTTTTTCCAAACCCTGACATAGATTTGGGTAGTAGAAGGCTTCCTACTCTTCATAAGAGTATCTATAAGCCCACTGTAAAAACCCCTTAGAGTTAGTAAGTGCCTCTCAAATTCCATACAGTCAGATTCATGCCTTTTACCCGAGGATGGAAAAACGGTCCCTGAGACAACAGGTCCTTGGACTGAGGCAGGATCCAAGGGTCTGTAGTTGACATCGCCTTGAGCCAGGAGAACCATGGCCTTTTGGGCCAAAATGGGGCCACCAATAGAACTCTTGCCCCCTCCTCCCTTATTTTTCTTATTACTATAGGTAATAGATTCCATGGAGGGAATGCATAGGCTAGGTCGAATGTCCATGGCACCTGAAGGGCATCGAATATGTCGGGGTTGTCCAGTCTGCAAAGGGAGGCAAAAGTTTTGACCTGACAGTTGGACCTTGTTGCGAATAGGTCTATTTGAGGTACTCCCCATCGGTCTGTTATCAATTTGAAAATCTTTCTGCTGAGCATCCACTCCCCCTGATGAGGGGTATGGCGACTGAGGAAATCGGCCCGAACGTTGTCTATGCCTCTGATGTGCACCGCTGATAAGGACAACAGATGACTTTCGGCTAAGGTCATGATGTCTGATGAGATTTTCATAAGATTTTCTGACCGTGTACCTCCTTGATGATTCAAATAGACTACTGCCGAGGTGTCGTCCGAGAGGACCCTTGTGTGAGAGCCTCGTAGCTGGGGAAGAAAGTGGAGTAGGGAGTAATATATGGCTCTTAATTCTTTTACATTAGAGGAATTAGTCAGTTCTGATCTGGACCAAAGGCCCTGAACCACCTGATCTTTAAAATGTGCTCCCCAGCCTTCCGGACTAGCATCCGTGGTTACTATGGTAGCAGGGGTGATGACCCAGGGTACCCCCTCTGAGAGATTTCCCCAATCTAACCACCATGTAAGGGAGTGTACTACCTCTGATGTAAAATAAATTGTTCGGTCTAAATGTCCTTTATTTTTAATGTCCTCCTGCAATATGAATTTCTGGAGCTGCCTGGTATGGAATTGTGCCCATTTAACCGCAGGGATACATGATGATAGTGAACCTAGTAATGACATGGCATTTCTTAGAGACATACCACGTCTTTTGATTGCCAGGCTTACTTTGCCAACAATAGAAGACTTCTTATCATCAGGTAACCGACAAATTTGGTCCACTGAATCCAGAAGGAGTCCTAGGAATCTCTGACAAGTGACGGGTTGGAGTCTGGATTTTTCCCAGTTGACAATCCAGCCCAGCGTTTGTAAGGAAAACGCCACCTCCTCCAACCTTTGTTCACACTGTAAGGAGTTTTTTCCCACAATTAGTAGGTCATCCAGATATGAAATGACCAGAGTGTCTTTTAATCGCAGAAAAGACATTACCTCCAATAGCAATTTAGTAAAGACCCTAGGAGCCATGGATAGGCCAAAGGGCATTGCCCTATATTGTAAATGACGAATTTGCCCGTCTATAAATACTGCTACCCGAAGAAACTGCTGGTGTGACTGGTGTATAGGAAGATGGTAATACGCATCCTTAAGATCCAGTACTACCATGTAACAGTTTGGAAACAGATTTTTAATGGCTGATCGAACAGACTCCATTTTAAATGTTGTGGGTCTTATGAAGGTGTTCAGTCTTCTCAAATTAAATATAGTTCTATAGGATCCGTCAGGTTTAGTAATCAGAAACAAGGGGGAGTAGAACCCCACCCCTATTTGAGATGACGGAACGTCTATCAAAACCCGTTTGGCAAGAAGGGACTTAATTTCTATCTCCAGTGCTTCCTGTTGTAGTCTGGATTTTAGGGAGGTGAGCAGGAAGGAATCCGGAGGTTTTCGAATAAAGTCTAGGGTGAGGCCTGAGGATATTAATTTTAAGGCCCATGGATTAACAGTTATTTTATTCCACTGATTTATAAATCCTAGAAGTCTACCGCCCACTGGTGGAATAGGGTTCCCGGAATTTTTCAGCTGGTTTGAAGGGACGTTTGTTGAACAAATTGCCCTTTTGCCTGAACTCTTTGTTCCTCCATTCTTTAAAGCCTCCCTTTCTGCCAAATGATGGCTTCCTGAATGCCCTTCTGTAAGAAGGAACAAATGGATTAGGGAAGCCCTTTTTTCGCTCACCCGCCTTAGTGAGAATTTCATCCAACACACTTCCAAAGAGGTACTCACCCTGACAGGGTATGGTACATAATTTGGATCTAGACTGGGCATCTCCCTTCCAGTTTTTTAGCCATAAAGCTCGGCGAGCAGTATTGGAGAGGCTAGCTGTTCTGGCCGCCAGGCGGAGAGAATTCACGGAGGCATCGGATATAAATGCCGCAGCACCTTTTATCAAGGGAATTGACGCACGTAATTTCTCTCTAGAAACACCGTTTCTGATATTTTGGTCCAGCTGAGGAGCGAGGGGGGCCGCCCCTTTTATCTCTCTGTAGGTTTCTGTTCCTAGGGGCGGATCCCCTCTCTCAGTGGGTGCTGTCGTGGCGAATAGAAAAGACAGTTTGGAGGAAAACGTTGCGATGTCTAGTGTACTGTTGTGAACTCTATTTCTGGGCTCCCTCTAGTGGTAACAAGTGGTACTGTGTGTGTGTTGTCTTTCTGCAGGTTTGTGGCTTATCAGCTGTCTCGTTATCTGTTGGTTGGTTCCTATTTAGCTCACCTGGATACTCAGTTCCTTGCCTGCTATCAATGTATTCAGTGCTATTCTGATTCCTTCTGACTACCCTGCTCCCAGTCTCTCCAAGACAAGCTAAGTTTTCGTTTGTTCATTATGTTTCTTGTCCAGCTTGCTAAGATGTGATTCCCTCGCTTGCTGGTAGCTCTAGGGGGCTGAGTTTCTCCCCTCACACCGTTAGTTGGTGCGGGGGTTCTTGAAATCTCAGCGTGGATATTTTGTAAGGGTTTTTTACTGACCGCATAGATTCCTTTCTATTTTCTGCTATCTAGTATTAGCGGGCCTCATTTGCTGAATCTGTTTTCACCCCTATGTATGTGCCTTCCTCTTACCTCACCGTTATTATTTGTTGGGGGCTTCTATATCTTTGGGGATTATTTCTCTGGCGGCAAGTGAGGTCTTTCTTTCTCTCTAGGGGTAGTTAGTTTCTCAGGCTGGCTCGAGACGTCTAGGATTTCAGGCACGTTCACCGGCTACCTTTAGTGTGTTTGGATAGGTTCAGATTTGCGGTCAGTCCAGTTACCACCTCCCTAGAGCTTGTCCTATGTTTAGTTACTTAGCTGGTATATTTGTGATCCTCAGCCACTAAGGATCATAACAGTGTACCTGCTCCAACAACCACTAGACGCTGACGTTTTCCCGACCGCTGGGGACATTTCCTAGCAAAATGTCCAGAGGACAGACATGAGCGCACGAGCGGTCCGGGACTTAGACCCCGCCCGTGACACCACCATGGCCTCATGTCACTCGAACGTCTGGACCGGAGATTCCAGAGGTTTGGTGAAGGTGAGAGCCAAGCAAAACCTCTGCCTAAGCTGGGCTCGCTCCAACCTTCGCTGATTAAAACGAAGGTCGATGTGGGTAGATATAGCTATTAGCTTCTCCAGTGTGGCAGGAATCTCCCTAGTGTCCAAGGCGTCCTTCACATGGTTAGCCAGTCCCCTCCAGAACACTGGGATAAGGACTTTATCCTACCACTCCAGCTCAGATGCCAATGTCCGGAAGCGGATAGCAAAATGGCTGACCATGGACGAACCCTGTATCAATGCCAGCAGTTGGAGCGCCGTATCATGGGTGACACGAGGTCCCATAAAGACCTGTTTCAGAGTGTCCAGAAACCGTGGAGCATTCTGCACCACATGATCGTCATGCTTCCACAGCGGCGTTGTCCACTCCAACGCCCTGCCAGACAGAAGGGATATAATAAATCCCACTCTTGCCTGTTCCGTGGGAAAACGTGCAGCCAGGAGCTCAAGATGTATAGCACACTGGCTCACGAATCCCCAACACAGCTTGCTGTCACCAGCAAACTTATCTGGTAACAGCAGATGGGATAATGTCGGAGCAGGGGTGGCAGTAGACAAACTGGCTGCACCTATACTAGTAGCCTGAACAACGACTGCGGTAACATACACGTCCGAGGTTGTGCGCTCAAGAGCCACCAACCTGCCCTCCAGCTGCTGGATGTACCGTTGTAGTCGCTGATCATTCCGCCATTACTAGCCAGACCTTGGCGCTAGTATAATGTTAGGGCTGGCGGAACCACCAAATAATTATATAGATGGAATAAGGTGCGTTCGCAGCCCTAGGTCCACCGTGCAGAGATGATACCTGCTGATCGGTAATGGCAGACAGTAAATAGCAATATACTGAGAACACACACGGGTTAGCTTCACCCGGTATGAAGGAAGCGAACCCTGTTGCGTCACAGGGCCGCAATACCGCAGAGGGAACACAAGTATAGAGTCACAGGACTCTGCCCCAAGAAACGGGGTTAGAGTCTCTCTAGACCACTTACGCTCAGCACCGGAACTGCGGTGCCAGGAAAAATCTAAGTAATGGTTTACCGCACTGAATGCGTGGAGCGCCGCTCTGGTGGATGCCTCTAACCACCCTAACTAGGGCCAGGAAAGTGCACTAATTGCGCAAGGCGCAGCACTGGCGGTCATTGCTGGTTGATGCAGTAGTATCATGCTTCAATGTGGGATAGCACTGTCAGGTGCTAGATTGCTCCATCATTCGTGACCATTCAACATCACTAGGAAGGGGTATGATTAGGAGCATATACCAGAACAAGCATACATCCACACACACACACGATATTAGGTTTATACTAGCACATGGCCGTGCGGCCATGCAAACCTTTTATAGCGGAAGCTCTCCGAGACCTTCCCAGTGCTCCAATAGGAGCTGCTACAGGACCTGAGCATGAGACCCCCGACCTCCAATGAGAGGACATCCCTTGGGCATTCTCAGAAGAAGAAAAGCAGGACTTAGGGTACTGTCACACAGTACCATTTTGATCGCTACGACGGTACGATTCGTGACGTTCTAGCGATATCGTTACGATATCGCAGTGTCTGACACGCAGCAGCGATCAGGGATCCTGCTGAGAATCGTACGTCGTAGCAGATCGTTTGGAACTTTCTTTCGTCGCTTGATCACCCGCTGACATCGCTGGATCGTTGTGTGTGACAGCGATCCAGCGATGTCTTCGCTTGTAACCAGGGTAAACATCGGGTAACTAAGCGCAGGGCCGCGCTTAGTAACCCGATGTTTACCCTGGTTACCAGCGTAAACGTAAAAAAACAAACAGTACATACTTACATTCCGGTGTCTGTCCTCCAGCGTCTCAGCTTCTCTCCACTGTGTGAGCGTCTGCCAGCCGGAAAGCGAGCACAGCGGTGACGTCTGACGTCACCGCTGTGCTTGCCGGCTATGGCGCTTACACAGTGGAGAGAAGCAGAACGCTGGGGGACAGTCACCGGAATGTAAGTATGTACTGTTTGTTTTTTTTACGTTTACGCTGGTAACCACGGTAAACATCGGGTTACTAAGCGCGGCCCTGCGCTTAGTTACCCGATGTTTACCCTGGTTACCGGGGACTTCGGCATCGCTCCAGCGCCGTGATTGCAACGTGTGACCGCAGTCTACGACGCTGGAGCGATAATCATACGATCGCTGCGACGTCACGGATCGTGCCGTCGTAGCGATCAAAATGGTACTGTGTGACAGTACCCTAAGTCCCAGGAGCGTCTGCTCACCGCTGATCAGTACTGGTTTCAATGGCTGAACCTGGAAGGATAGCAGTAACCAGCCACACAGTATCAGCTTGACCAGATGCTGGGACTGATGTCTTTGCTGAGCAGGCTCCACTGTGGCTGGAGGAGTATGGGAGACCGCAGCGGAGATGGTTTGAGATTCCCCCTGTGCAGCAGTGGGAACTCGACACCTAACACATGCCCTCCTATTACAGGGTATTAGAGCTGCAATCAGATGATAAAATATTCAAGCAAAATAAAAGGACTAGGTAAAAAAGAAAAAAAAATTGTATGAAGACCTATATATGTGAAGTGAACACTAAATAAATGAGTAAAAAAACACAGCACAAATTCTGGTTTTTCATCACATCAATGCACAATTTCATCCACCAAGAGAGGAATAAAATGTGATCAAAAAGTCATATGCAAAGAAAAATGGTATCACTGAAAGCATCATCTCGTCCTGCAAGAAACAAGTTCTCACGCTGCGCTGTCAGCAGAAAAACAGAAAACTTATAGCTCTCAGAATGTGGCGATACATAAACCAATTTTTTTCTGCAAAACATATAAAAACCTACATAAATCTGTTATCGCTGTAATCGTACTGGCCCAAAGAATAAATCCATCTAATCACATTTACTGCACAGTGAATGCTGTAAAAAAAAGAACACTACTTGTCAATTGCTATTTTGTTTTATTAAAGGGGATAACCAGTAGCTGGAGAATTCATTTTTAAATAAAGTAGTCCCCCAAGAAAAAATAAAAATAACATATACTTGCCTCCCACACTAAAGCTGTAACAGCAATGTTGGCATCGGGTCCAAGGCTGCCACTAGAAATTTCGGGGCCCCATACTGGCAAAATTTTTTGGGCCCCCTTGAGACTCCGCCCAGGCTCCACCCCAGCCCAGCCCCGCCTCCACCCCTCGAACTGTCCACAGTCCCACCGTTCTCTCTTGGAAAAACTCCACTTCTCACCAATCACACATTAACAGTTCCCATCACCAGATCACACATATATTCGGCAGCTTTTGATTTGACCAAAAGATTTTTTAAGCCACCACCATAACACGGTAGACACTTTTGGCCAGGCCCTATTCCACTGTAACCTTCTAAATATTTGTTAAAATATGCAATACAATTTAGGTATATTTTTATTTATTTTTCAATTTTTAAAATGACCAAGAATATCACATACAACGAACAAATACCGCAACACCCTGACCAGACCACATATTACTACCAGTGACCGAATAATATCACATACAAAGAACATAGTATACAGTGTATAGTGTCAGTGTATAGGTAACACACTGACTCACCAGTGACGTCTCTAGGTGAAGTCCTTCATCTTTTTTTTCATCTTTCATCCAGCACAGACCGCCATCACTTCTTCCAGCCAGGGCTCGTCTCTACAGGAAATAACAGTTATCTCGAGCTCCGCTAGTGCAGCGCCCCAGAGTCCTGGTCGTTGCAGTACTGTGGCTCCGCCACTATGGGGAGCTATGGTGCGTCCGATGGCACTGAAGGAGTTCATCCAATCAGGTATCACAGACACCAATACATTTCACAGCAGGGCCTCCGGGGGGAGCTAAGGGTGCTATTCATTAGGCCACTCCCCACCATAGTGGGTAAACCGGGGGTCAGGCAGGAAGTTAGATCAGAAAGCTGACTGGGTTGGAACCAGGCAACACCTTGTGGCAGAGGGTATTGTAGGGGAAGATACAGTAGGGTCTCTGTCAGGGGTGGGATCCTGACAGAGGCTTGGCAACAAGAAAGAACGTAACGGGTCCGCGCCAGCTCCGGGTAGCGGCGGGGCCCAAGAAAGGATCAGAAGCGAGATAGATTGTGCTGAGTGAGAAACGGGATCACGCAAAAGGAGAATACCAGTAGGAGTCGTGCTGTAAGACCGAAGCAACATCCTACTGAGGCGCAATACCGGTGGCCGGAACGCCGAGGGAGTGGAATAACATTCAGCTTCAAGCCATACTCCAAACAGCGGCAGGGCAGTCAGTCTCAGGCGGGCTGCCTAACTCAAATCACCTATGAAGTCTTGGGAGGCAATTGCGGGAGAGGGGCGTCTCTAGGGTCCCGGAAGAACTCCAGGCCTACCCGTCAAACGGGTGCCGTTCCTACCCGAACCTCAGGGAGGGACGGAGGATTAGCAGAACATCATCTAGTCGAGTTGTGAGGGAACATCAGAAACAGACACAACAGTTGTGGGGTACTTTCCGTAAGCACAGCAGGGAAGGACTACAACACATAGCGCTAGGGGGAAGGCACAGATTTCCTCCTGTGAAGAGAACTCTGGAAGTGCCATTGGACCGGCCGGACTTGCGCAGCCTGGTGAGCCGTATTCTGGACTGAGGACCCAGAGATCTTCAGTAAAGAGGTAAAGAGACTGCAACCTGGTGTCCTCGTTATTTACCGCGACTTGCACCTCACAACTGCACCGTTACAACACCACTTGTTTCACCGGACGTCCCCCACCGACAGACAGGGCCACGGACCGGGTCTAGCCACCGTGACAACCCCAGAACTGAGACTCAGAGGCCCGGCTCCGGGTGCCCCTCGGCCCTGCGGCGGTGCGGGGGCGCTCCGCAACTTGGCGTCACGAACAGGATCTACTTAAGCCTGAAGAATCAGGTCATGTGTGCCTTGGAACTGTGATTTGTTGTGTTTGGACTGTACTTTAGTGAGAGATTGTGTACTGCCATTGACTCAGAGAAGTTCCCGCCAAAAGCCGCCGCCATTGCTACACCAGAGGAGAAGGAGGGCGTGCTATGGGAGGAGACTTCCAGAGTGGCGCGAGAAATGGCTACCGCCCCCTGCGCTTCTGGCTGCAAAGAAATGACCTGCCCCAAAACAGAGGACAACCTCCTGATTTGCAACGGCGGGAAGCCGGAGACGGAGAGGCTCGACCTTGGAGAAATGGCGGAGTCAGGTGCATGCACTGTCACCGACTATCAGGCAGCGATGACGAGCAGCAAGTGCCTGAACGAGGAGGAAGCGATTCCGGCTTGCCCTTCTTCACCAGAGGCGGACCTATGTCCACTGCAGCAGAAAGATCTGAATTCTCTGGAACAGATAGCGGAGCTGAGTCCACCGATCCCGACCTTGGAGCCAGCGGAGGAGGAGCCAAAGCGAGCGGAGCCGCGTTCGGGGACCGTATTGGAAGAGCCGCGGTCCGAGCAGCAGCCGACTCCAGTGTTCTTGTCAGCAGACCGGATCGTCATCGGTGGAACCACATCAGGCGCAGGTACGGCAGACACCCCTGCCTTCACGTTCGATCCCGCTCTCGCGACCGATCCTCCCCGCAGCAGTAATCCTTCGTTCACCATGGAGCGGGTGGTCCTTGGCCCTAGTACGATGGGGAAGTTGTTACCGCCATTACCAACTAGGTGGGGAGAGCCCATAGAAATGGACCCAAGTGGAGTGATGTTTCGGTGGGATACCCCCTGGGTTGAGCAGGATGGGGTTCCAGTGGATGGTCTCACTATTGCGATACTTACCTGGGACCAATACAAACAATGCGTGCTCCAACACTGGGGGCAGCGCAATGAAGTTGAAAAACGGGAACTGCAAAGCAAGAAGTTGATATATGGTGGAACGGATGTGGTAAGGCGAGGAACGGTGTCGGCCTTCCACCTAAAGAAAGGATGGGGCTCCATTTGGGAATCGGGTCTACCTACTGGCATCTTCGTTGCTGGCTACGACATGGAAACTCCCTGCTGTGATCGGGAAGGCGAACCACTACGGGTGGGGGACCAGGTGATGTACACTCGCTACCGGGACGCGCAGGGATGGCGTGCCCGGAATGTACAGCGATGCAAGCCTGAAGGAACCTCACCTGTGGCCCCAACGGTTGACCCAGGGTTGCCGGACCTTGTTACTGCCACCACTGTACGCTTTGTAGTAGCTCCCGAACTTGCCCGCCGGGTTAGCCTTCAAATCCAGACACCGAGTGACCTGGTGGCCCCTGCGGGGCTTGCCGCTGGAATCCGTGCCACAGTGGCCGGGGCCCAGGGGCCAAGGCCGCCTGAATAAGAATAAACCTCGATACCCTGAACATGTATATAGTTACTGTTCTCTTATGTTGCTGCTAAACCCGTCCAAGGTTAACCCCTTTTATGGATCCCTTTGTTGACCCGGGATCCTTGTTGTTTGTTTATGTTTTTCAAGTTTGCACAAGATTGAAAGAACTGCAGTAATCATGGACTGTGCATGATACAAACTTTTTCCTGTATATAGTTTGCACCTTCTTAAAGGCGCTTCCTACTGGTTTTATTTAAAGACTCTTTGCGAAGATACCGTACCGGAACCTTTGCTGAGCCTGGACTGGTAGTCTGAGAAGACGAACTACCTCAGAAAGACTTGATCCTCTCTTAAAGGGGATGTTCATTTGTTGCACGTAATTGGTGATATTGCTTTAAGACCGGTAGCAATAATGTCGATGGAAGAAAATGATGATAATATTTACATGTAGAAGTTATATGTATGCCATTAGTTAATTGTAAAGGAATGCTGATAATGTTCTCTGAAAGAAGAAGTGAAAAGAAGTAATGAGAAAGTTTAATGTTGTGAAAGGAAGATAGTTGATAATGTTGATAAGAAAAGGGGGGGATAGAAGGTAAACCCCGCGTTCCCCATCGAAAGTTAGTAATGTGTTACTAAGGACAGAAAGTGAACCCGTAGGGGTTAGTGAGTGAGTCCTTAAAGGAGCCAAGTAGAGCCGGCTCAGTGTTCTCAAACTGAAGGAAAAGTTATGTTCTATACTGTGTATAGTAGTAGAAAAGGCAGTAGGCCCTGGCTGAACGGGGCGGTCCTGTAACAGAAAGGAGAGGCAGAAGGTCTGGTGCCGATAGGACAGGCGGTCCTGCAGATCCAAAGTAGGAGAATGAAAAAGTTAAAATACCTTATAATGTGATTATAGGAAGGTCTTTAGCGGATTAAGAGTGTATATCCTTAAAGGCAAAGTTAAATTATTGGTCAATAATGTTTGCACTTAGTAGAATACCCGGTTGGGTAAGAAAAGCTAATTATAGCATGTTGCTATGATATTTTTGCCATGTTTGCAACGTTCAAGTGTCCTTACCTCCCATAAAGGGAAACCTGTTCAAATATACTTATTGTTATTTGCACTCAACAAAAATTGTATGTCTTTTTGCTAACCTGTATTGTTGTTTTCTTCCCAGTCCCGGAGTACTGTGTTTAACCAGGGGGGAGTGCAGCGCCCCAGAGTCCTGGTCGTTGCAGTACTGTGGCTCCACTACTATGGGGAGCTATGGTGCGTCCGATGGCACTGAAGGAGTTCATCCAATCAGGTATCACAGACACCAATACATTTCACAGCAGGGCCTCCGGGGGGAGCTAAGGGTGCTATTCATTAGGCCACTCCCCACCATAGTGGGTAAACCGGGGGTCAGGCAGGAAGTTAGATCAGAAAGCTGACTGGGTTGGAACCAGGCAACACCTTGTGGCAGAGGGTGTTGTAGGGGAAGATACAGTAGGGTCTCTGTCAGGGGTGGGATCCTGACAGAGGCTTGGCAACAAGAAAGAACGTAACGGGTCCGCGCCAGCTCCGGGTAGCGGCGGGGCCCAAGAAAGGATCAGAAGCGAGATAGATTGTGCTGAGTGAGAAACGGGATCACGCAAAAGGAGAATACCAGTAGGAGTCGTGCTGTAAGACCGAAGCAACATCCTACTGAGGCGCAATACCGGTGGCCGGAACGCCGAGGGAGTGGAATAACATTCAGCTTCAAGCCATACTCCAAACAGCGGCAGGGCAGTCAGTCTCAGGCGGGCTGCCTAACTCAAATCACCTATGAAGTCTTGGGAGGCAATTGCGGGAGAGGGGCGTCTCTAGGGTCCCGGAAGAACTCCAGGCCTACCCGTCAAACGGGTGCCGTTCCTACCCGAACCTCAGGGAGGGACGGAGGATTAGCAGAACATCATCTAGTCGAGTTGTGAGGGAACATCAGAAACAGACACAACAGCTGTGGGGTACTTTCCGTAAGCACAGCAGGGAAGGACTACAACACATAGCGCTAGGGGGAAGGCACAGATTTCCTCCTGTGAAGAGAACTCTG
Organism: Ranitomeya variabilis; assembly: GCF_051348905.1. NCBI lineage: Eukaryota > Metazoa > Chordata > Amphibia > Anura > Dendrobatidae > Ranitomeya > Ranitomeya variabilis. Next base: position 534,840,079 of record NC_135237.1, read on the forward strand.
GAAGTGCCATTGGACCGGCCGGACTTGCGCAGCCTGGTGAGCCGTATTCTGGACTGAGGACCCAGAGATCTTCAGTAAAGAGGTAAAGAGACTGCAACCTGGTGTCCTCGTTATTTACCGCGACTTGCACCTCACAACTGCACCGTTACAACACCACTTGTTTCACCGGACGTCCCCCACCGACAGACAGGGCCACGGACCGGGTCTAGCCACCGTGACAACCCCAGAACTGAGACTCAGAGGCCCGGCTCCGGGTGCCCCTCGGCCCTGCGGCGGTGCGGGGGCGCTCCGCACTTGCAGAACACATTACTTAATTTTTACCAACTTCTACATTACACCACATGAAGAAAAAAAAGGCAACATAGTATCACTCTACACAGTAACAGGATCACCCCCCCCCCCCATTTAAAACAGTATCCTCCAAAAATAAAATGAATACATGACTGCAGTAATATCCCTTAATTAGCCCCTATGGTAATAATATTCCCCATCCTGGGCCCCGTGTGTCTCATTCCTGGCTCCAGCCATATGTTCTCCCATCCTGCCCTCATGAGTATCCATTCTGCCCCATATGATTTTCCATCCTGACCCATCTGTCTCCATCGTATCCATTCTGCCCCATATGATCTCCCCATCCTGACCCATCTGTCTCCATCGTATCCATCATGCCCAATGATCCAATCCTGACCCCATGTCTTTCATTCTGCCCCGTGTCTCCAATCATGCCCCGTATCTCCATTCTTGGCCCACCTGTCTCCAGTCCTGCCCCCACCGTGTCCAGCATTCTGTCCCCAGTGTCTCCAGTCCTTCCCCCAGTGTGTCCAGCATTCTGCCCCCAGTGTCTCCAGTCCTGCCCCCAGTGCTCCAGCATTCTGCCTCAGTGTGTCCAGCATTCTGCCCCCAGTGTGTCCAGCATTCTACCCCCAGTGTCTCCAGCATTCTGCCCCAGTGTCTCCAGCATTCTGCCCCAGTGTGTCCTGCATTCTGCCCCCAGTGCTCCAGCATTCTATCCCAGTGTGTCCAGCATTCTGCCCCCAGTGCTCCAGCATTCTGCCCCAGTGTGTCCAGCATTCTTCCCCCAGTGCTCCAGCATTCTGCCCCAGTGTGTCCAGCATTCTGCCCCAGTGTGTCCAGCATTCTACCCCCAGTGCTCCAGCATTCTGCCTCAGTGTGTCCAGCATTCTGCCCCAGTGTGTCCAGCATTCTGCCACCAGTGCTCCAGCATTCTGCCCCAGTGTATCCAGCATTCTGCCCCGGGCCCCCGGATCACCGCTCTCCATAATAGAAAAAAAAGTTCTTCTTACCTGGCTGCGCTCCTGTGGCAAAGGCGAAGCTCCCTCCACTCAGCTGAAGCGCGCACTTGCCGGCAACTGACACTGACGTCAGACACTGGCAACGTGCACCCTGCGGCTGACGTCAGTTGCCAGCCTCCGATTGGCTGGCAGCTGTTAACTATTGAGGTGCGGGCACGGGCCCGCACCCGCACGTCAATAGTGTTGCCGCAGCGCCGCTAAGGACCCGGTTTAGCCTGCCAATAGGGGCCCGGTGAGCAGATGAGACGGGGCCCGATGTGGGCCCCCTGTGCCCACCGGGCCCCATACGCCAGTCAGGGCAGTAATGCCCTGATGGCAGCCCTGACCGGGTCTCTTGTGGCTTGGGTGACATTAAGCTCCTGCTCTCTCCTGCTGATTGGCTGCAGCACTCACGTAATGTAGCAATGTCATGATAGTCACAGGACACCCAATGCTGACTTGCTGGAATGGCGCCAATACAGGAGGTGAGTAAATGTTATTTATGTTTTACTAGGGGTCTACTTTATTTAAAAAGGGATTATCCAATTAGTGAACAGGTTCATCAATTCTGACTTCCAAAGATCAGAATTGAATACAATCAAAAAAATTTTTGTACCTAAAAATTGTGCCCCCAAAAAACTTCAAATCAACCTGCAAATACAAGACCTTGTATAGCTCTGCTAGAAAAAGAAAAGTTATAGCTCTCAAACTATGGAGATGCGACAATTTTTTTAAAGACTTTTTATTTTGAAATAGTTGAAAAATCTAAAACAATGATATTAATGTGGTACTGACCTGAAGAATAAATCCATTTTATCACTAATGCTGCATAGTGAATGGTGTAAAAGAAAGAACAAAAGTTTCCACCTGCTGTTAATTTGTTCATTCTGCCTCCTAAAAATTCAATAAAACAAAGTTTGCATTTATCCTGTGCTCTAAACTGAGCACTTACATGGGGTTTTCTGTCTAAATATCTAAAGGACAGGATTCAGACAGAACTATTCCCTATGATGAAGCAGATGGAGTCACTTTCGATTGTGTCTGTCCTCTGTTCCGGCGAAGTCCATCTTTGACGCCCCTGGGTCCTGGCTGTCAGAGTGGCATTGCTTTCCTCATGCTTGGAAGTGAAGAAACATCTCTTTTATCAGGTAATCACATACACACAACATGTTCATACTCCAGGCCAGAAAGGGGAGCTCTGAACCCAGATTAAGGGGAACTTCCCAATATTCTGGGCTGGAGGGAAAGGATGTCAGTCTGTCAGAGGACAGAGAAGAGAGCAGTCAGACATTGAATGTCAGAAGGACTGAAGGGGACCGTGTAGCCAGAGTTGCTACAGCTCCTAGAGAAAGAGAATTAAGAAGGAAAGGACAGCTTGTGGAAAGTGAGCAGGAGAGAAAAGGCACAGGAGAGTGACACCTGGGGAGCAGAGCAGTGATTTGGCTACCTCCCTGACTGAGCGCAGATTCCAGTAGCCAGAAGACCGAGGCCGTGTTGGCCTCTAAGAGGCATAGCTGAAACCGGCAGGACAGCTGAACTTTAAAGGGAACCTGTCACCTGATTTTGGAGGGACCGGTTTTGGGTCATATGGGCGGGGTTTTCGGGTGTTTGATTCGCCCTTTCCTTACCCGCTGGCTGCATGCTGGCTGCAATATTGGATTGAAGTTCATGCTGTGGCCTCCGTAGTACACGCCAGCGCAAGGCAATATTGCCTTGCGCGGGCGTGTACTCCGGAGGACAGAGAATGAACTTCAATCCAATATTGCAGCCAGCATGCAGCCAGCAGGTAAGGAAAGGGCGAATCAAACACCTGAAAACCCCGCCCATATGACCCAAAACCGGTCCCGCCAAATTCAGGTGACAGGTTCCCTTTAAGCTACCTGTCTGCCTTTACACCCAGGAGGCACAGTGACATATAGGGCCAGAGTCATGATAGAGACCCCATAAAAAGGCTCGAGTCACCTGTCATACGGGTTTGTGTCCTAACCTATATGGGGACAAAGAAGAACTGTGAGGACCTTATCAGAAGCCATAGGCAGTAAGGGACTACAACACCATCGCGCTGTACCTGTAATCTGGTGCCCTGGACTACGGTTGCCTGAAGCTACAGGAAACCAAGTAAATGAAAACCTGTGTTCTCATTCTTTACTGCACCGGTGGCGCCCCAGGGTCCTAGTCATCAAAGTAGCATTGCTTTCCTTGCTGGGAGAGTGATGTTACGCTTGAAGGCAAGAAGGGATAACTGTAACCAGGTACCACAAACATGCAACGCATTCAAACTCCAGGCCACCAGGGGGAGCTTTTGATCCTACTTACTAGGTGACTCCCCATATATATATAACTGGTAGTCTGTAGGGAGAGTCAGTGAGTTCTTGCCAGGAAACAGACTGGATCAGTCTGAGGCAGCAGAGGGTTTACAGAGCTGTGTAGCCACAGTGCAGCAGCTCCTGGAAAGAGACATTAAGAAAGCCAAATACTTTGCAGAGAGCAAAGCACAGGAGAGAATACCAGGGGGAGACCAGCCCCGAGTAGGCTGCCTCCTTCTGAGGCGCAGAGACCTGTAGCCGGAACACCGAGGTTGTAAGGACCTCTATGACTTACATCAGAGACCGGCAGGACAGCTGAAATCCATGTTACCTGTCCGACCTAACACCCAGGAGGCACGGTGGCACCCCTCAGTGGCTGGGGCATGCTAGCGTCCCTATAAACAGCCTCAAGCCACCAGTCATACGGGTTATGTCCTATCCTATCCGGGAGACAGAGCAAGAGAGATAACATCTGTGAGGACCTTATGGGAAGCCCTAGGCAGTAAGGGACTACAACGCCACAGCGCTAGAGGAAGGCTTTTGATTTCCACCTGGATAAGGAGACTCCTAACTTGCCTTCAAGCCGGCCGAACCCTATCTGCCCTGTGATCCGGTGCCCTGGACTGTGGCTGCCTGAAGACTTCAGTAATCAAGGTAAAGAGACTGCAAACCTATGTCCTCCTTCTTTACTGCATCATTCACCATCTTCCATCTCTACACCGGGAGCCCTGGGGATATACTTCACCTGTGGAAAGTTATACCATCTAGCTGCCAAAACATCACCCTAGAGGACCCCTTAAAGCAGCATTGGTCCCCACTGACCGAATACCACAGGTGGCATCACGAACATAAACTTTATTCCCTTTAAAGACCTTCCCCTTTTAAATGGGCGCCCTGGGCCACGAACCGGGTCACCACTGTGACATCCCCCTGTGAACCACAGGACCCGGTACCGAGTACCCCACGGCCCTGGCGGGGTGACCCACACCATTCACCATCTCCAATTACACATGGGAGTCCTGGGGACCTACTTCACCTGTGGCTGCCATACCATCACCCCAGAGGACCCCTTTAAGCAGCATCAGTCCCAACTGACCGAATACCACAGGTGGCATCACAAACAAACTTTATTAAACCCTTAAAAGACCTTTCCCTTTATTTGGGTGCCCAGGGCCATGGACCGGGTCGCAGCCACCGTGACATCCCCTTGAAGTACCTGACCCGGTACCGAGTACCCCATGGCCCAGGCGGGTGACTCACATCTTTTTAGGCATGCACAAAGGTACAGTCAACTGCGCTTTGATGCATGTCTAAAAAAGAAGGATATCTCCAGATATAAAAATCTGAAGTGTCTCCATTTGCCTCCTTATAGGTAAAGGATGCGTTTCATCTGAATCACATATTTCAGAGATTTACATGGAAACCCTGATGTATGTGCTCAGCGCAGAGTGCAGGAAAAATGTGAGCCAAGCCTTAAATGTTATCCAAAATGTTATGTGCCCCAAAATGCTACCAATGAAAGTACAACTCAACCTACAAATAACAAGTACCCACTCAGGTCCGTCATCTTGTAACAAAAATATAGGGGGCTTCCAAGTTACTGGTATCACAAAGCTCTGGAAAAAAGACATGGCTCCCCCAAAATAAATCCAGTGACATCTGTGTGCAGAGTGTAAGCTCTTTTGGTTGACAGGATCCTTTCTCTCTCTTGTAGAGTGTAAGCTCTTATGAACAGAGGGGTCTTCTCCTGTAGAGTGTAAGCTCTTATGGTCAGTGGGGTCCTCTCTCTCCTGTAGAGTGTAATCTCTTATGGTCAGCAGGGTTCTCTCTCTCTCCTGTAGAGCGTAAGCTCTTATGGTCAGCAGGGTTCTCTCTCTCTCCTGTAGAGTGTAAGTTCTTATGGTCAGCGGTATCCTCTCTCTCCTGTAGAGTGTAAGCTCTTATGGTCAGCAGGGTTCTCTCTCTCTCCTGTAGAGTGTAAGCTCTTATGGTCAGCGGGGTCCTCTCTCTCCTGTAGAGTGTAAGCTCTTATGGTCAGCGGGGTCCTCTCTCTCCTGTAGAGTGTAAACTCTTATGGTCAGCGGTATCCTCTCTCTCCTGTAGAGTGTAAGCTCTTATGATCAGTGGGGTCTTCTCCTGTAGAGTGTAAGCTCTTATGGTCAGTGGGGTCCTCTCTCTCCTGTAGAGTGTAATCTCTTATGGTCAGCAGGGTTCTCTCTCTCTCCTGTAGAGCATAAGCTCTTATGGTCAGCAGGGTTCTCTCTCTCTCCTGTAGAGAGTAAGTTCTTATGGTCAGCGGGATCCTCTCTCTCCTGTAGAGTGTAAGCTCTTATGGTCAGCAGGGTTCTCTCTCTCTCCTGTAGAGAGTAAGTTCTTATGGTCAGTGGGGTCCTCTCTCTCTCCTGTAGAGTGTAAGCTCTTATGGTCAGCAGGGTTCTCTCTCTCTACTGTAGAGTGTAAGCTCTTATGGTCAGCGGGGTCCTCTCTCTCCTGTAGAGTGTAAGCTCTTATGGTCAGCGGGGTCCTCTCTCTTCTGTAGAGTGTAAGTTCTTATGGTTCTCTTTCTCTCCTCCCCCATGTGTATTTCCGCAGCAATCACAAGTTTTCCAGTATTAAGATTCGTGCAAATATATTTTTAGCAAATAAAATTTTTGGGGAAAATACAGCAGTCAGCAAATTCGATATTCAAGAGATCCGCTCAATTCTAGTGCTAAGTAGACACAATACCAGACATATAACCAGTGCATCCTATAGCATTTACAATGCACTCAATGCAATTCTTTATAGCTCATAGCCACAATCTTATCCATACTCACAGAATCTGATCAATACTGTACAATCTGATCCATACTCGTACAATCTCATAGATACTCGTACAATCTGACCCATACTCGTACAATCTGACCCATACTCGTACAATCTCATCCATACTCGCACAATCTGACCCATACTCGTACAATCTCATCCATACTCGCACAATCTCATCCATACTCGCACAATCTGACCCATACTTGCACAATCTGACCCATACTCGTACAATCTCATCCATACTCGCACAATCTGACCCATACTCGTACAATCTCATCCATACTCGCACAATCTCATCCATACTCGCACAATCTGACCCATACTTGTACAATCTGACCCATACTCGTACAATCTCATCCATACTCACACAATCTGACCCATACTCGCACAATCTCATCCATACTCGCACAATCTGATCCATACTCGTACAATCTGACCCATACTCGCACAATCTGACCCACACTACAATCTCATCCATACTCGTACAATCTGACCCATAGTCGTACAATCTCATCCATACTCATACAATCTGACCCATACTCGTAGAATCTGACCCACACTACAATCTCATCCATACTCGTACAATCTCATCCATACTCGCACAATCTGACCCATACTTGTACAATCTGACCCATACTCGTACAATCTCATCCATACTCGCACAATCTGATCCATACTGGCACAATCTGATCCATACTGTACAATCTCATCCATACTAGTACAATCTGACCCATACTCGTACAATCTGACCCATACTCGTACAATCTCATCCATACTCGCACAATCTGACCCATACTCGTACAATCTCATCCATACTCGCACAATCTCATCCATACTCGCACAATCTGACCCATACTTGCACAATCTGACCCATACTCGTACAATCTCATCCATACTCGCACAATCTGACCCATACTCGTACAATCTCATCCATACTCGCACAATCTCATCCATACTCGCACAATCTGACCCATACTTGTACAATCTGACCCATACTTGTACAATCTCATCCATACTCACACAATCTGACCCATACTCGCACAATCTCATCCATACTCGCACAATCTGATCCATACTCGTACAATCTGACCCATACTCGCACAATCTGACCCACACTACAATCTCATCCATACTCGTACAATCTGACCCATAGTCGTACAATCTCATCCATACTCATACAATCTGACCCATACTCGTAGAATCTGACCCACACTACAATCTCATCCATACTCGTACAATCTCATCCATACTCGCACAATCTGACCCATACTTGTACAATCTGACCCATACTCGTACAATCTCATCCATACTCGCACAGTCTGATCCATACTGGCACAATCTGATCCATACTGTACAATCTCATCCATACTAGTACAATCTGACCCATACTCGTACAATCTGACCCATACTCGTACAATCTCATCCATACTCGCACAATCTGATCCATACTCGTACAATCTGACCCATAGTCGTACAATCTGACCCATACTCGTACAATCTCATCCATACTCGTACAATCTGACCCATACTCGTACAATCTGACCCACACTACAATCTCATCCATACTCGTACAATCTCATCCATACTGTACAATCTCATCCATACTAGCACAATCTGACCCATACTCGTACAATCTCATCCATACTGTACAATCTGACCCATACTCGTACAATCTCATCCATACTGTACAATCTGACCCATACTTGTACAATCTCATCCATACTTGTACAATCTCATCCATACTCGCACAATCTGACCCATACTTGTACAATCTCATCCATACTAGTATAATCTGACCCATACTCGTACAATCTGACCCATACTCTTATAATCTGACCCATACTTGTACAATCTCATCCATACTCGCACAATCTGACCCATACTTGTACAATCTCATCCATAATCGCACAATCTGACCCATACTTGTACAATCTGACCTATACTACAATCTGACCCATACTCGTACAATCTGACCCATACTCGTACAATCACATCCATACTCGTACAATCTGATCCATACTGTACAATCTCATCCATACTCGTACAATCTGACCCATACTCGCACAATCTGATCCATACTCGTACAATCTCATCCATACTCGTACAATCTTATCCATATTGTACAATCTCATCCATACTAGTACAATCTGACCCATACTCGTACAACCTGACCTACACTACAATCTGACCCATACTCGTACAATCACATCCATACTCGTACAATCTGATCCATACTCGTACAATCTTATCCATACTGTACAATCTCATCCATACTCGTACAATCTTATCCATATTGTACAATCTCATCCATACTAGTACAATCTGACCCATACTCGCACAATCTCATCCATATTCGTACAATCTTATCCATACTGTACAATCTCATCCATATTCGTACAATCTGACCCATACTCGCACAATCTGACCTACACTACAATCTGACCCATACTCGTACAGATCGCTATCACCCGCCGGCTGAGCTCCTATGGAGGCGACAGATGCTCTTTATATCATGCAAATGAAAACTTTTCAGCTCCCTAGATGACTTCCACGTCTCCCACCTCAATATTCCTATTTATTACCAGATGATCCCTGATACAGGAGCCATTTCAACCGGCGCTCATAAGGACAGGCGACAGCATAATACCCTCTCCGTGCACCATTACAGCCTATGCGATGGATACCGGATAATTTAATTAATGTTGCTTTGTCAGGATGTTGGGAGACGCTCGGTAAGAATCCGACAAACCGCGCGCTGCCGACCTTCATAGCTGACAAATAAAATCCGCAGTTACATTGTAACTGTACATTGTAACATTGTAATTGTGTCCTAAGCTGGAATCATGCATTTTAATGCTGCATAATAAATGTTCCCGGCTTCCATCCTTTCCTCTCCCCTGACGGATAAATATTCCGACAGCATCCAAGTCAATAATATTGAGATACATTAATCATAAGACAAAAATAGGGAAAAAGGAAAAAATGGGAAGAAAATAAGTCAGCTCACCAATCCCTCAACAGTGCAATGATGTCCACGCACGGAGCCGCCTTGGTCAAGGGCGTAGTCCAGAGCCAGCAATGAAAAAGAAAAAATAATCTCCAGCATGGATCTTCTAAAAAGTCAATTTATTAGAAACACTTTAAAATGCAACCATTTGCAAAAAAGAGAGAAGGGGGTCCCAGGTGGTCAACGCCAACGCGTTTCGACCATCAGGTCTTAGTCATGGCATGGAAATGGAACCACATATTAACATTTTATACAACACAGAACACTAAAACAACAAGTGCTTAGATTAAAACTCAAGTGGGCAATCAGAACATTCATTATATTAACAGTTATGACCTGGTGGTTAAGGAGCAACATGGACGAGCTCTGAGGAGATGGTATCTTTACTGACCGCAGTTCCTGAACCTAACACAACACTAGAAGTAGCCGTGGGATGTTCCTGTCACTCCCTAGACATCTCGTCACAGCCGGAGAACTAGCTACCCCTAAAGATGGAAACAGGAAAGCTATCTTGCCTCATAGAAAGTTCCCAAAGGACAGACAGCCCCCCACAAATATGGACTGTGAGTGGAGAGGGAAATGACATACACAGAATGAAAACAGGATTTAGCAAAGGAGGCCACTTCTAACTAGATAGACAGAATAGGAAAGGATACTGTGCGGTCAGTATTAAAAGCTAAAAAAAATCCATCACAGAGTTTACAAAAAATCTCCACACCTGACTAACGGTGTGGAGGGCAAATCTGCTTCCCCAGAGCTTCCTGCCTAACAGAATATTGGATACTGACAAGCTGGACTAGAGCAAACATAAAATGAGCTGAATGATTAAGTCCACAGCAAAAGGACAACAAATGAACATGCAAGGACTTATCTTTGCTGAACAGGACCGACTATCAAGGAAATCCAAGGAGAGATCTGAATCCAACCAAGAAACATTGACAGCTGGCACTGGCTGAAGATCAGAGCCAGGCTAAATAGCAGAGCAGGAGAGATGATCAGTGGAAGCAGCTGCTAAGCTAAATCCAAGGAGCAGCAGTTCCACTTAAAACCACCGGAGGGAGCCCAAGGGCAGAATTCACAAAAGTGCCATTTACAACCACCGGAGGGAGCCCAAGAACGGAATTCACAACAATTAACCCCCTGTGAACCGCAAAAGAGAAAGACATGTCCATTGAAAAAGAACCACATCAGAGAATCAAAAAATTACATTAGCCGTAAAAGTAAAGAGACGAGATTATGGTGGGACATGACCTCTCTTAAATCATATTTGTCTAAAAAACTTATACCAAGGGGTTTAAGAATCAATAAGAAACCCACCTTTTCTTATTCAGATGAGTTTAAAACGGAATGGGAATCAATACTTTCACAATGTTCATATAAGTTGATGGAACTAATCACCAAACATGAAGAAATTGAGATTAATCATATAAAAGATGACATCACAAAAATACAGACATCCCTGAATAAATACAACAGTGTTGAGGACTTCAACATTTTAAACCAGAGAATGGAAAAAAACTTACTGAAACTAGAGGAACATGTTGCTGACATTAAGCATGACAAATTCTAGAGAGATAAACGGGATTATGAATTGAACCAAGTTTACACCTGGAAAATTTCCCGTACCTGGAATAGAAGAAATAGACGCATGCAGCATGATTTCTTTGATTCCAATTATAAAGGGCGGAGGGTCAGCTTCACTGCTTCTCATGAGTCGATGGGCTCACCGAGCTCACATCATAATACTTCAGAAGATTTTTCGGATGCATCGTTTGGATCCAACAGGCATAATGAGACATTTAATGAGAGATCAGGTGCCATCAGCAAAGCAAAAAACGCCGGAGGAGGGCGGGGAGGAAGCACAAGCGTAAGAACTTACCCGCTCAGGAATCAGAGGAAGTATTGACACTTCCAGTCTGGAATCTTTCCAGCTATATTTTGTCTGAAGCTGAAATTTCTCTTTTGGGAAAAGGACTTGGTTTTTGTCCAATAAAAAAATTTGATGTATTTAGGACTTTATTGGATGTGAACAAATTCGCCAGAAACTTAACTTTGAAATGTCACTTTGAACAAGATTCTGCTTTTTTTGATACTGTGCAACCTCCTGGGTATACCAATGCTGTATTTCAATATGGTAATTTTTCTTTTCAGGAACTTTTGGATTATTCTATTCTACGAGACTTGCAATCCCATTCACTTGAAAAAGACTGTAATATGAACAAGGATTTTGGTACATCTAATGCTCTATTCTATCCAGTACAATCCAGACCTACTGTCTTGGACACCTTCCAAGAACTGGTAGAGAGGGATTTAATTAAATTGGATAGTAACATAGATTTTGTGCATGATAATCTGACTGTTTTGGAAAGACAGGCCATAAGTAATTTACGCCATAATGAAGATTTATTAATCAGACAGGCTGACAAAGGTGGAGGGGTGGTTATTTTGAATGCTGGTTTATATTACGTGGAAAATCTTCGCATTCTTAGTGATTGTTCTACTTACACCCAAATTCCATATGATCCCACAAAAGAATTTCAGATACATTTAGAGAAATTATTAGTAGATGGCCTATCCACAGGAGCTATTACACAAAAAATACATGATTATTTAAATATCAAACATCCAGTTATTCCTATTTATCATGCGTTTCCTAAGATTCATAAAAATGTTTTTCCTCCTCCGTTTAGAGCAATCATCTCTGGTATAGGGTCACTCTCCGAAAATTTGGGAGAATGGGTGGATCATTTTCTACAACCCTTAGTGATCAATTTACCAGGTTATATCAAAGATACCAGAGCAGTCATTGCCGCATTAGATGGCTTTTTGTGGTCTTCACATTATACATGGGTCACCTGTGATGTGGTTGGTTTATATCCTTCCATACCACATAATATAATTCTAACCAGCTTGTCATATTTTCTCAATAAGTACAGCACGTACAAACAGGAGATTCAATCTTTTATTATAGATTCAGTTTCTTTTTTGCTGACCCATAATTATTTTTCATTTGACAGGTTGTTTTTTATTCAAAAAAAGGGCGTTAGTATGGGAGGGAAATGTTCCCCTTCATTAGCCAATATTACAGTAGCGGTTTGGGAAGAAAAATATATTTTCAATGAGAATAGTCCCTTTTCTAATAACATTGTATTTTTTGGTCGCTATATCGACGATTTGATTATAATTTGGAAGGGGGATGATATGCTGATTACGGACTTCATAAAATACATGAATAATAATGATTTTAATCTCTCCTTTACTTCTAATACCTCCAAGATTTCTATTAACTATTTGGATATTTCCTTATCAGTAAATGAAAATACTAACTTAGTTGTTGTTTCCCCTTATAGAAAATCTACTGACAGCAACTTAATTTTGGAGGCACACTCTTGTCACCCAAAACATGTAATTATGAATATACCAGTGGGTGAATTTATCAGGCTCAAAAGAAATTGTAGTTCAGCTGCACAATTCACACAGGAAACTGAGTCTGTAGTTTTCAGACTTAAAGATGGCGGTTATCCTAATTGGATGCTACACAGAGCAAAATCAGTGACAAAAGACATTGATAGGAAGTCTTTATTATGGAGTGATAATGAGGATTCAGGGTCTCTTTCTATGAACCCCAACAAGAATAATTGCAGCGCCCCAGAGTCCTGGTCGTTGCAGTACTGTGGCTCCGCCGCTAAGGGGGGCTATGGTACGTCTGATGGCACTGAAGGAGTTCATCTGACCAGGTATCACAGACACCAATACACTTCACAGTCTGGCCTCCAGGGGGAGCTAAGGGTTCTATGTATTAGGCCACTCCTCACAATCTGGTAAAACTGGGGGTTAGGCAGGAAGTTGGATGAGAAAGCTGACTGGGTTGGAACCAGGCAACACCTTGTGGCAGAGGGTGTTGTAGGGGGAAGATTCAGAGGGGTCCCTGTCAGGGGTGGGATCCTGACAGAGGCCTAGCACACAGAGAGAACGTTACGGGACCGCGCCTGCACGATATAGCGGCGGTACCCCAAGAAAGGACAAGAAGCGAGGTTCATTGTGCTGAGTGAGAAACGAGATCAACGCAACAAGGAGAATACCAGTAGGAGTCGTGCTGTAAGACGAGGCAACATCCTATTGAGGCGCATAACCGGTGGCCGGAACGCCGAGGAAGTATAGAGCTCCAGGCCAAACTTCAAACCTACGGCAGGACAGTCAGTTATAGGCGGGCTGTCTCACCCAATCGACCTAGGAAGACACAGGGGGGTAACAACAGGAGTGGGGCGACGCTAGAGTCCCGGAAGAGCTCCGAGCCTCCCCGTCATACGGGTGCATCCTAACCATAAGATCTGGGGGACGTGGAAGAACATCAGAATCGAGTTGTGAGGGAACACGAGAAAGAGACACAACAGTTGTGAGGACTATCCCGTGGTGCTTAGCAGGGAAGGACTACAACACACAAGCGCTAGACGGTAGGCACAGATTTCCACCTGCAAAGGGAACTCTGGAGGTGCCATCGGACCGGCCGGACTTGCGCAGCCCGGTTAACCGTATTCCGGACTGAGGATCCTGAAGCCTTCAGTAAAGAGGTAAAGAGACTGCAACTTGGTGTCCTCGTTATTTACTGCGACCTGCACCGCACCACCATAACATCATCACCATTCCCTCCACTTTCATTGTACGCCCCTCAGCAGGGTCACGGACCGGGTCTAGCCACCGTGACAACCCCAGAACAGAGACTCAGAGGCCCGGTACCGGGTACCCCTCGGCCCTGCGGCAGTGGGGGCGCTACAACTTGGCGTCACGAACAGGATCTACTTAAGCCTGAGGAATCGGGTCATGTGTGCCTTGGAACTGTGATTTATTGTGCTTGGACTGTGACTTATTGCAAAGACTGTGCATTGCCGATTCCCGCCAAAACCACCGCCATTAGAGCGCCACGAGGAGCGCAGGAGAAGAAGAAGGGCGTGGAAGTGGGCGTGAACAAGCTGAAGAGCGCGAAAGACAATGGCCGCCCAGTCTAAATATTTCGGCCCCTTGAGGACGTGTCCGTCAGCAGCCGAGATCCGCCTCCTGATCCTCAATGGTGGGCAGAGACAAAGAAAACGAAACCGCCCACGAAGGAGAGAGCGGGAAAAGGACGAGGAAGAAGGAGCGAACCACGTGGAGGACGCCATGGCGAGCTGCCCGGAACCGGAGCGTGGGGTCGGAGCAGAGGACTCCCCCAGCTACCCGGAGGGACACCGTGACCAGGCCTCCACCGCCGATATAGACTTCCTGCAGGCCGGAGTGGATGAGATCAGCGACCAACTCCGGCGGACGCAGCTGAGCACTGAGGCCGGGTGGAAGAAGATCTGCATCGGGAGCCTCACCAGATGTCTGTCGGCAGCCTCGTCTGGTCCGGAGCAAGAAAGAAGTTCCAGCGCTCTGAAGCCAGAAAGCAAGGCCCTGCCGGAAAGCGAGATGCTGCAAACGGAGATGACAACGCCGCAGCGCAAGGCCCTGCAACTAGCGTTCCAGACCCCAGCGGAGACGGAGCAGGTCGGCACCGGAGGGACCACATCTGAAGCATGTATGAAGAACGACCCTGCCTCGCCAGCAGAGGACTTGCTGATAGGCCCCGTCGCGGTACCCCCTCTCCCTGGGACCTATAGACTCTGGCGCCTTACACCCTGGGATCGGGCCACGGGTATGGAGCACTTAAAGGCCCCGATCTCGCCGATCACCTTGCCGAGCGAGGTCTATGCGGAGCTACGGCCGCCAGAGCGAGAGTAAACCTCGATGCCATGTGTCATGATCTCCATGGCCAGAGAACTAGCATAAGCCTCTATAGGAACAAGCTCTTGGAAGATGTAACTATACTGACCATGAACTAAACCTACCGCATCATCTAGAAGTAGCCAGGTAGCATGTCCTACTTTTTATCCCTATATGCCCAGCGCCGGCCGGAGAACTAAATAATGCTAGCAGAGGGAAATATAAGACCTGACTCACCTCTAGAGAAATGCCCAAAAAAAAGGAGACAGAAGCCCCCCACATATATTGGCGGTGATATGAGATGAAACAACAAACGCAGCAGGAAAATAGTTTTAGCAAATTTGAGGTCCGCTTTCTAGATAGCAGAAGACAGAAAGCACACTTTCATGGTCAGTAGAAAACCCTAACAAAACACATCCAGAAATTACTTTAGGACTCTGGCATTAACTCATAATACCAGAGTGGCAATTCCTGATCAACAAGAGCTTTCCAGACACAGTAACGAAACTGCAGCTGTGAACTGGAACCAAAATACAAAAACAAAACATGGACGAATGTCCAACTTATCTAGTAGATGTCTGGGAGCAGGAACAAGCACAGAGAGGCTTCTGATAACATTGTTGACCGGCAAGCATCTAACAGAGAAGCCAGGTTATATAGCGACACCCAGATCTAATCAGAACAGGTGAACAGGGAAGATGATGTCACAAGTTCAATTCCACCAGTAGCCACCGGGGGAGCCCAGAATCCAAATTCACAACAGTACCCCCCCCTCAAGGAGGGGGCACCGAACCCTCACCAGAACCACCAGGGCGATCAGGATGGGCCCTATGAAAGGCACGAACCAGATCAGAGGCATGAACATCAGATGCAGTGACCCAAGAATTATCCTCCTGGCCATATCCCTTCCACTTGACCAGATACTGGAGTCTCCGTCTGGAAACACGGGAGTCTAGGATTTTTTCCACAACGTACTCCAACTCACCCTCAACCAACACCGGAGCAGGAGGCTCAACGGAAGGCACAACCGGTGCCTCATACCTGCGCAATAACGACCGATGAAAAACGTTATGAATAGAAAAGGATGCAGGGAGGTCCAAACGGAAGGAAACAGGGTTAAGAATCTCCAATATTTTATACGGACCGATGAACCGAGGCTTAAACTTAGGAGATGAGACCCTCATAGGGACAAAACGAGAAGACAACCACACCAAATCTCCAACACAAAGCCGAGGACCAACACGACGGTGACGGTTGGCAAAAAGCTGAGTCTTCTCCTGGGACAACTTTAAATTGTCCATCACCTGCCCCCAGATATGATGCAATCTCTCCACCACCGCATCCACTCCAGGACAATCCGAGGATTCCATCTGACCGGAGGAAAATCGAGGATGGAACCCCGAATTACAGAAAAACGGGGAAACCAAGGTGGCAGAGCTGGCCCGATTATTGAGGGCGAACTCCGCCAATGGCAAAAAAGCAACCCAATCATCCTGGTCAGCAGACACAAAACACCTCAGATATGTCTCCAGGGTCTGATTAGTCCGCTCGGTCTGGCCATTAGTCTGAGGGTGAAAAGCAGACGAAAAAGACAAATCTATGCCCATCCTAGCACAAAATGCCCGCCAAAATCTAGACACAAATTGGGTTCCTCTGTCAGAAACGATATTCTCAGGAATACCATGCAAACGAACAACATTTTGAAAAAACAGGGGCACCAACTCGGAAGAAGAAGGCAATTTGGGCAGGGGAACCAAATGAACCATCTTAGAAAAACGGTCACACACCACCCAGATGACAGACATCTTCTGAGAAACAGGCAGATCTGAAATAAAATCCATCGAGATGTGTGTCCAAGGCCTCTTAGGAATAGGCAAGGGCAACAATAATCCACTAGCCCGAGAACAACAAGGCTTGGCCCGAGCACAAACGTCACAAGACTGCACAAAGCCTCGCACATCTCGTGACAGGGAAGGCCACCAGAAGGATCTTGCCACCAAATCCCTGGTACCAAAAATTCCAGGATGACCTGCCAACGCAGAAGAATGCACCTCAGAGATGACTTTACTGGTCCAATCATCAGGAACAAACAGCCTATCAGGCGGACAACGATCCGGTCTATCCGCCTGAAACTCCTGCAAGGCCCGCCGCAGGTCTGGAGAAACGGCTGACAAGATAACTCCCTCCTTAAGAATACCTGTGGGGTCAGAGTTGCCAGGTGAATCAGGCTCAAAACTCCTAGAAAGGGCATCCGCCTTAACATTCTTAGAACCTGGTAGGTACGATACCACAAAATTAAACCGAGAAAAAAATAATGACCAGCGCGCCTGTCTAGGATTCAGGCGCCTGGCGGTCTCAAGATAAATCAAATTTTTGTGGTCAGTCAATACCACCACCTGATGTCTGGCCCCCTCGAGCCAATGGCGCCACTCCTCAAACGCCCACTTCATGGCCAAAAGCTCCCGATTCCCAACATCATAATTCCGCTCAGCGGGCGAAAATTTACGGGAAAAGAAGGCACAAGGCCTCATCACGGCGCAGTCAGAACTTTTCTGCGACAACACTGCCCCAGCTCCGATCTCAGAAGCGTCGACCTCAACCTGAAAAGGAAGAGTCACATCAGGCTGACGCAACACAGGGGCAGAAGAAAAACAGCGCTTAAGCTCCTGAAAGGCCTCCACAGCATCAGGGGACCAATTAGCAACATCAGCACCCTGTCTAGTCAAATCGGTCAATGGCTTAACGACATCCGAAAAACCAGAAATAAATCGACGATAAAAGTTGGCAAAGCCCAAAAATTTCTGAAGACTTTTAAGAGAAGAGGGCTGCGTCCAATCACAAATAGCTTGAACCTTGACAGGATCCATCTCAATGGAAGAGGGAGAAAAAATATATCCCAAAAAGGAAATTCTCTGAACCCCAAAAACGCACTTAGAACCCTTGACACACAGAGAATTAGACCGCAAAACCTGAAAAACCCTCTTAACTTGCCGGACATGAGAGTCCCAGTCATCCGAAAAAATCAGAATATCATCCAGATACACTATCATAAATTTATCCAAAAAATCGCGGAAAATATCATGCATAAAGGACTGGAAGACTGAAGGGGCATTAGAAAGACCAAAAGGCATCACCAAATACTCAAAGTGGCCCTCGGGCGTATTAAATGCGGTTTTCCACTCATCCCCCTGCCTGATCCGCACCAAATTATACGCCCCACGGAGATCAATCTTAGAGAACCACTTGGCCCCCTTTATGCGAGCAAACAAATCAGTCAGCAACGGCAATAGGTATTGATATTTAACCGTGATTTTATTCAAAAGCCGATAATCAATACATGGTCTCAAAGAGCCGTCTTTTTTTGACACAAAGAAAAAACCGGCTCCTAAGGGAGATGACGATGGACGAATATGTCCCTTTTCCAAGGACTCCTTTATATATTCTCGCATAGCAGTATGTTCAGGCACAGACAGATTAAATAAACGACCCTTTGGGTATTTACTACCCGGAATTAAATCTATAGCACAATCGCACTCACGGTGCGGAGGTAGTGAACCAAGCTTGGGTTCTTCAAAGACGTCACGATAGTCAGACAGGAACTCAGGGATTTCAGAGGGGATAGATGATGAAATGGACACCAAAGGTACGTCCCCATGAGTCCCCTTACATCCCCAGCTCAACACAGACATAGCTCTCCAGTCAAGGACTGGGTTGTGAGACTGCAGCCATGGCAATCCCAGCACCAAATCCTCATGTAGATTATACAGCACTAGAAAACGAATAGTCTCCTGGTGATCCGGATTAATACACATAGTCACTTGTGTCCAGTATTGTGGTTTATTATTAGCCAATGGGGTGGAGTCAATCCCCTTCAGAGGAATAAGAGTTTCCAAAGGCTCTAAATCATACCCACAACGATTGGCAAAGGACCAATCCATAAGACTCAAAGCGGCGCCAGAGTCGATATAGGCGTCCGTGGTAATAGATGACAAAGAGCAAATCAGGGTCACAGACAAAATAAATTTAGACTGTAAAGTGCCAATGGAAACAGATTTATCAAGCTTTTTAGTACGTTTAGAGCATGCTGATATAACATGAGTAGAATCCCCACAATAGAAACACAACCCATTTTTCCGTCTAAAATTCTGCCGCTCGCTTCTGGACAGAATTCTATCACACTGCATGCTTTCTGGCGTCTTCTCAGTGGACACCGCCAGATGGTGCACTGGTTTGCGCTCCCGCAGACGCCTATCGATCTGAATGGCCATTGTCATGGACTCATTCAGACCCGCAGGCACAGGGAACCCCACCATAACATCCTTAATGGCATCAGAGAGACCCTCTCTGAAAGTAGCCGCCAAGGCACACTCATTCCACTGAGTAAGCACAGACCATTTACGGAATCTTTGGCAGTAAATTTCAGCTTCATCTTGCCCCTGCGATAGGGACATCAAAGTTTTTTCTGCCTGAAGTTCCAAATGAGGTTCCTCATACAGCAAGCCCAAGGCCAAAAAAAACGCATCCACATTGCGCAACGCAGGATCCCCTGGTGCCAATGCAAAAGCCCAGTCTTGAGGGTCGCCGCGGAGCAAGGAAATCACAATCCCAACCTGCTGTGCAGGGTCTCCAGCAGAACGAGATTTCAGGGACAAAAATAGCTTACAATTATTTCTAAAATTCTGAAAGCTAGATCTATTCCCTGAGAAGAATTCCGGCAAAGGAATTCTCGGCTCAGATACCGGAGCATGAACAATAAAATCTTGCAAATTTTGTACTTTCGTGGTGAGATTATTCAAACCTGCAGTTACACTCTGAAGATCCATTATTAACAGGTGAACACAAAGCCATTCAAAGATTATAAGGAGAGAGAAAAAAAAGAAAGACTGCAGCATAGACAGACTGGCAAGTGATCCAATTAAGAGCACAGAAAAAAAAAAAAAAAAAAAAAAAAAAAAAAACTCTCAGCAGACTTCTTATTTCTCTCCTTTCTCAGCCAAGGATTTTAACCCTTTAGTGGGCCGGTCAAACTGTCATGATCTCCATGGCCAGAGAACTAGCATAAGCCTCTATAGGAACAAGCTCTTGGAAGATGTAACTATACTGACCATGAACTAAACCTACCGCATCATCTAGAAGTAGCCAGGTAGCATGTCCTACTTTTTATCCCTATATGCCCAGCGCCGGCCGGAGAACTAAATAATGCTAGCAGAGGGAAATATAAGACCTGACTCACCTCTAGAGAAATGCCCAAAAAAAAGGAGACAGAAGCCCCCCACATATATTGGCGGTGATATGAGATGAAACAACAAACGCAGCAGGAAAATAGTTTTAGCAAATTTGAGGTCCGCTTTCTAGATAGCAGAAGACAGAAAGCACACTTTCATGGTCAGTAGAAAACCCTAACAAAACACATCCAGAAATTACTTTAGGACTCTGGCATTAACTCATAATACCAGAGTGGCAATTCCTGATCAACAAGAGCTTTCCAGACACAGTAACGAAACTGCAGCTGTGAACTGGAACCAAAATACAAAAACAAAACATGGACGAATGTCCAACTTATCTAGTAGATGTCTGGGAGCAGGAACAAGCACAGAGAGGCTTCTGATAACATTGTTGACCGGCAAGCATCTAACAGAGAAGCCAGGTTATATAGCGACACCCAGATCTAATCAGAACAGGTGAACAGGGAAGATGATGTCACAAGTTCAATTCCACCAGTAGCCACCGGGGGAGCCCAGAATCCAAATTCACAACAGCCATGGATATGTAAATAGTTAACTGCTTGTTTCCCTGCTTTTTGCTGCTAATACCCGACTAGGGTTATTCTTAAAGGGATCCCTTCGTTTACCCGGGATCCCTATTGCTTTTTATTTTTGCTTTTATTTTCCTTTTTGCTCCTTGTT
This sequence comes from Ranitomeya variabilis, assembly GCF_051348905.1. NCBI lineage: Eukaryota > Metazoa > Chordata > Amphibia > Anura > Dendrobatidae > Ranitomeya > Ranitomeya variabilis. The sequence continues at coordinate 534,861,137 of NC_135237.1, forward strand.
CACCCATGTTTCAAAGACTACCGAATCATGGACGGTGAATGATTCAAAAACTGATGTTGTAAATAGTTTGCACCTTCTTAAAGGTGCTCTCTACTGGTTTTATAAAAGAAGGGACTCTTTGCGAAGACACTGGTCTTGGAACCAGCACCGGAGTCCTTGCTGCATACGGACTTGCAGCTTGAGAAGTTGCACTACCTCATAGAGACTTGGTCCCCTCTTAAAGGGGATGTTCATCGATAGCACTTAAGGAATGATGATGCTTTAAAAGAAGAAGTAATAATGCTGATATGTAAAAGTTATATGTAGAAAGCTAGTTAATTGTAAGAAATGTTTAATAATGTTGATCGAAGAATGAGGACAGAAAGTGAACCCGTACGGGGTTAGTCAGTGAGACCTCTTAGGAGCCATACAGAGATGGCTCAATAATCCTGAACTGAAAGATGGATGATATGTTCTATACTGTGTATAGTAGTAGAAAGACAGTAGGCCCGGGCAGAAAGGGGCGGTCCTGTAACAGAAAGGAGAGGCAGTAGGCCTGGAGCAGTTAGGACAGGCGGTCCTGCAGACGTAAAGAAGGAGAATGCAGAAAAGTTGAGTAGCCTTATAATGTTTTATAAGAAGGTCTTTAGTGGATTTAGCGAGTACGTCCTTAAAGGCAAAGTTAAATTATTGTTCAAAGAATTTGCACTTAGTAGAATACCCGGTTGGGTAAGAAAAGTTATTTATAGTAAGTTATTTAAAGTATTTAACTATGTTTGTAACGTTCAAGTGTCCTCACCTCCCATAAAGGGAAGCTCTGTTAAAAAGTTTACTTGTACTTGCATTTCAAAAATTGTATGTCTTTTTGCTGACATGTATTGTTGTTTTCTTCCCAGTCCAGGAGTACTGGATTTAACCGGGGGGGAGTGCAGCGCCCCAGAGTCCTGGTCGTTGCAGTACTGTGGCTCCGCCGCTAAGGGGGGCTATGGTACGTCTGATGGCACTGAAGGAGTTCATCTGACCAGGTATCACAGACACCAATACACTTCACAGTCTGGCCTCCAGGGGGAGCTAAGGGTTCTATGTATTAGGCCACTCCTCACAATCTGGTAAAACTGGGGGCTAGGCAGGAAGATAGATGAGAAAGCTGGCTGGGTTGGAACCAGGTAACACCTTGTGGCAGAGGGTGTTGTAGGGGGAAGATTCAGAGGGGTCCCTGTCAGGGGTGGGATCCTGACAGAGGCCTAGCACACAGAGAGAACGTTACGGGACCGCGCCTGCACGATATAGTGGCGGTACCCCAAGAAAGGACAAGAAGCGAGGTTCATTGTGCTGAGTGAGAAACGAGATCAACGCAACAAGGAGAATACCAGTAGGAGTCGTGCTGTAAGACGAGGCAACATCCTATTGAGGCGCATAACCGGTGTCCGGAACGCCGAGGAAGTATAGAGCTCCAGGCCAAACTTCAAACCTACGGCAGGCCAGTCAGTTATAGGCGGGCTGTCTCACCCAATCGACCTAGGAAGACACAGGGGGGTAACAACAGGAGTGGGGCGATGCTAGAGTCCCGGAAGAGCTCCGAGTCTCTCCGTTATACGGGTGCGTCCTAACCATAAGATCTGGGGGACGTGGAAGAACATCAGAATCGAGTTGTGAGGGAACACGAGAAACAGACACAACAGTTGTGAGGACTATCCCGTGGTGCTTAGCAGGGAAGGACTACAACACACAAGCGCTAGACGGTAGGCACAGATTTCCACCTGCAAAGGGAACTCTGGAGGTGCCATCGGACCGGCCGGACTTGCGCAGCCCGGTTAACCGTATTCCAGACTGAGGATCCTGAAGCCTTCAGTAAAGAGGTAAAGAGACTGCAACTTGGTGTCCTCGTTATTTACTGCAACCTGCACCGCACCACCATAACATCATCACCATTCCCTCCACTTTCATTGTACGCCCCTCAGCAGGGTCACGGACCGGGTCTAGCCACCGTGACAACCCCAGAACAGAGACTCAGAGGCCCGGTACCGGGTACCCCTCGGCCCTGCGGCAGTGGGGGCGCTACAACTTGGCGTCACGAACAGGATCTACTTAAGCCTGAGGAATCGGGTCATGTGTGCCTTGGAACTGTGATTTATTGTGCTTGGACTCTGACTTATTGCAAAGACTGTGCATTGCCGATTAGCGCCAAAACCACCGCCATTAGAGCGCCACGAGGAGCGCAGGAGAAGAAGAAGGGCGTGGAAGTGGGCGTGAACAAGCTGAAGAGCGCGAAAGACAATGGCCGCCCAGTCTAAATATTTCGGCCCCTTGAGGACGTGTCCGTCAGCAGCCGAGATCCGCCTCCTGATCCTCAATGGTGGGCAGAGACAAAGAAAACGAAACCGCCCACGAAGGAGAGAGCGGGAAAAGGACGAGGAAGAAGGAGCGAACCACGTGGAGGACGCCATGGCGAGCTGCCCGGAACCGGAGCATGGGGTCGGAGCAGAGGACTCCCCCAGCTACCCGGAGGGACACCGTGACCAGGCCTCCACCGCCGATATAGACTTCCTGCAGGCCGGAGTGGATGAGCTCAGCGACCAACTCCGGCGGACGCAGCTGAGCACTGAGGCCGGGTGGAAGAAGATCTGCATCGGGAGCCTCACCAGATGTCTGTCGGCAGCCTCGTCTGGTCCGGAGCAAGAAAGAAGTTCCAGCGCTCTGAAGCCAGAAAGCAAGGCCCTGCCGGAAAGCGAGATGCTGCAAACGGAGACGACAACGCCGCAGCGCAAGGCCCTGCAACTAGCGTTCCAGACCCCAGCGGAGACGGAGCAGGTCGGCACTGGAGGGACCACATCTGAAGCAGGTATGAAGAACGACCCTGCCTCGCCAGCAGAGGACTTGCTGATAGGCCCCGTCGCGGTACCCCGTCTCCCTGGGACCTATAGACTCTGGCGCCTTACACCCTGGGATCGGGCCACGGGTATGGAGCACTTAAAGGCCCCGATCTCGCCGATCACCTTGCCGAGCGAGGTCTATGCGAAGCTACGGCCGCCAGAGCGAGAGTAAACCTCGATGCCATGGATATGTAAATAGTTAACTGCTTGTTTCCCTGCTTTTTGCTGCTAATACCCGACTAGGGTTATTCTTAAAGGGATCCCTTCGTTTACCCGGGATCCCTATTGCTTTTTATTTTTGCTTTTATTTTCCTTTTTGCTCCTTGTTCACCCATGTTTCAAAGACTACCGAATCATGGACGGTGAATGATTCAAAAACTGATGTTGTAAATAGTTTGCACCTTCTTAAAGGTGCTCTCTACTGGTTTTATAAAAGAAGGGACTCTTTGCGAAGACACTGGTCTTGGAACCAGCACCGGAGTCCTTGCTGCATACGGACTTGCAGCTTGAGAAGTTGCACTACCTCATAGAGACTTGGTCCCCTCTTAAAGGGGATGTTCATCGATAGCACTTAAGGAATGATGATGCTTTAAAAGAAGAAGTAATAATGCTGATATGTAAAAGTTATATGTAGAAAGCTAGTTAATTGTAAGAAATGTTTAATAATGTTGATCGAAGAATGAGGACAGAAAGTGAACCCGTACGGGGTTAGTCAGTGAGTCCTCTTAGGAGCCATACAGAGATGGCTCAATAATCCTGAACTGAAAGATGGATGATATGTTCTATACTGTGTATAGTAGTAGAAAGACAGTAGGCCCGGGCAGAAAGGGGCGGTCCTGTAACAGAAAGGAGAGGCAGTAGGCCTGGAGCAGTTAGGACAGGCGGTCCTGCAGACGTAAAGAAGGAGAATGCAGAAAAGTTGAGTAGCCTTATAATGTTTTATAAGAAGGTCTTTAGTGGATTTAGCGAGTACGTCCTTAAAGGCAAAGTTAAATTATTGTTCAAAGAATTTGCACTTAGTAGAATACCCGGTTGGGTAAGAAAAGTTATTTATAGTAAGTTATTTAAAGTATTTAACTATGTTTGTAACGTTCAAGTGTCCTCACCTCCCATAAAGGGAAGCTCTGTTAAAAAGTTTACTTGTACTTGCATTTCAAAAATTGTATGTCTTTTTGCTGACATGTATTGTTGTTTTCTTCCCAGTCCAGGAGTACTGGATTTAACCGGGGGGGAGTGCAGCGCCCCAGAGTCCTGGTCGTTGCAGTACTGTGGCTCTGCCGCTAAGGGGGGCTATGGTACGTCTGATGGCACTGAAGGAGTTCATCTGACCAGGTATCACAGACACCAATACACTTCACAGTCTGGCCTCCAGGGGGAGCTAAGGGTTCTATGTATTAGGCCACTCCTCACAATCTGGTAAAACTGGGGGCTAGGCAGGAAGTTAGATGAGAAAGCTGGCTGGGTTGGAACCAGGCAACACCTTGTGGCAGAGGGTGTTGTAGGGGGAAGATTCAGAGGGGTCCCTGTCAGGGGTGGGATCCTGACAGAGGCCTAGCACACAGAGAGAACGTTACGGGACCGCGCCTGCACGATATAGTGGCGGTACCCCAAGAAAGGACAAGAAGCGAGGTTCATTGTGCTGAGTGAGAAACGAGATCAACGCAACAAGGAGAATACCAGTAGGAGTCGTGCTGTAAGACGAGGCAACATCCTATTGAGGCGCATAACCGGTGGCCGGAACGCCGAGGAAGTATAGAGCTCCAGGCCAAACTTCAAACCTACGGCAGGCCAGTCAGTTATAGGCGGGCTGTCTCACCCAATCGACCTAGGAAGACACAGGGGGGTAACAACAGGAGTGGGGCGATGCTAGAGTCCCGGAAGAGCTCCGAGCCTCCCCGTTATACGGGTGCGTCCTAACCATAAGATCTGGGGGACGTGGAAGAACATCAGAATCGAGTTGTGAGGGAACACGAGAAACAGACACAACAGTTGTGAGTAGGGTTGAGCGAAACGGGTCGATCATTTTCAAAAGTCGCCGACTTTTGGCTAAGTCGGCGTCTCATGAAACCCGATCCGACCCCTGTGCTTGTCGGCCATGCGGTACGCGACTTTCGCGCCAAAGTCGCGTTTCAATGACGCGAAAAGCGCCATTTCTCAGCCAATGAAGGTGAACGCAGAGTGTGGGCAGCGTGATGACATAGATCCTGGTCCCCACCATCTTAGAGAAGGGCATTGCAGTGATTGGCTTGCTGTCTGTGGCGTCACAGGGGCTATAAAGGGGCGTTCCCGCCGACCGCCATCTTACTGCTGCTGATCTGAGCTTAGGGACAGGTTGCTGCCGCTTCGTCAGAAGCAGGGAGAGCGTTAGGCAGGGTCCACTAACCACCAAACCGCTTGTGCTGCAGCGATTTCCACTGTCCAACACCACCTTCGGTGTGCAGGGACTGTGGAAGCTATTTTTTTTTTTTTTTCCCCTCAGCGCTGTAGCTCATTGGGCTGCCCTAGAAGGCTCCGTGATAGCTGTATTGCTGTGTGTACGCCACTGTGGAAACCAACTGCTTTTTTCAAAGCACATATCCTCTTGTTCCTTCCTTTCTGCACAGCTATCTTTTTTGTTTGTCCACACTTTTTATTTAATTTGTGCATCAGTCCACTCCTATTGCTGCCTGCCATACCTGGCTTAGATTACTGCAGGGAGATAGTAATTGTAGGACAGTCCCTGTTTTTTTTTTGTTTTTTTTGTGGGAGATTAAGATTGGCATTTCTGCTACAGTGCCATCCCTGTGTGTGCCATCTCTCACTGAGTGGGCCATAGAAAGCCTATTTATTTTTTCCGTGATTTGTGTTCTAAATTCTACCTCAACACAAAAACACTACATCAATCAGTGGGAGAAAAATATTGGCCTCAGTCAGGGCTTGTGTGCCACTGCTGTGTGTGCTATCTCTCATTCAGTGGGCTATAGAAAGCCTATTTTTTTTTTTTTTTTTTTAATATTATTTGGTTTCTAAAGTCTCCCTGAAAAAAAAAAAATACCTAAAAAACAGTGGGAGAGTAATATTGCCCTTTCAGCTTGTGTGCCAGTCTTGACTCCTGGGTGTGCCACCTCTCTCTCTCATTCAGTGGGCCATAGAAAGGCTATTTTTTTTTTTTGTTTTTTTAATATTATTTGGTTTCTAAAGTCTCCCTGAAAAAAAAAAAAAAACATAAAAAAACAGTGGGAGAGTAATATTGCCCTTTCAGCTTGTGTGCCAGTCTTGACTCCTGGGTGTGCCACCTCTCTCCCTCTCATTCAGTGGGCCATAGAAAGCCTATTTATTTTTTTTTTTAAATATTATTGGGTTTCTAAAGTCTCCCTTAAAAAACAAAAAATACATAAAAAAACAGTGGGAGAGTAATATTGCCCTTTCAGCTTGTGTGCCAGTCTTGACTCCTGGGTGTGCCACCTCTCTCTCATTCAGTGGGCCATAGAAAGCATTTTTTTTTTCCTTGATTTGTGTTCTAAAATCTACCTCAACACAAAAACACTACATCAATCAGTGGGAGAAAAATATTGGCCTCAGTCAGGGCTTGTGTGCCACTGCTGTGTGTGCTATCTCTCATTCAGTGGGCTATAGAAAGCCTATTTATTTATTTATTTTTTTTCTTATTATTTGGTTTCTAAAGTCTCCCTGAAAAAAAAAAAAAAAAACTAAAAAAACAGTGGGAGAGTAATATTGCCCTTTCAGCTTGTGTGCCAGTCTTGACTCCTGGGTGTGCCACCTCTCTCCCTCTCATTCAGTGGGCCATAGAAAGCCTATTTATTTTTTTTTTTTTTAAATATTATTGGGTTTCTAAAGTCTCCCTTAAAAAACAAAAAATACATAAAAAAACAGTGGGAGAGTAATATTGCCCTTTCAGCTTGTGTGCCAGTCTTGACTCCTGGGTGTGCCACCTCTCTCCCTCTCATTCAGTGGGCCATAGAAAGCCTATTTTTTTTTTTTTTTTTAATATTATTGGGTTTCTAAAGTCTCCCTTAAAAAACAAAAAATACATAAAAAAACAGTGGGAGAGTAATATTGCCCTTTCAGCTTGTGTGCCAGTCTTGACTCCTGGGTGTGCCACCTCTCTCTCATTCAGTGGGCCATAGAAAGCATTTTTTTTTTTTCCTTGATTTGTGTTCTAAAATCTACCTCAACACAAAAACACTACATCAATCAGTGGGAGAAAAATATTGGCCTCAGTCAGGGCTTGTGTGCCACTGCTGTGTGTGCTATCTCTCATTCAGTGGGCTATAGAAAGCCTATTTATTTATTTATTTTTTTTCTTATTATTTGGTTTCTAAAGTCTCCCTGAAAAAAAAAAAAAAAACCTAAAAAAACAGTGGGAGAGTAATATTGCCCTTTCAGCTTGTGTGCCAGTCTTGACTCCTGGGTGTGCCACCTCTCTCCCTCTCATTCAGTGGGCCATAGAAAGCCTATTTATTTTTTTTTTAAATATTATTGGGTTTCTAAAGTCTCCCTGAAAAAAAAAAAAAAAAAAAAAAAACAGTGGGAGAGTAATATTGCCCTTTCAGCTTGTGTGCCAGTCTTGACTCCTGGGTGTGCCACCTCTCTCTCTCATTCAGTGGGCCATAGAAAGGCTATTTTTTTTTTTGTTTTTTTTAATATTATTTGGTTTCTAAAGTCTCCCTGAAATAAAAAAAAAACTTAAAAAAACAGTGGGAGAGTAATATTGCCCTTTCAGCTTGTGCGCCAGTCTTGACTCCTGGGTGTGCCACCTCTCTCTCTCTAATTGTGGGCCATAGAAAGCCTTTTTTTTTTTTTTTTTTTTTTAATATTATTTGGTTTCTAAAGTCTCCCTGAGAAAAAAAAATAAATAAATTAGGTGGGAGATTAATATTGACATTTGTGCTTGAGTGACAGTCCTGCGTGTGTGTCATCTCTGTGATTTTGTGCCACAGAAAACAGAGTGTGTAACATTGTGCCTGATTTTCCTTGTGGTCTCACCAACCTGTTAAGGGATATTGAAATCATACTGAAGTTATAGCTCACCGTGTAAGTTGTTTGACAGCAACAAATAAAGTTACTTTGGTTAAGATTTTAAAACAATGAGGAAGTCTGGTGCAAGAGGTCGTCGTGGGCGTTCATTGTCAGCTGGTAATGATGGTAGTGGTAGTGGAGCATCAGGTGGTCGTGGGGATAAAAATATTCCACCTAAGTCTGGAGCTGTGGAGCCAGTTTCGTCGTCAGGCTACACAAGGCCTCGAACGCTCTCTTTTCTGGGAGTAGGAAAACCGCTTTTAAAGGCGGAGCAGCAACAGCAAGTTTTGGCTTACATTGCAGACTCAGCCTCTAGCTCTTTTGCCTCCTCTTCCGAAACTGGTAAATGTAAAAGCAGCGCGTCGCTTGTGGATGTTCACGGTCAGGGACAAGTCGCTTCCTTGTCCTCCTCAGCAAAAACTACAACAAGAGAGAAGGATGCAGCAGGCGACACAACGGGTCACTCCATGGAGCTCTTTACACATACCGTCCCTGGCTTAGAAAGTGAAACATTTAACAGGCCATGCCCATTACAAGTATATTCTGACATGGAGTGCACTGATGCACAGCCACAGCCAGAGTACTATGCTGCTCCTTTGACTCAGACCACCACATTGCCCTCTCAGGGTACAGATCCACAATCAGACCCTGATGAGACTATGTTGCCCCGCCACGAACGCTATACCACCGACCGACACAGTGACACAGACGAAGTTGCACACGAGCTCGAAGAGGATGTAATAGATGACCCAGTTATTGACCCCGATTGGCAGCCATTGGGGGAACAGGGTGCAGGCGGCAGTAGTTCAGAAGCGGAGGTGGAGGAGGGGCCGCAGCAGGCATCAACATCGCAACAGGTTCCATCTGCCGGGCCCGTATCTGGCCCAAAACGCGTGTCAAAGCCAAAACCTGTTGGAGGACAGCGTGGCCATCCGGTTAAAGCTCAGTCTGCAATCCCTGAAAAGGGATCCGAGTCTAGGAAGAGTGCAGTCTGGCATTTTTTTAAACAACATCCAACTGATCAGCGCAAAGTCATCTGTCAAAAATGTTCAACTAGCTTAAGCAGAGGTCAGAATCTGAAAAGTCTAAATACTAGTTGCATGCATAGACACTTAACCACCATGCATTTTCAAGCCTGGACTAACTACCAAACGTCCCTTAAGGTTGTAGCACCCTCGGCCAATGAAGCTAGTCAGCAACGCAACATCCCTTCCGTCACTGTAAGGCCACCATTTTCCGCACCACCGGCAGTATCTGTGCAGGTTTCTTTGCCAGCCAAAAGCAGTCAGGGTCAGGGAACCACCAGTTTTGTAGGAGGAAATATTGCATCTAGGGCACCGGCGGAAACAATACCGTCTCCAACCGTCTCTCAGTCTGCCATGTACACCGGCACACCCGAAAGTTCCACGATCTCCAGCTCTCCAGTCCAGCTCACCCTACATGAGACTCTGGTTAGAAAAAGGAAGTACTTATCCTCGCATCCGCGTACACAGGGTTTTAACGCCCACATAGCTAGACTAATCTCGTTAGAGATGATGCCCTACCGGTTAGTTGAAAGCGAAGCTTTCAAAGCCCTGATGGAGTACGCTGAACCACGATACGAGCTACCCAGTCGACACTTTTTTTCCAGAAAAGCCATCCCAGCCCTGCACCAGCATGTTAAACAGCGCATCGTCCATGCACTCAGGCAATCTGTGAGTACAAAGGTGCACCTGACTACAGATGCATGGACCAGTAGGCATGGCCAGGGACGTTATGTGTCCATCACGGCACACTGGGTGAATGTGGTGGATGCAGGGTCCACAGGCGACATCAATTTAGGGACAGTTGTGCCTAGCCCACGGTCTAGGAAACAGTTGGCTGTAGGCGTTTGCACCCCCTCCTCCTCCTCGTCCTCCTGCAGAAGCTACAGCTCTTCCACAGAACGCAGTCTGCCAACCACTCCATCGGCAGATGACACTGTTGCACACCAGTTGTCCCATTATGGGCCAGCTACTGCCAAGCGTCAGCAGGCTGTATTGGCTATGAAGTGCTTGGGCGACAACAGACACACCGCGGAAGTTCTGTCCGAGTTCTTGCAACAAGAAACGCAGTCGTGGCTGGGCACAGTAGATCTTGAGGCAGGCAAGGTAGTGAGTGATAACGGAAGGAATTTCATGGCTGCCATCTCCCTTTCCCAACTGAAACACATTCCTTGCCTGGCTCACACCTTAAACCTGGTGGTGCAGTGCTTATTGAAAACTTATCCTGGGTTCTCCGACCTGCTCCTCAAAGTGCGTGCACTTTGCTCACATATCCGACGTTCGCCTGTACACGCCAGCCGTATGCAGACCTATCAGCGGTCTTTGAACCTTCCCCAGCATCGCCTAATCATAGACGTTGCAACAAGGTGGAACTCAACACTGCACATGCTTCAGAGACTGTGCGAACAGAGGCGTGCTGTTATTTATTTGTGGGAGGATACACGGGCAGGCAGTAGGATGGCAGACATGGAGTTGTCAGGTGTGCAGTGGTCTAAGATACAAGACATGTGTCAAGTCCTTCAGTGTTTTGAGGAATGCACACGGCTGGTTAGTGCAGACAACGCCGTAATAAGCATGAGCATCCCCCTAATGCGTCTGCTGATGCAAAGTTTGACGCACATAAAGGAGCAGGCGTCTGCACCAGAGGAAGAGGAAAGCCTTGATGACAGTCAGCCATTGTCTGGTCAGGGCAGTGTACAGGACGAGGTAGCGGGCGAAGAGGAGGTGGAGGACGAGGAGGATGATGGGGATGAGTATATTTTTAATGCCGAACCTTTCCCGGGGGCACAGGAAATTGGTTGCGTGTCACGGCCGGGTTCTGGTTTTTTGAGGGACACAAGTGACGTAGATTTGCCTGCAACTGCCCCTCAACCAATCACAACCGGAGATTTGACAACTGGAACTTTGGCCCACATGGCGGATTATGCCTTACGTATCCTAAAAAGGGACACACGCATTACGAAAATGATGAACGATGACGATTACTGGTTGGCCTGCCTCCTTGATCCACGCTATAAAGGCAAATTGCAAAATATTATGCCACATGAGAACTTGGAACTAATATTAGCAACCAAACAATCAACTCTTGTTGACCGTTTGCTTCAGGCATTCCCAGCACACAGCGCACGTGATCGTTCTCACACGAGCTCCAGGGGGCAGCAGACTAGGAGTGTTAGGGGTGCACACATCAGAAGTGGCGTTGGACAGAGGGGTTTTCTGACCAGGTTGTGGAGTGATTTTGCTATGACCGCAGACAGGACAGGTACTGCTGCATCAATTGAAAGTGACAGGAGACAACATTTGTCCAGTATGGTTACTAACTATTTTTCATCCCTTATCGATGTTCTCCCTCAACCGTCATTCCCATTTGATTACTGGGCCTCCAAATTAGACACCTGGCCAGAATTGGCAGAATATGCATTGCAGGAGCTTGCTTGCCCGGCAGCAAGTGTCCTATCAGAAAGAGTATTCAGTGCTGCAGGTTCAATATTAACCGAAAAAAGGACTCGTCTGGCTACCCAAAATGTTGACGATCTAACATTCATTAAAATGAACCACAACTGGATTTCGAAATCTTTTGCCCCACCTTGCCCGGCCGACACCTAGCTTTCCTATGAAAAGCTCTTGCCTGTGAATTACTTTTCTAATGTCTAATTTGCTGCAGCTGATTGTACAGCATACGACATGTTTACACCTCCCTAAATGGCAAAACTCCCCACACGGGGCCGTGGTATCGCGACTTGGCGCAAGCACCCGTGAGACTGCTGTTTGTCTGAAGAGGTGGGTGTGCTCGCTTTTGGTCGACAGCATTGCTACTGGGTCCCTCATAGTACAATGTAGTGTCTCTGGCGGTGGTGGTGCGCACCCAACGTCAGACACACCGTTGTAACATGAGGGGCCCTGGGGCGGTCCCGCCGGCCTCAAGAGAGTTCCCCCGTACCCCAGCTCAAAATGTGCTCTACCACGTGCAAAATTATGTCGCACAGCTCCACCAATCTTTAGTCTATTCGCTGACATCATTCAATGTCTGGCACTGACAATACAAATTTGTAGACATCTATGATGCAACTTAAAGTAGTCTGTGTCTGTGTCCTATATTGGCACCATTAAATAGTTACTGCCAAATTACTATGTCAGAAACTCAGCAGATGAGCCCACCCCTGTACCTTAGTATGCCACCTTTTTTTTTGTTTTGGTTGTTTTGCGAGACATTAACATCTATTTATATTTTGGGAGTACTGGGACAGACACTCCTTGCACTACTCCTCCACTCACCACCAAGCTGCCCGTGTATCCATGTAACCGCTGTAAAACTGCCATGAGCCTATTGTTTGTTATTTTAGGCCTTTGAAGCCTGTCTGCGGTCCCTCCTTCCACTAGTCCTCCACTGACCAGACCACTGCTGCCCGTGTACCCCTGGAACCAATTATAAAGTGCCTACAGCCAGCCCATTTTCTTATGTTAGGCCTTTGAAGCCTGTCTGCGGTCCCTCCTTCCACTAGTCCTCCACTGGCCAGACCACTGCTGCCCGTGTACCCCTGGAACCAATTATAAAGTGCCTACAGCCAGCCCATTTTTTTATGTTAGGCCTTTGAAGCCTGTCTGCGGTCCCTCCTTCCACTAGTCCTCCACTGGCCAGACCACTGCTGCCCGTGTACCCCTGGAACCAATTATAAAGTGCCTACAGCCAGCCCATTTTTTTATGTTAGGCCTTTGAAGCCTGTCTGCGGTCCCTCCTTCCACTAGTCCTCCACTGACCAGACCACTGCTGCCCGTGTACCCCTGGAACCAATTATAAAGTGCCTACAGCCAGCCCATTTTTTTATGTTAGGCCTTTGAAGCCTGTCTGCGGTCCCTCCTTCCACTAGTCCTCCACTGACCAGACCACTGCTGCCCGTGTACCCCTGGAACCAATTATAAAGTGCCTACAGCCAGCCCATTTTTTTATGTTAGGCCTTTGAAGCCTGTCTGCGGTCCCTCCTTCCACTACTCCTCCACTGACCACCAAGCTGCCTGCCCGTGTATCCATGTAACCGCTGTAAAACTGCCATGAGCCTATTGTTTGTTATGTTAGGCCTTTGATAGCCTGTCTGCGGTCCCTACTTTAAATACTCCTCCACTCACCACCAAGCTGCCTGCCCGTGTATCCATGTAACCGCTGTAAAACTGCCATGAGCCTATTGTTTGTTATGTTAGGCCTTTGATAGCCTGTCTGCGGTCCCTACTTTAAATACTCCTCCACTCACCACCAAGCTGCCTGCCCGTGTATCCATGTAACCGCTGTAAAACTGCCATGAGCCTATTGTTTGTTATTTTAGGCCTTCGAAGCCTGTCTGCGGTCCCTCCTTCCACTAGGCCTCCACTGACCAGACCACTGCTGCCCGTGTACCCCTGGAACCAATTTTAAAGTGCCTACAGCCAGCCCATTTTATTGTGTTAGGCCTTCGAAGCCTGTCTGCGGTCCCTCCTTCCACTAGGCCTCCACTGACCAGACCACTGCTGCCCGTGTACCCCTGGAACCAATTTTAAAGTGCCTACAGCCAGCCCATTTTATTGTGTTAGGCCTTCGAAGCCTGTCTGCGGTCCCTACTTTAAATACTCCTCCACTCACCACCAAGCTGCCTGTGTATCCATGTAACCGCTGTAAAACTGCCATGAGCCTATTGTTTGTTATTTTAGGCCTTTGATAGCCTGTCTGCGGCCCCTACTTGCAATACTCCTCCACTGACCACAATGCTGCCTGGAGTGCCTGCCTGTGTATCCATGTAACCGATGTAAAACTGCCATGACTGCCTACTGTTTGTTATTTTAGGCCTTTGATAGCCTGTCTGCGGCCCCTACTTGCAATACTCCTCCACTGACCACAATGCTGCCTGGAGTGCCTGCCTGTGTATCCATGTAACCGATGTAAAACTGCCATGACTGCCTACTGTTTGTTATTTTAGGCCTTTGATAGCCTGTCTGCGGCCCCTACTTGCAATACTCCTCCACTGACCACAATGCTGCCTGGAGTGCCTGCCTGTGTATCCATGTAACCGATGTAAAACTGCCATGACTGCCTACTGTTTGTTATTTTAGGCCTTTGATAGCCTGTCTGCGGCCCCTACTTGCAATACTCCTCCACTGACCACAATGCTGCCTGGAGTGCCTGCCTGTGTATCCATGTAACCGATGTAAAACTGCCATGACTGCCTACTGTTTGTTATTTTAGGCCTTTGATAGCCTGTCTGCGGCCCCTACTTGCAATACTCCTCCACTGACCACAATGCTGCCTGGAGTGCCTGCCTGTGTATCCATGTAACCGATGTAAAACTGCCATGACTGCCTACTGTTTGTTATTTTAGGCCTTTTATAGCCTGTCTGCGGCCCCTACTTGCAATACTCCTCCACTGACCACAATGCTGCCTGGAGTGCCTGCCTGTGTATCCATGTAACCGATGTAAAACTGCCATGACTGCCTACTGTTTGTTATTTTAGGCCTTTGATAGCCTGTCTGCGGCCCCTACTTGCAATACTCCTCCACTGACCACAATGCTGCCTGGAGTGCCTGCCTGTGTATCCATGTAACCGATGTAAAACTGCCATGACTGCCTACTGTTTGTTATTTTAGGCCTTTGATAGCCTGTCTGCGGCCCCTACTTGCAATACTCCTCCACTGACCACAATGCTGCCTGGAGTGCCTGCCTGTGTATCCATGTAACCGATGTAAAACTGCCATGACTGCCTACTGTTTGTTATTTTAGGCCTTTGATAGCCTGTCTGCGGCCCCTACTTGCAATACTCCTCCACTGACCACAATGCTGCCTGGAGTGGCTGCCTGTGTATCCATGTAACCGATGTAAAACTGCCATGACTGCCTACTGTTTGTTATTTTAGGCCTTTGATAGCCTGTCTGCGGCCCCTACTTGCAATACTCCTCCACTGACCACAATGCTGCCTGGAGTGGCTGCCTGTGTATCCATGTAACCGATGTAAAACTGCCATGACTGCCTACTGTTTGTTATTTTAGGCCTTTGATAGCCTGTCTGCGGCCCCTACTTGCAATACTCCTCCACTGACCACAATGCTGCCTGGAGTGGCTGCCTGTGTATCCATGTAACCGATGTAAAACTGCCATGACTGCCTACTGTTTGTTATTTTAGGCCTTTGATAGCCTGTCTGCGGCCCCTACTTGCAATACTCCTCCACTGACCACAATGCTGCCTGGAGTGCCTGCCTGTGTATCCATGTAACCGATGTAAAACTGCCATGACTGCCTACTGTTTGTTATTTTAGGCCTTTGATAGCCTGTCTGCGGCCCCTACTTGCAATACTCCTCCACTGACCACAATGCTGCCTGGAGTGCCTGCCTGTGTATCCATGTAACCGATGTAAAACTGCCATGACTGCCTACTGTTTGTTATTTTAGGCCTTTGATAGCCTGTCTGCGGCCCCTACTTGCAATACTCCTCCACTGACCACAATGCTGCCTGGAGTGCCTGCCTGTGTATCCATGTAACCGATGTAAAACTGCCATGACTGCCTACTGTTTGTTATTTTAGGCCTTTGATAGCCTGTCTGCGGCCCCTACTTGCAATACTCCTCCACTGACCACAATGCTGCCTGGAGTGCCTGCCTGTGTATCCATGTAACCGATGTAAAACTGCCATGACTGCCTACTGTTTGTTATTTTAGGCCTTTGATAGCCTGTCTGCGGCCCCTACTTGCAATACTCCTCCACTGACCACAATGCTGCCTGGAGTGCCTGCCTGTGTATCCATGTAACCGATGTAAAACTGCCATGACTGCCTACTGTTTGTTATTTTAGGCCTTTGATAGCCTGTCTGCGGCCCCTACTTGCAATACTCCTCCACTGACCACAATGCTGCCTGGAGTGCCTGCCTGTGTATCCATGTAACCGATGTAAAACTGCCATGACTGCCTACTGTTTGTTATTTTAGGCCTTTGATAGCCTGTCTGCGGCCCCTACTTGCAATACTCCTCCACTGACCACAATGCTGCCTGGAGTGCCTGCCTGTGTATCCATGTAACCGATGTAAAACTGCCATGACTGCCTACTGTTTGTTATTTTAGGCCTTTTATAGCCTGTCTGCGGCCCCTACTTGCAATACTCCTCCACTGACCACAATGCTGCCTGGAGTGCCTGCCTGTGTATCCATGTAACCGATGTAAAACTGCCATGACTGCCTACTGTTTGTTATTTTAGGCCTTTGATAGCCTGTCTGCGGCCCCTACTTGCAATACTCCTCCACTGACCACAATGCTGCCTGGAGTGCCTGCCTGTGTATCCATGTAACCGATGTAAAACTGCCATGACTGCCTACTGTTTGTTATTTTAGGCCTTTGATAGCCTGTCTGCGGCCCCTACTTGCAATACTCCTCCACTGACCACAATGCTGCCTGGAGTGCCTGCCTGTGTATCCATGTAACCGATGTAAAACTGCCATGACTGCCTACTGTTTGTTATTTTAGGCCTTTGATAGCCTGTCTGCGGCCCCTACTTGCAATACTCCTCCACTGACCACAATGCTGCCTGGAGTGGCTGCCTGTGTATCCATGTAACCGATGTAAAACTGCCATGACTGCCTACTGTTTGTTATTTTAGGCCTTTGATAGCCTGTCTGCGGCCCCTACTTGCAATACTCCTCCACTGACCACAATGCTGCCTGGAGTGGCTGCCTGTGTATCCATGTAACCGATGTAAAACTGCCATGACTGCCTACTGTTTGTTATTTTAGGCCTTTGATAGCCTGTCTGCGGCCCCTACTTGCAATACTCCTCCACTGACCACAATGCTGCCTGGAGTGGCTGCCTGTGTATCCATGTAACCGATGTAAAACTGCCATGACTGCCTACTGTTTGTTATTTTAGGCCTTTGATAGCCTGTCTGCGGCCCCTACTTGCAATACTCCTCCACTGACCACAATGCTGCCTGGAGTGCCTGCCTGTGTATCCATGTAACCGATGTAAAACTGCCATGACTGCCTACTGTTTGTTATTTTAGGCCTTTGATAGCCTGTCTGCGGCCCCTACTTGCAATACTCCTCCACTGACCACAATGCTGCCTGGAGTGCCTGCCTGTGTATCCATGTAACCGATGTAAAACTGCCATGACTGCCTACTGTTTGTTATTTTAGGCCTTTGATAGCCTGTCTGCGGCCCCTACTTGCAATACTCCTCCACTGACCACAATGCTGCCTGGAGTGCCTGCCTGTGTATCCATGTAACCGATGTAAAACTGCCATGACTGCCTACTGTTTGTTATTTTAGGCCTTTGATAGCCTGTCTGCGGCCCCTACTTGCAATACTCCTCCACTGACCACAATGCTGCCTGGAGTGCCTGCCTGTGTATCCATGTAACCGATGTAAAACTGCCATGACTGCCTACTGTTTGTTATTTTAGGCCTTTGATAGCCTGTCTGCGGCCCCTACTTGCAATACTCCTCCACTGACCACAATGCTGCCTGGAGTGCCTGCCTGTGTATCCATGTAACCGATGTAAAACTGCCATGACTGCCTACTGTTTGTTATTTTAGGCCTTTGATAGCCTGTCTGCGGCCCCTACTTGCAATACTCCTCCACTGACCACAATGCTGCCTGGAGTGCCTGCCTGTGTATCCATGTAACCGATGTAAAACTGCCATGACTGCCTACTGTTTGTTATTTTAGGCCTTTTATAGCCTGTCTGCGGCCCCTACTTGCAATACTCCTCCACTGACCACAATGCTGCCTGGAGTGCCTGCCTGTGTATCCATGTAACCGATGTAAAACTGCCATGACTGCCTACTGTTTGTTATTTTAGGCCTTTGATAGCCTGTCTGCGGCCCCTACTTGCAATACTCCTCCACTGACCACAATGCTGCCTGGAGTGCCTGCCTGTGTATCCATGTAACCGATGTAAAACTGCCATGACTGCCTACTGTTTGTTATTTTAGGCCTTTGATAGCCTGTCTGCGGCCCCTACTTGCAATACTCCTCCACTGACCACAATGCTGCCTGGAGTGCCTGCCTGTGTATCCATGTAACCGATGTAAAACTGCCATGACTGCCTACTGTTTGTTATTTTAGGCCTTTGATAGCCTGTCTGCGGCCCCTACTTGCAATACTCCTCCACTGACCACAATGCTGCCTGGAGTGGCTGCCTGTGTATCCATGTAACCGATGTAAAACTGCCATGACTGCCTACTGTTTGTTATTTTAGGCCTTTGATAGCCTGTCTGCGGCCCCTACTTGCAATACTCCTCCACTGACCACAATGCTGCCTGGAGTGGCTGCCTGTGTATCCATGTAACCGATGTAAAACTGCCATGACTGCCTACTGTTTGTTATTTTAGGCCTTTGATAGCCTGTCTGCGGCCCCTACTTGCAATACTCCTCCACTGACCACAATGCTGCCTGGAGTGGCTGCCTGTGTATCCATGTAACCGATGTAAAACTGCCATGACTGCCTACTGTTTGTTATTTTAGGCCTTTGATAGCCTGTCTGCGGCCCCTACTTGCAATACTCCTCCACTGACCACAATGCTGCCTGGAGTGCCTGCCTGTGTATCCATGTAACCGATGTAAAACTGCCATGACTGCCTACTGTTTGTTATTTTAGGCCTTTGATAGCCTGTCTGCGGCCCCTACTTGCAATACTCCTCCACTGACCACAATGCTGCCTGGAGTGCCTGCCTGTGTATCCATGTAACCAATGTAAAACTGCCATGACTGCCTACTGTTTGTTATTTTAGGCCTTTGATAGCCTGTCTGCGGCCCCTACTTGCAATACTCCTCCACTGACCACAATGCTGCCTGGAGTGCCTGCCTGTGTATCCATGTAACCGATGTAAAACTGCCATGACTGCCTACTGTTTGTTATTTTAGGCCTTTGATAGCCTGTCTGCGGCCCCTACTTGCAATACTCCTCCACTGACCACAATGCTGCCTGGAGTGCCTGCCTGTGTATCCATGTAACCGATGTAAAACTGCCATGACTGCCTACTGTTTGTTATTTTAGGCCTTTGATAGCCTGTCTGCGGCCCCTACTTGCAATACTCCTCCACTGACCACAATGCTGCCTGGAGTGGCTGCCTGTGTATCCATGTAACCGATGTAAAACTGCCATGACTGCCTACTGTTTGTTATTTTAGGCCTTTGATAGCCTGTCTGCGGCCCCTACTTGCAATACTCCTCCACTGACCACAATGCTGCCTGGAGTGCCTGCCTGTGTATCCATGTAACCGATGTAAAACTGCCATGACTGCCTACTGTTTGTTATTTTAGGCCTTTGATAGCCTGTCTGCGGCCCCTACTTGCAATACTCCTCCACTGACCACAATGCTGCCTGGAGTGCCTGCCTGTGTATCCATGTAACCGATGTAAAACTGCCATGACTGCCTACTGTTTGTTATTTTAGGCCTTTGATAGCCTGTCTGCAGCCCCTACTTGCAATACTCCTCCACTGACCACACCAATGCTGCCCGTGTACCCCTGGAACCTATTTAAAAGTTCATAGAGCCTAGTTATATATTTTATTTACTATTAATAAGGCCATGATGGACTACGCTGTACCACGCTACAAGCTAACCAGTCGACACTTCTTTTGCGAGAAAAGCCATCCCAACCCTCCACCAGCATGTAGAAGACCGCATTGTCCATGCACTCTGGCAATCTGTGAGTACAAAGGTGCACCTGACAACAGACGCATGGACCTGTAGGCATGGCCACGGAAGATTACGTGTCCATTACGGCGCAATGGGTTAATGTGGTGGATGCATGGTCCACAGAGGACAGCCTACTAAGTCTGTCTGCAGTCCCTAATTCAAATTGTCCTCCACTGTCTAAATCGGAGCTTCCACCTTCTGGCTTTCGGCCTATAGTATCAGAAATTAAACTGCATTTGGCCTTCAACTTTGGTTAGGGCCTACTAACGGCTTCTGCCCCTCCCTGGTGTTGCCCTCAACTAAATAAAGCTGAGCTTCAACCTTCTGCTCCAAATTACCATTTTAAAAAATGCAATAGGCTTTTCCGGCCTACTAAAGGTGTCTGTCTGTGTGCCCCTGCCTGGTGTTGTCCTCAACTAAATAAAGCTGAGCTTCAACCTTCTGCTCCAAATTACCATTTTAAAAAATGCAATAGGCTTTTCCGGCCTACTAAAGGTGTCTGTCTGTGTGCCCCTGCCTGGTGTTGTCCTCAACTAAATAAAGCTGAGCTTCAACCTTCTGCTCCAAATTACCATTTTAAAAAATGCAATAGGCTTTTCCGGCCTACTAAAGGTGTCTGTCTGTGTGCCCCTGCCTGGTGTTGTCCTCAACTAAATAAAGCTGAGCTTCAACCTTCCGGCTCTCATTAAGTGGTTTTAAAAAAAAAAATGGTGGTTAGGGCCTACTAACGGCTTCTGCCCCTCCCTGGTGTTGCCCTCAACTAAATAAAGCTGAGCTTCAACCTTCTGCTCCAAATTACCATTTTAAAAAATGCAATAGGCTTTTCCGGCCTACTAAAGGTGTGTGCCCCTCCCTGGTGTTGTCCTCAACTGAACAAAGCTGAGCTTCCACATTCTGGCTTTCGCCCTATACTATCAGATATTAAACTGCATTTGGCCTACTAGTGTGGTTAGGCCCTTGAAACAGTGTCTGCTGCTCTTGGGTTTGCTACTCCACTGAACAAAGCAATGCCGCCTGTTTAGTCCTGTTACCAATTTTGAACTGCATTTAGCCTACTTTATTCTTTGGCCCTATATCTGTTTCCTCCTCATCCTGCCCATTGCCCAGCCACTGCTAAATGAGTCTGCTGGTACATTGACCTAGACCACTACATTCCCCTTGCACTCTACACAGCCAGAATCTGACCCTGCTGAAAGTAAGGTTCCCCTTCCCGCATGTTATACCACCTTACACAAGGACAAAGAGGAAGGTGCAGATGAAAGTGCAGGTTCCTTCATCAGGTGGGGGGGCATACTCGTTGGCGACGTCACTGGCACAGGGCCCCTCAGAGTACGCAAAAGTGTCGCTGCTGGTGGGAGGCGCCCCCACCATGCAAACACACCGCCGTACTTTGAGGGGCCCTGTGCCAGTGCCAATGCGAACGAGTGGGCCCCCCCCTGCTTGCTCAGGATCACAGCACTTGCAACGTTTAAATACTTACCTTTCCCTGCAACACCGCCGTGACGTAGTCCGCATTTCCTGGGCCCACGAAAAACTTGAGCCAGCCCTACTCCCCCCACAACTTTCCCCCAATTCCCTATGCCCAACTATTATTATACAGTTAATTAAGATTGGCAAGCTTCAGAAACAAGAATGGATGTTTTTGGCATTAAAATGGGCACTGTAGGTGTTTTCCTGGCCTCCACTCACTGCCGACTATGCTTCCCCATTGACTTGCATTGGGTTTCGTGTTTCGGTCGATCCCCGACTTTTAGCGATAATCGGCCGACTGCACTCGACTCGACTCTGGACAAAATCGGGTTTCCCAAAACCCTACTCGATCTTAAAAAAATGAAAGTCGCTCAACCCTAGTTGTGAGGACTATCCCGTGGTGCTTAGCAGGGAAGGACTACAACACACAAGCGCTAGAAGGTAGGCACAGATTTCCACCTGCAAAGGGAGCTCTGGATGTGCCATCTGACCGGCCGGACTTGCGCAGCCCGGTTAACCGTATTCCGGACTGAGGATCCTGAAGCCTTCAGTAAAGAGGTAAAGAGACTGCAACTTGGTGTCCTCGTTATTTACTGCGACCTGCACCGCACCACCATAACATCATCGCCATTCCCTCCACTTTCATTGTACGCCCCTCAGCAGGGTCACGGACTGGGTCTAGCCACCTTGACAACCCCAGAACAGAGACTCAGAAGCCCGGTACCGGGTACCCCTCGGCCCTGCGGCAGTGGGGGCGCTACATAATAATAAAATCAAAAAAATTAAAAGAAAAAGGTTTAATGAGAATAAACACACAGAATCTGCCTCTCACTCTCTGAGTACGATAAATTTTTCCAGTTTATAGTCCACAGTATGCAGAAATAATTCAAATTGTGAAAAAGCATGTTCCTATTTTATACAATGATGTGAAGCTAGCACATATTTTAGATCATACTCACATACAATATCTTGCCAAAAAAGCACCTTCCTTACGTGACATCCTATCTCCGAGTCTTTATCTCAACAGTAAATTGACTGCGGGAAATAGTGCCTGGTTAACATATAAGGGTTTTTTTAAATGTGGTCACCACCCGTGTAAAACGTGTAATTTCGTAAGAAAAACTACCAGTTTCACCTCTAGTGTGACAGGCATTACTTACCCGATTCGAACGCACATGAATTGCAACTCAGAAGGTGTCATTTACTTGATAGAATGCGATTTATGTAAACTGCAATATGTGGGCTGCTCAGTGGGCCCTCTAAAAAGAAGGTTTTGTAAGCAAATCTCAGAATCGGCACTTAATAATACATCACATAACATTTCTGCAGTCTCTCGCCACTGCAAAACAATCCATGCAGGTAACACCAGCATGATTAAAGTGACTGCTATTGAAAAAGTGCATAAACCCCCTAGAGGCGGTGATCATAGACGTAAGATATTAAATCATGAATCCTTTTGGATATTTTCTCTACAGTCAAGGGTGCCCTTAGGGCTGAACAAACGTCTTGACCTCATTTTGCAGTTAGATTAATGTAATAATCTCATGTCTTCATTTAATATAATTAATTTTTTTTTTTGTTATTGTGTGTTTTTTTGTTAGTTTTTATTTTTTGTGTGTGGTTTTTTTTTTCTTCCCTCCATAAGAAGGTGATATTTAATATTGTACACACTGTGAATTGGTTCTATTATTCCGGCTAATGTAATTTTTTGATTCACTGATGTGGTTCTTTTTCCATGGACATGTCTTTCTCTTTTGCGGTTCACAGGGGGTTAATATAATGAATGTTCTGATTGCCCACCTGAGTTTTAATCTAAGCACTTGTTGTTTTAGGCTATGTTCACACGATCCTTTTTTTGATCCTTTTTTTTTCAGGTCCTGTTTTGGAAAACCCGCAGTGCAAAACAGCACTGCTGATTTTCCGACTGTTTCTTCTGCGGATTCCTCTGCGGGTTTTCAACAGCACTTTCCTATTGGTGCATGTTGAAAACAGGAGCGGAATCCGCAGAAAGAATTGACATGGTACTTCTTTTTTCCGCAGGAAAATCCGTGCGGATTTTCCAGCGGAAAAAAGGATCGTGGGCACAGCGGTTTTGGTTTTCCATAGGGTTACATTGTACTGTACCCTGCATGGAAAACGGCTGCGGATCCGCAGCTGAAAATCCGCTGCGGATCCGCAGCAAAAACCCCAGCCTGTGAACATGGCCTTAGTGTTCTGTGTTGTATAAAATGTTAATATGTGGTTCCATTTTCATGCCATGACTAAGACCTGATGGTCAAAACGCGTCGGCGTTGACCACCTGGGACCCCCATCTCTCTTTTTTGCAAATGGTTGCATTTTAAAGTGTTTCTAATAAATTGACTTTTTAGAAGATCCATGCTGGAGATTATTTTTTCTTTTACATCTAATATATAATTGCCTAGAATACTACTTCCTGCAATTTGTGCCAACTTCCGTGGCTTTGTCCGGAGCTAATGTCCGGAGATAATGTCCGGAGCTAATGTCCGGAGCTAATGTCCGGAGCTAATGTCCGGAGCTAATGTCCGGAGATAAGTGACGTCACCAGTGTCCTACACCCAGGCAGAGCACAGTGGCCCCAGGCAGCATATGGGGCCCAAGGCAGAGCACAGGGGCCCCAGGCAGCATATGGGGCCCCAGGCAGAGCACAGTGGCCCCAGGCAGAGCACAGGGGCCCCAGGCAGCATATGGGGCCCCAGGCAGAGCACAGTGGTCCCAGGCAAAGCACAGGGGCCCCAGGCAGCATATGGGGCCCCAGGCAGAGCACAGTGGCCCCAGGCAGAACATGGGGCCCCAGGCAGAGCACAGGGGCCCCAGGCAGAGCACAGGGGCCCCAGGCAGCATATGGGGCCCCAGGCAGAGCACAGGGGCCCCAGGCAGCATATGGGGCCCCAGGCAGAGCACAGTGGCCCCAGGCAGAGCACAGGGGCCCCAGGCAGCATATGGGGCCCCAGTTAGAGCACAGTGGCCCCAGGCAGAGCACAGGGGCCCCAGGCAGCATATGGGGCCCCAGTTAGAGCACAGTGGCCCAGGCAGAACATGGGGCCCCAGGCAGAGCACAGGGGCCCCAGGCAGCACACGGGGCCCCAGGCAGAGCACAGGGGCCCCAGGCAGCATATGGGGCCCCAGGCAGAGCACAGGGGCCCCAGGCAGCATATGGGGCCCCGGGCAGAGCACAGTGGCCCCAGGCAGAGCACAGGGGCCCCAGGCATAGCACAGGGGCCCCAGGCAGCATATGGGGCCCCAGGCAGAGCACAGGGGCCCCAGGCAGCATATGGGGCCCCAGGCAGAGCACAGTGGCCCCAGGCAGAGCACAGGGGCCCCAGGCAGCATATGGGGCCCCAGGCAGAGCACAGTGGTCCCAGGCAGAGCACAGGGGCCCCAGGCAGCATATGGGGCCCCAGGCAGAGCACAGTGGCCCCAGGCAGAACATGGGGCCCCAGGCAGAGCACAGGGGCTCCGTGTGCCCCAGGCAGAACATGGGGCCCCAGGCAGAGCACAGGGGCCCCAGGCAGAGCACAGGGGCCCCAGGCAGCATATGGGGCCCCAGGCAGAGCACAGGGGCCCCAGGCAGCATATGGGGCCCTAGGCAGAGCACAGTGGCCCCAGGCAGAGCACAGGGCCCCAGGCAGCATATGGGGCCCCAGGCAGAGCACAGGGGCCCCAGGCAGAGCACAGGGGCCCCAGGCAGCATATGGGGCCCCAGGCAGAGCACAGTGGCCCCAGGCAGAACATGGGGCCCCAGGCAGAGCACAGGGGCTCCGTGTGCCCCAGGCAGAACATGGGGCCCCAGGCAGAGCACAGGGGCCCCAGGCAGAGCACAGGGGCCCCAGGCAGCATATGGGGCCCCAGGCAGCGAACAGGGGCCCCAGGCAGCATATGGGGCCCTAGGCAGAGCACAGTGGCCCCAGGCAGAGCACAGGGGCCCCAGGCAGCATATGGGGCCCCAGGCAGAGCACAGTGGCCCCAGGCAGAGCACAGGGGCCCCAGGCAGCATATGGGGCCCCAGGCAGAGCACAGGGGCCCCAGGCAGCATATGGGGCCCCAGGCAGAGCACAGCGATATTTTGGACCACTGTGCGGTGTTTCAGACCCCCTGTGTGATGTCTGGGGCCCCGTTCTTAAGTATATTAAAGATTAAAGTAACGTATATTAAAGTATATTATAGATCAAATTTGACACGTTTATGAGCACCATTGAGTGATATACTCAAGAATGACATAATTTTTCAACATTTTATGGTTTCAAACTGTAAACACTCAGAGTTTTTTTTACTTCAACCAGAAAACCTTAACGGTTCATAAAAAACTTGACTGTTCAGGATATGATAAAAGTCATAGTATTCTGAATCTTTAACTTATAAAGATACCTTTACATGGGGTGATTATTGGTTCCAGAGAGGCTTTCGGCCGATAATCGTACACATGGCTGGTGACAGGACAATACAATATAAACGTTCAAAGGTAAACACTGATAACATTAAAATCTAATATATAATTGCCTAGAATACTACTTCCGGCAATTTGTGCCAACTTCCGTGGCTTTGTCCGGAGATAATGTCCGGAGATAAGTGACGTCACCAGCGTCCTACACCTGCTCAGGGTGGACAAAGATATATGCCTTCGTGGTGCGCGGCACTTTTCTGATTGGTTGCCGCCTGCCGCGAGCGACCAATCAGAAACGTGCCGTACTGTGACACACTCCGCCCGCCATTTTGGTGTGATTTTTGAATTTTTACCTCACAGCAAGTTTGTACTGCGTGGAGGCGGTCACAGTGACGTCGCTCTTCAAGCTCCTGCCGAATTTCGTCAAAAAAATGATAATACCATTTACCAAAACTATATATATTTAGTTGTGAAGTGGTTCAGTGACATTTTCACACCAATTTTGAACTTTTGTTTGGTGTTTTCTCCATATACTGCCTATTATTCACTGACTGTTATACTGAGAGACTGCCGTTTATTAACCTCTTCTTTGCCACACTGGGTATATTGCTCTATTATTTGCCACATAAGGACATTGTCCATTATTGCCCAGCAATTTCTCTGCAATATAAACTGCCTATTTATTAATATCTGCATTCCTGCAAAGAACTATTGCCTATCATTAACTGGCTATTTTCCTACTACCTGACACTGCCTCTTATTAACCTGTTGTTTGCCACCACCACGCTTAAAGCTGTTTAGCTTAGCCAACATGAGCTCTAATAGTAAGGATACTAATGACACAGAGCCCAAAGCTGCTGATGGCGCACGTAAGATTAGGTCTGATATAAAGTATACTAATAATGCAGAGCAAAAAGACGCCGATGCCGCACGTAAGCGCAAACAGCGTGCTAACAAGAGTACAGAGGATAGATGCAAGCGCCTGGACACTGTTAAGTATACTAATGACACAGAGTCCAAAGCTGCTGATGGCGCACGTAAGATCAGGTCTGATATAAAGTATGGTAATGATGCAGAGCGAAAAGCCGCCGATGCCGCACGTAAGCGCAAACAGCGTGTTAACAAGAGTACAGAGGATAGATGCAAGCGCCTGGACACTGTTAAGTATACTAATGACACAGAGCCCAAAGCTGCTGATGGCGCACGTAAGATCAGGTCTGATATAAAGTATGGTAATGATGCAGAGCGAAAAGCCGCCGATGCCGCACGTAAGCGCAAACAGCGTGCTAACAAGAGTAAAGAGGATAGATGCAAGCGCCTGGATACTGTTAAGTATACTAATGACACAGAGTCCAAAGCTGCTGATGGCGCACGTAAGCTCAGGTCTGATATAAAGTATGGTAATGATGCAGAGTGAAAAGCCGCCGATGCCGCACGTAAGCGCAAACAGCGTGTTAACAAGAGTACAGAGGATAGATGCAAGCGCCTGGATACTGTTAAGTATACTAATGACACAGAGTCCAAAGCTGCTGATGGCGCACGTAAGATCAGGTCTGATATAAAGTATGGTAATTATGCAGAGCGAAAAGCCGCCGATGTCACACGTAAGCGCAAACAGCGTGCTAACAAGAGTACAGAGGAGAGATGCAAGCGCCTGGACACTGTTAAGTATACTAATGACACAGAGCCCAAAGCTGCTGGTGGCGCACGTAACATCAGGTCTGATAATAAGTATACCAATGACGCAGAGCGAAAAGCCGCTGATGCTGCACGTAAGCGTAAACAGCGTGCTAACAAGAGTACAGAGGATAGATGCAAGCGCCTGGACACTGTTAAGTATACTAATGACACAGAGCCCAAAGCTGCTGATGGCGCACGTAGCATCAGGTCTGATAATAAGTATACCAATGACGCACAGCGAAAAGACACCGATGCCGCACGTAAGTGCAAACAGCGTGCTAACAAGAGTACAGAGGATAGATGCAAGCGCCTGGACACTGTTAAGTATACTAATGACACAGAGCCCAAAGCTGCTGATGGCGCACGTAACATCAGGTCTGATAATAAGTATACCAATGACGCAGAGCGAAAAGCCGCCGATGCCGCACGTAAGCACAAACAGCGTGCTAACGAGACTACAGAGGACAGACACAAGCGCCTGGACACTGTTAATGCTGCTTGCAATAAACGCATTACTAATGAGTCTTTTGAGGACAAAACTAATCGATTAAGTAATAAAGCTGCTGCTGCACGCTCTCAACGTTGCAAACATAATATTTCCACGTCCTCAGTTATAGATTCTGCCCACAATACAGCTTCTTTGTCTCCATTCATAGAATGTGTGCAGCCTGAAGCTCCTTTAACTGTTGGTAAATCTGCACGTAAGCGTAAACACTGTCCTACTTACACTCCAAATGATAAACGCCGTCGCCTGCACACCGTTAAGTCTGCTTATAAGACATGCTTCACGCCTGACTCTTCTAAGGCAACAAACAAACCATTACCAAATGCAGCTGGTGCACGCCGTGAACGGCGCAAAAAAACCGCTTGCACCTCCATATTAATAAACCCTGACCACGATACACCTTCCAACTCCTCAGTGATTGAATCTGTGGACAGTGAAGATCCTCTACCAGGTCCACGTTTTATATATGTTGGCTTACAGAAACATTCCAATGCTCCGTTACCACAACCTGTACCTCAACATCCTACAGGTTTTACTAATGATGACAGTACCGTAGTAGAACACTCCTGTGGTCCTATGAACTATTTATGTGAACATTGTCAAGCATTACATTTTAATGCTGAGATACCAGCAGATAAAAATTTTACTCTGTGTTGTCACAAGAGTAAAGTGCATATACCTATACCCCAATATCCCGAGGTCTTTAAACGATTGCTGACAGGGGAGAGTGAGTTCAGTAAGAATCTCATGGAAAATATTCGTAGTATTAACAGCTCATTTGCTTTCGCCTCCATGGGTGCCAATATATCCCCTCCACCTGTACATGGCCCTTACTGTTTCCGTATACATGGACAAATATATCATCGTACTGGAACCCTACATCCCAGTGATGATCAAGTTCCAGCTTATGCCCAACTGTATATTTTGGATACCGCTACCGCGAATGAACAACGTTTAAACTGTGAACAAAATCAAAAATGTCATCCCACTTTGATGAGTATAATTGCTCTTCAGTTAGACAATGTGAATCCCTTTGTTGCTGCCTACAAAATGTTACGAGATGTGGAACATGAAGAACATCTTAAAGCTGAAGCTAATGGCACTCTTATGCCAAATATCATCATGGCCCTTAAACAAGATCGGAATCAAGACCCTCGCCGATATAATAATCCAACTGTCAATGAAGTTGCTGTCGTATTTGAAAATGACAATGGAGAGCCACCATTTAATCATGATATTTTAATACATTTACAACCGGACCCCAAAAATCCTTTGGCGCCAAGAACACAACAGGTCAGCATTCTACACAGTAATTTAGATGCTTTACTCTATCCTTTATTTTTCCCTTGCGGAGACCAGGGCTGGCATGATGGCCTCAAGCAACAAGGGCAAAGTCCACGCAGAGTTACACAACTGCAATATTACTGCTATGTGCTGTCTGTCCGTAATCAGTTTAATCCACTCCTGAATGGTGGCAAACTCACTCAGCAGTACTCAGTGGATGCTTATGTGAAAATCGAGGCAAATCGCCTAAATTATATCCGTCAACACCAAAAGGATTTGAAAGTAGAGGATTATTGTGTACTCCAGGAACATCTCCAGAAAAAATCCATTGAGAAGGGCATCCCCATTGGAAAAACGGTCATTTTACCATCTTCGTTTGAAGGCAGTCCCAGGAATATGCAGCAGCGGTACCAGGATGCCATGGCTATTGTGACTAAATATGGTCGTCCTGATCTATTCATCACCATGACCTGTAATCCGAAATGGAATGAGATTACTGAGAATTTGGAACCTTGGCAGCGTGTGGAACATAGACCTGATTTGGTGGCACGTGTTTTCAAAATAAAACTGGAAGCACTCTTAAAAGACATTAACAACGGATTATTTGGGAAAGTTTGCGCTATGGTTCATGTAATTGAATTTCAAAAACGTGGCCTTCCACACGCTCACATTTTGATTATTATGGACAGCAACTCCAAATTAAGGACTGAGGAGGACATAGACAATACAGTGTGGGCTGAAATTCCCAATCCTACCCACTACCCTCACCTCCATAAAATTGTTCTCCAACATATGATTCATGGTCCGTGTGGAGAACACAACCCAAATTCTCCCTGTATGGATCTGGGGAAGTGTACAAAAGGTTTCCCTAAAGATTTGCAACCAAGAACCATCATAGCTAAGGACGCCTATCCTACTTATCGCAGACACTTTGGCCCATCTTTTCAACACCATTCTAACATGATTGACAATTCGTGGGTGGTTCCATATAATCCGTTCCTGCTATTAAAATACAAGTGCCATATAAATGTCGAAGTTTGTGGTTCCATTCAGGCTGTGAAATATTTATTTAAATACATCTACAAAGGACATGATAAAGCCAATCTTGAAATCTGCCAGACTAACATCCAACATGATGAAACACACCAATTCATGGATTCAAGATATGTCAGTGCACCAGAGGCAGCTTGGCGAATATTCTCATATCCAATGCATAAACAATCTCATAGCATCATTCGCCTTGCTGTACATCTACCGCATTCTCAGCCACTCTATTTTCATGAGGATGACTCTATTGGAAACATCAAACAAAAGCTCCATCAAAATTCTACACTTATGGCCTACTTCAAGCTTAATCAGAACGACCATCATGCTCATATTTATTTATACCGTGAAATTCCCGAAAACTATGTTTGGAAAGAAGGTTCTTGGGAAGTTAGAAAGCGAGCAGGTGGTTCTGTGATTGGACGAATGTATACTGTCAGTGTGAAAGACCAAGAACGCTACTATTTAAGATTGTTATTGTTACATGTCAAAGGTGCAACCAGTTTTGACAGCATAAAAACTGTACACGGAGTCACACATGAAACCTTCAAAGATGCGGCATTAGCTCTTGGCTTACTATTTGATGATAGGCTGTGGAGAAATACATTACTTGATGCCAGTATTCTCAACATGCCAG
The DNA here is from genome assembly GCF_051348905.1 of Ranitomeya variabilis. Lineage (NCBI taxonomy): Eukaryota > Metazoa > Chordata > Amphibia > Anura > Dendrobatidae > Ranitomeya > Ranitomeya variabilis. The sequence continues at coordinate 534,891,698 of NC_135237.1, forward strand.
CACAGCTACGTGACATGTTTGCCTACATTTGTATTTTTGGTCCTCCAGCTAAACCTCGGGACTTATGGGATGAATTTAAGGAACACTTTGTAGAAGACTACTGCCATGCATACCACTCCGACACTCTGGAGTGTGTCAATTGTGAAGGCTATGCTATGACAGATGTCCAACATGTTCTTAAAGCTCATGGCAAAACTTATACTGATTTTAATTTGCCACGTCCAGTCAAGAAACAACACCTCCTCCCACAGTATGATAAAGATTATGAGTTATCAGCAGCTGCTGAAATGAAAGCTACTCTAAATGAGGACCAACTTTTTGCTTTTGATGCTATCACTCAAGCTTTAGAAGACACTAATTCTACAGCAAAGTGTTTTTTCCTTGATGGTCCTGGTGGCAGCAGAAAAACGTACCTATATCATCTATTCCTACATCAGCTAAGAGGACAAGGAGACATTGTGTCACCTGCTGCCACTACTGGAATTGCCGCCAACTTGCTACAAGGTGGACGAACCATTCATTCTCTTTATGGGATTCCAATTCCTGTGAATGAAACATCTGTTTCCAGGATTAAGAATGATACCGATGCAGCAAAAGATTTGCACAGCACTAAACTTTTTATTATAGATGAGTGCACAATGCTATCCAAATATGCATTGCATGTCATTGATAGAGTTTTACGTGATGTCATGACAACAAATGTAGCTCACAAAGAAAAAACACCGTTTGGAGGTAAAGTGATTGTTTTTGGAGGCGACTTTAGACAATGTCTTCCTGTCATCCCTCATGGGACAAGAACTGATGTTGTAGAGAGCTGTATAAAATATTCACAACACTGGCAACATTTTACTCGCCTGCCACTTATTAACAACATGCGCTCCATTGATCCTCACTACAGCAGTTGGTTGCTTCAACTGGGAAATGGTGAACTATCTAATGAACATAATCTTGGAGATGATGTAATTGAAATTCCTCCAGACATGGTATGCACTGGCTGTTTAATAATTGAAATTTTTGGAGATAATCTTTGTATTGATGTGAATGACACCGAAAGCATAAATACAGCTGCATCTCATGCAATTTTATGTCCAAAAAATGAGGACGTTGAGAAAGTCAATTCCCAAGTCATGGATTTATTGATAGGTGACTATACTGAATATATCAGTGATGATTCCATCGATCCTGATGAAGCTGATGACCTCGATCAATACCCACTTGAGTTTTTTAATTCACTAACACCAACTGGAATGTCTTCACATCGGCTGAAACTTAAAATTGGCACCATTGTCATGTTATTACATAATCTGAACACGAACAAAGGTCTCTGCAATGGTACGCGGCTCATTGTCACTGCCAATATCATACTGGCTAAAGTAATTAGTGGGTCAGCAGCAGGAAATGTGGTATTCATTCCACGAATTGATTTGTGTCCATCAGAGACTGGATTACCTTTTAAATTAAGACGGAGACAATTTCCCATCAAGCCCGCATTTGCAATGACCATAAATAAATCTCAAGGCCAGACCCTCCATCGAGTTGGCATTTATCTACCAGAACCTGCTTTTGCCCATGGTCAATTGTATGTTGCTTTTTCCAGGGTGAAGCAATGTTGCAATGTGAGGGTTAAAGTGGTTAATACACCACTTCAAGGACAATTATTGGCTGATAGTACTAAAGTCTTCACATGTAATATTGTGTACAAAAATATTTTAGTTTAAAGTTACTTTTCTTTTTTTTCATTATTCAGTTTTTCTAATAACATAGAGAGCAATAGGCAAATTCTATGTATAGAGATAAGGAAAAAAAACAAAAACAAAAAAAAATTAGTGTAGCCATAGACATATAGATTTTAAGTACTTATGTAGGAAATACGTATATAACATACGTACTCATTAGCATATAGGGTTAATAACTCTATATCATATCTACATAAATTTAGAAATATGATATATCAATACATATTTTTATAGGTAAGTAGAACACACATTAAGTACAAGATGTAAGATGTGTATCATCCAAATGCCTGTATTTGGTGATAGGAACCTGTATTTGAAGCTCCAGCAGTATAGCTGCTGAGAGATTTCATTTTGTTTTTAAAAAGGGTGAGGTTTTTGTGAACAGGTAAGAGACGGGTGGGATGGCTGTTCACACACATCTCTATCTCCAGGTGTGTTCTGTACATAGAAATAGATATATAGATAGGTACATATTTAGATAGATAGGGAAAGAATAGAGATTTTGCTTTCACATCAACATTTTTCTGCTATTTGGAGAATTTATGGTGGAAAAAAGGCTATTTCTGCACTTCCTGCCTAAGGGCTGACCCACGCCACTCTTGCTGTAAGTTGCATGCAATGTATACGGAATTTGTACTTCACTTGCGGCAGGTGCGGCACATGTGGTTTCTGCAGTTTTCGCCACAAAATCTCCACTTACCAGTGTTTTTGTTGTGGCTGCATTTAATGCAATTGTCGAAGCCGCGTTTGCCGCATTTACTGCAAGTTAACTCCAAGCTTCATCTACATTGCATGGCACTTGCTGAAAGTGTGTTGTAGGTCAGTTCTTTGGTGCCAAGTGTGGAAGTTGTATTGTTTTTAACATTACTTCTGCAAATATCAGAAACATGCAGATGTGAAAGAGGTTTGAGTATTAAGAAATAGGAATCAGTTAGTTAGGACCCATCAGTTCAAAGGCTACCGTGACGTGGTTGATGGGCATGCTTATATTAGCCCATCGGTGTACTATGAACGTTGATTTCTTAAATTTTACACTTCTGTAAAAATAAACACAAAAAATTTGGGTACACAAAAAGGCTTTTATTTCTGTTGTACCTATTAGAATTATTTAAAATGAAGGCTTAGCTAAGCCCAAGAGATGATTAAAAACGTTTCATACCAACCCATCAGATGTAAAATTACTGTGAAAATACCTCATGGGCACACAAGTATGCGCCAGTATGGGTACTAAGAGCTTTTCCACATAATAATGAAATATTTTAAAATGTCATAGAACATACCAATATACATAGTTATTGATACATATTATTTATTATTTACATTATTGTTCTTAAGCAAAGAACCGTTGTTGTGGCATTTGCCACAACACGCAAAGTTGTTGTCTGACGTCTTTCATCACTCCCCTCATAAGCATGTTCATGGATCCTGTGTAACTGTACCTTAAATAACAAGAATTGTCAAGAGCTGGTGAGTGCAGCCATTTTTTGTTCTTTCTTACTATTATTTATTAATTGTATTATTCTTACATTTGAATAAATAAAGTATATATGGATTCTAGACTCCCGATTCTTTAGAATCGGGCTGCCATCTAGTTATATATATATTTTTTTAAATGAGACTGAACTTAATAAGACGTCTGTGCAATCTCTACAAGAACACATTGCTGTGCTGGGAACAGCGGGAGAAATGATTATTTGTATGAAGCTCTACCGCACCGTTTTTTATTAATATTTTTATCATCTGTAAATGTAGCTAGCAATCAACAGGCAGCAGAAGTGAGCAGCCTAATGATAGATCTGGAGAGGGCGGGAATAGATCCCGAGGAGCTGCAGAGATCGGTGGAGTGCTACCGCCATCTGGTGGGAGAAAAAGGGAAATGCGACACTGGTGGATTATGGAGGGGTATTGTTACTGCAAAGTCTAGACTCATTCTCATCATCTGCAGAAGTGTAGCTGGAATATTACTACGGCGTGAAAATGGAAAATAGATTTATGCCCTGATCCAACTGCTGGGTGATAATTTAGTCTGTGTTTAGAAATGGTTAAGTCTGGTACAAGTGATCCGCCTTTAGCGTTCGCTCATCAGCGCAGTATAAATCGCTCTGACTTTCATCCCGAAAAGGTGGACAAGTGTCATGTGTCTGTCTCTCCGTATGTCATGTGCAACGCAAGTGTGCCATTTTCTTTCTTACCTGGCATCCGTAGGACGTCCGTATGACACCAGCATGACAAGCAATGCATTCCTAAGATAATACGTTACATACTATAATAGTCTATGTAACTTACAGCTAGTTTACAAAGCAATCTTATATACAGATAAAGATAGAAGATAGAAAGATATTGGATATATAACACATATAAGATAGATAGATAGATAGATAGATAGATAGATAGATAGATAGATAGATAGATAGATAGATAATAGATACTGTAGATAATAAATAGAAAGATGATAGATACATAGATAGATAGATGATAGATAGATAGATAGATAGATAGATAGATAGATAGATAGATAGATAGATAGATAGATAGATAGATAGATAGATACAGAGCCGGACTGGCCATCTGGCAATTCTGGAAAATGCCAGAAGGGTCTCTCTGGTCGTGGGCCGCTTTGTTTGCTATGTTGTTAACAGAACCGGTGTTGTCCAGACACCCACACTGTTAAGAGTTGTGATGGAGCACAAAGTCACTGACTCCGTCACTTACCCCAGCAGGCCACAGGTATCATTAGAAATATTTGTCTTGTAGAAAATCTTCCTTGCCTCCATCCAGGGTAATATTAGTAACATATCCCATCTGGTTCTTTTGGATGGGGACAATATGGGCCTGTGTGATTTCAAATGCCAGGGCTGAATTTAATCTCCAGTCTGTACCTGGATAGATAGATAGATAGATAGATAGATAGATAGATAGATAGATAGATAGATAGATAGATAGATAAATAGTAAAAAAAGATGACAACACTCCTTCTTTGAAAATATCTAGTGGTTTATTAGCCCATATAGGCTCCGGCGAAGTTTATGCTTAAGGTGAGAGCCTTTCTCACACCTTGAGCCAAAATGTCAAAGGAGCCCATATGGGCTAATAAACCACTAGATATTTTAAAAGAAGGAGTGTTGTCTTCATCTTTTTTGTACTATATTGAGGATCGGTCAATGCCTGGAAGGTCTGGCACCCATTTTTCCGCATACTACTTGTTAGTGCTGCTTTTCAACTTTCTTTTATATTTAATTTAGATAGATACAGTGGGGTAAATAAGTATTTGATCCCTTGCTGATTTTGTAAGTTTGCCCACTGACAAAGACATGAACAGTCTATAATTTTAAGAGTAGGTTAAGTTTAACATTGAGAGATAGAATATCAAAAATATAATCCAGAAAATCACATTGTATAATTCTATAAATTTATTTGCATTTTGCAGTGAGAAATAAGTATTTGATCCCCTACCAACCATTAAGAGTTCTGGCTCCTACAGACCAGTTAGGTGCTCCTAATCAACTCGTCATCGGCATTAAAGATAGCTGTCTTACATAGTCACCTTTATAAAAGACTCCTGTCTACACTCAATCAGTCAGACTCTAACCTCTACAACATGGGCAAGACTAAAGAGCTTTGTAAGAATGTCAGGGACATAGACCTGCACGAAGCTGGAATGGGCTACAAAACCATAAGTGAGACGCTGGGTAAGAAGGAGACGACTGTTGGTGCAATAGTAAGAAAATGGAAGAAATACAATATGACTGTCAATCGACATCGATCTGGGGATCCATGCAAAATCTCACCTCGTGGGGTATCCTTGATCATGAAGAAGGTGAGAGATCAGCCTAAAACTACATGGGGGAAATTTGTTAATGATCTCATGACAGCTGGGTCCACAGTCACCAATAAAACCATTACTAACACATTACACCATAAGGCTTAAAAATTCTGCTGTGCCCGCAAGGTCCCCCTACCCAAGAAGGCACATGTGCAAGCCCGTCTCAAGTTTGCCAATGAACACCTGGATGATTCTGTGAGTGATTGGGAGAACGTGCTGTGGACAGATGAGACAAAAATTGAGGTCTTTGGCATTAACTCAACTCGCAGTGTTTGGAGGAAGAGAAATGCTGCCTATGACCCAAAGAACACCATCCCCACTGTCAATCATGGAGGTGGAAACATTATGTTTTGGGGGTGCTAAGGTTACAGGACTACTTCACCTCATCAATGGGAGAATGTATAGAGCCATGTACCGTATAATCCAGAGTGACAACCTCCATCCTTCCGCTAGGACATTAAAAATGGGTCGTGGCTGGGTCTTCCAGCAAGAAAATGATCCAAAACATATAGCCAAGGCAACAAAGGAGTGGCTCAAAAAGAAGCACATTAAGGATATGGTGTGACCTAGCCAGTCTCCAGACCTCAATCCCATAGAAAACTTATGGAGGGAGTTGAAGCTCCAAGTTGCCAAGTGACAGCCTCAAACCTTAATGATTTAGAGATGATCTGCAAAGAGGAGTGGACCAAAATTCCTCTTGATATGTGTGCAAACCTCATCATCAATTACAAAAAAATTCTGACTGTTTTGCTTGCCAACAAGGGTTTTGCCACCAAGTATTAAGTCTTGTTTGCCAGAGGGATTCAATACTTATTTCTCACTGCAAAATGCAAATAAATTTATATAATTTATACTGTACAATGTGATTTTCTGGATTTTATTTTGATATTCTATCTCTCAATGTTAAAATTAACCCACCCTTAAAATTATAGACTGTTCATGTCTTTGTCAGTGGGCAAAATTGCAAAATCAGCAAGGGATCAAATACTTATTTCCCCCACTGTATGAGATAGATAGATAGATAGATAGATAGATAGATAGATAGATAGATAGATAGATAGATAGATAGATAGATCACCAAACCAGGGATTCAAGCTTGAGGAGGATAATTTGCATATTCCAGGTGCCTTCTGGGAAAAGCAAAGAGTCTCCCTCAGCAAGAAGATCGTTGGATACAGCCGGGACCAGCTGCTTGGAAAGCATCACCAAACCTTACGGCGCGCGAATTTTTGCCTGTAGGATATTATTGCAAGAAAGCTTGGCTGAGTAGATTACACAAGAAGGAAAGCACACAGCAAGTCAGCAGGATCTAGGAGCAACATGGCAGATGTGACAACCTACATGGTGAGCTGCAGCATGAGCTACATGTTCACAGATCGACCAGAAGAAGAATCCAATTTCACCTGTCAGAAGTGTAGACTAGTGGCCCTTTTAGAAGAAAAGGTGCGGGGTCTGGAAGAAAGAATAGCAACTTTGAAACTCATCAAAGAGAATGAAGACTTCCTAGACAGAACAGAAGCATCTCTACTGGTCACAGAAGGTGAAAAAAGTGTCAGAGAACCTCCAAAAGCAGATGAGTGGAAGCATGTGACCAAAAGAAGCAAGAAGACCATAGAGAAATCACCAACCACACAACTGAAAAAACGATATCAAATCTTTGTAGAGGATGAAGATGTTATAATAGATGAATGTGGTTATAATCTGCGCTGCTGTAACAAATAATGAATCCAGATATAGTTGTAAGGTGTTCGGGTGGTTTATTCAACGCGTTTCGAAGCTCATGGCTTCTTCTTCAGGAAGTTTCCACACAAAGATATGGCACATCGTACTGTTGCCTCGCTTATATACATACAAAATTCAAAAAACGGCGCCAAACAATCTTCTGACATGTGACAGACAATGTCAACGTTCAAAAAAGCCATATTACATTAGAATAAGCTATTTTTAACATGTTTGTAAATCGTTGGTATCATGATTACAATTGATGAACAATTTAATACAATTTCAATCATTTTTCAGAGTCCAGGACAGAAGAAAAAATAAAATAAAAAAGAAAATGTGTGCGAAATGACGGGACAAGAACTTGCTTGGGGGTATAAACAATCCCCATTCTGCTCTCTCCACTATACATCTCGCCACGAGAGAAGTAGTTCCTGATGAATGGAATAGACCAACACCCTTCTATATAAAATTCATGTATATTTACAATTTATTTATTAAATAATGTTTTTTTTAAATGTAAATTTTAATAAAATTAATAAAATATAATAATAAAATTCTCCTTTTGGGATTATTTTTTCTTTAATGGATTTTTCTAATAAAGTACTAGTTTTAATGATTGTGGTAAGATTTTTAAAAACAATGATAAAATAATCATTATATCCTCACTTGGAACGAATCATGGAGAATTCCTTCTGTCATTTTCTTGGGCCGAATTTATAAATGAAGTACCCGTGAACGATCAAGAGAAAGACTACGAAGCTACAAAAAAAATGCTATCAACCTGTATACTCGCTATTTCATTGCCATCCTGTTTTTCGTCTAATTCATCCTGTTTTAGTGATTTATTCTGAGTTCAGAGAGATTAGTGTGCCAGTAAATCATTAAGCCGCTAATACACCCGACAAACAGCCCATGCAAGGTATTCATCTGGTCATGAGCAAAAAAAGAAAAAATCATGTCTGTTTGTGAAAAGTTACGTGGGCTCTACCTGATCGTGCAGTGGAGCCGAACCTAAGTAAAGGGAAAAGGAGTGAAAGAACTTAAGAAGAAGCGCACAGAAAGGTTTGTTCCTGAGATTGCTCCATCAATTATTCCATAGGTGATCATGAATATAATATATAAACTGTTTCGTGTCCCTTAATACAATGTGACTATTTAACAGTGATACATTTACAGTTATTGAAATACAGACCAAAGTACGTATCGTATTACTAGAACTTTTATGGTTTGGTCTCCTTAATTGTTCTAATACTATGTGCCTATGGTGTCACAGTTACTATGAATTTAAACATTAGTGTTATATAGTGTTGAGCGATACCGTCCGATACTTGAAAGTATCGGTATCGGAAAGTATCGGCCGATACCGGCAAAGTATCGGATCCAATCCGATACCGATACCCGATACCAATACAAGTCAATGGGACTCAAGTATCGGACGGTATTCCTGATGGTTCCCAGGGTCTGAAGGAGAGGAAACTCTCCTTCAGGCCCTGGGAACCATATTAATGTGTAAAAGAAAGAATTAAAATAAAAAATATCGCTATACTCACCCTCCGACGCAGCCTGGACCTCAGCGAGGGAACCGGCAGCGTTGTTTGTTTAAAATTCGCGCTTTTACTTGGTTACGTGAAGACCCGGCTTGTGATTGGTCAGGGCGGCCATGTTGCCGGGACGCGGACCAATCACAGCAAGCCGTGACGAAATTACGTCACGGCTTGCTGTGATTGGTCCGCGTCCCGGCAACATGGCCGCCATTAACCAATCACAAGCCGGGACGTCACGGGAGGCTGGACACGCGCCCATTTTAAAAAGCGCGCGTGTCCAGCCTCCCGTGACGTCACGGCTTGTGATTGGTTAATGGCGGCCATGTTGCCGGGACGCGGACCAATCACAAAGCCGGGACGTAATTTTAAAATCCTTAAGGACCTGAAATTACGTCACGGCTTGCTGTGATTGGTTGCGTCTCCCATGTGACTGCGACGCAACCAATCACAACGCCGGAACGTAATTTTAAAATCCTGAAGGACCTGAAATTACGTCACGGCTTGCTGTGATTGGTTGCGTCCCGGTCACATGGGCGGCACGCAACCAATCACAAGCCGGGACTCACGTAAAGGAAAGAAAAGCGCGAATTTTAAACAAAGAAGGCTGCCGCTTCCCTCGGTAAGGTGCAGGCTGCGTCGGAGAGGTGAGTATAGCAATATTTTTTATTTTAATTCTCTCTTTTACACATTTTTACATTAATGTTGTTTCGATACCGATACCCGATATCACAAAAATATCGGATCTCGGTATCGGAATTCCGATACAGCAAGTATCGGCCGATACCCGATACTTGCAGTATCGGAATGCTCAACACTAGTGTTATAGTTTTTATTAATCTTGGACCTAAAGTGCATTGTGCTAGAGTTTCCATGAGTGCAAACCATTCATTGATTAATTTGTCCCTCAGATATATAGATGTGCAATTAATTGTCACCTTTTAGATTAATGGATTAGTGATACTGTAAATATTCCGTTCATGCTGTATCATAGTAATACATCTATCAATATATCAATATAATCCCATCATGATTATGTTAAAAAAGTATACTTTCTAATAATTTATACATATATACATATATATACATATATATATATGTAATAGGGGGAGGGGAGATTTCTCTACAATCAGGACCAACATTATCTAGATAAACACTTCAGTGATTTCATTTAGACCCCCTGGTTTCTATGTGCCTAGCTTATATATCCAATAGACCTCCTTTCTATTTAGTTTCATTATTCTATTGGGAACATTTGCTGGGATGTGGTCAATCGGACTGATTTTTAATTTATTAAAATTTTTTCATGTAGCAAAGTGCAGTGTCTTGATAAACCATGAGTAAGAAGGCCTTTTTTAATATTGTGTCTGTGGGAATTTAGTCTTAAATGCGGAGGTTGTGTGGTTCTCCCCACATATTGTTTGCCACATTGACATTCTATTACATATATGACGTATTCCGAGTTACAATTTAGAAAGTGATTTATCATAAATTTCTCTTTCGTCACAAATGATGTTATACTATCAGATTTGTGGTTGATGCTAAAGCAACATAAACAGTTCCTGGAACCGCACTTAAAAATACCTTTTATTGTATTAATGATCTCATTGTTAGATGTACCAATATGAGGTTTAAGGCGACTGGGAGCTATCATATTTCTAATTGTAGGGGCTCTGCGAAAAGTAATTTTGGGGTTTCTGGGTAAAATTTTACTAAGAATGGGGTCATTCATTAGAATATGCCAGTTTTTTTGAAGAATATTCCGTATTTCTTTATGTTCTGAACTGAGTAATAAAATTAAGTGTATGTTCTTTGTTAGTTGAGGTTTTAATTTTATTATTTATTAATGATTCCTGGCTTATATTCACACATTTGTTAAAAGCATGTTTCGTTAAAAATGATGGATATTTCTGAGCTGAAAATCTCCTTTCTAATAAACCTGCTTGCTCCCTAAAATCTTGATCTGTAGTACAATTTTTCCTAATTCTTCGGTACTGATTATTAGGAATATTATGTAGCCATTTTGAGTAATGTCCACTATTAAAATGAATATAGCTATTTTTGTCAATCTCCTTAAAGCATGTTCTACTACAAATAGAGTCGTCCTTGATATAAAGGGAAATATCAAGAAAATTAATACAGTTCACATCATAGCTTGCAGAAAAAGATAGACCCCAATTATTATTCTCAATATATTGAATAAATGAGTTAATGTTATTTTCTGTGTTGTCCCAAATAAAAATCAGATCATCGATAAACCGTTTATAAAAAATTATCTCTTTCTTCCATAATTCGTTTAAAATAAATATTTCCTCAAAAACCCCCATAAACAGATTAGCAAAAGTTGGTGCTACTTTAGAGCCCATTGCAGTCCCTTTCCGCTGGTGAAAAAATTCTTTTTCGAACATAAAATAATTGTTTTTTAAAATAAACTCCAAACCTTTCATTATAAAATTTTTTTGTGCCATAGAGAGCCTCTTATCACAGGAAAGAAAGAAATTGACGCATATTAACCCAATATCGTGCGGAATATTCGAATATAATGCTGATACATCCATAGTAAGAAAACAATATCCTGTTTTCCAAGGAATTCCCTGTAGAAGTTGAAGTAAATGGGTGGAGTCACGGAGATGGCTGTTGAGATTAAAGACGTGTGGTAGCATGATTCTATCTATGCAATAGGCAAGAGAACAGGTTAGGGAGTTAATACTTGAAATGATTGGTCTTCCTGGAGGATTAACAGTATCCTTGTGCATCTTAGGTAGATGGTAAAAAAAGGGGATACTTGGATTTTTGACATATAGAAACTTCTTCTCCTTATTGTTAAAAATATTTAACGCTGTTCCTTCCACAATTAATTCATTATATTTCTGTATGGAAGTAAGAAACTTATTTAGAGAGCTTTTTATATAATAATTTGTGTCCGATAAAATCCTATTAGCTTCCTTACAATAGTCTTTACGATTTTGTACAACTACACCCCCTCCTTTATCGGCTGATCTAATAACAATGTTCTCATTTTGGGCTAAAGATTTCAGCGCATATTTTTCGTTTACACTGAGATTCATTTTTTTCTTTCTATTATTATGCATATATGTCATTGACAATTGACATTTCGGATTCAGTTCCAACCTCACTGCTTGATCTTTCTATTCATGACACTACACCGAGTATGTTATTATCTTCCCAAACAAGTGACACATATATAATAGATAACAGCAATACAGATAATAAGGCTACTGTTCCTTTTTTACCCCGGGTCTTCAAAAACTCACAATCAAATCAATTTTTCCACCCAAGAGGGAACAAAAGAAAAAACGTACTAGAGGATCAAGGGGAGGGAGAAAAAAAGAAAGGAAAATTAGCAGCAAAGCAGTAAATCCTTCTTCCATAGAAACCACGTCAAATGTTTTTAATCTATCAGACTATGAGCTAACAGACAGTGAGAAATCACTTTTATCAAAAGGTTTATCTTTCTGTCCCACAAACAAATCTAAAGATTTTGATCTGTTTTTAGATCTTCAAACTTTTGTCAGAAAACTAACCCTAAAAAGACATTTTTTATTGAAAGAGATTAATCTACAAAATAAATCGGACAAAACAACATCAGAGAAAGACCCAAAAGAACCAGATGAGTTATTTCATTTGGACGTACCAGCGAAATCTCATTTTTATCCATTAGAGGATAAGGGACATCACATTAATGTTTTTAGTGATTTGATACAAAAACAGTTTGAAAAACTGTCCAGCAATAATGTCAGCACATATATGCATAATAATAGAAAGAAAAAAATGAATCTCAGTGTAAACGAAAAATATGCGCTGAAATCTTTAGCCCAAAATGAGAACATTGTTATTAGATCAGCCGATAAAGGAGGGGGTGTAGTTGTACAAAATCGTAAAGACTATTGTAAGGAAGCTAATAGGATTTTATCGGACACAAATTATTATATAAAAAGCTCTCTAAATAAGTTTCTTACTTCCATACAGAAATATAATGAATTAATTGTGGAAGGAACAGCGGTAAATATTTTTAACAATAAGGAGAAGAAGTTTCTATATGTCAAAAATCCAAGTATCCCCTTTTTTTTACCATCTACCTAAGATGCACAAGGATACTGTTAATCCTCCAGGAAGACCAATCATTTCAAGTATTAACTCCCTAACCTGTAATCTTGCCTATTACATAGATAGAATCATGCTACCACACGTCTTTAATCTCAACAGCCATCTCCGTGACTCCACCCATTTACTTCAACTTCTACAGGGAATTCCTTGGAAAACTGTTATGGTTCTCAATGGCAAGAGAACATAGCCCAGCAAACATAAGTACTAGCTCTTGGACGGATGGAAACTAAACTGACCATGAACTAAACCTGCCGCACAACTAACAGTAGCCGGGTAGCGTTGCCTACGTTTTTATCCCTAGACGCCCAGCGCCGGCCGGAGGACTAACTAATCCTGGCAGAGGAAAATATAGTCCTGGCTCACCTCTAGAGAAATTTCCCCGATAGGCAGACAGAGGCCCCCACATATATTGGCGGTGATTTTAGATGAAATGACAAACGTAGTATGAAAATAGGTTTAGCAAAATTGAGGTCCGCTTACTAGATAGCAGGAAGACAGAAAGGGCACTTTCATGGTCAGCTGAAAACCCTATCAAAATACCATCCTGAAATTACTTTAAGACTCTAGTATTAACTCATAACATCAGAGTGGCAATTTCAGATCACAAGAGCTTTCCAGACACAGAAACGAAACTACAGCTGTGAACTGGAACAAAATGCAAAAACAAACGAGGACTAAAGTCCAACTTAGCTGGGAGTTGTCTAGCAGCAGGAACATGCACAGAAAGGCTTCTGATTACAATGTTGACCGGCATGGAAGTGACAGAGGAGCAAGGTTAAATAGCGACTCCCACATCCTGATGGAAACAGGTGAACAGAGGGGATGATGCACACCAGTTCAATTCCACCAGTGGCCACCGGGGGAGCCCAAAATCCAATTTCACAACAGTACCCCCCCTCAAGGAGGGGGCACCGAACCCTCACCAGAACCACCAGGGCGATCAGGATGAGCCCTATGAAAGGCACGGACCAGATCGGAGGCATGAACATCAGAGGCAGTCACCCAAGAATTATCCTCCTGACCGTATCCTTTCCATTTGACCAGATACTGGAGTTTCCGTCTGGAAACACGGGAGTCCAAGATTTTTTCCACAACATACTCCAACTCGCCCTCAACCAACACCGGAGCAGGAGGCTCAACGGAAGGCACAACCGGTACCTCATACCTGCGCAACAATGACCGATGAAAAACATTATGAATAGAAAAAGATGCAGGGAGGTCCAAACGGAAGGACACAGGGTTAAGAATCTCCAATACCTTGTACGGGCCGATGAACCGAGGCTTAAACTTAGGAGAAGAAACCCTCATAGGGACAAAACGAGAAGACAACCACACCAAGTCCCCAACACAAAGCCGAGGACCAACCCGACGCCGGCGGTTGGCAAAAAGCTGAGTCTTCTCCTGGGACAACTTCAAATTGTCCACTATCTGCCCCCAAATCTGATGCAACCTCTCCACCACAGCATCCACTCCAGGACAATCCGAAGATTCCACCTGACCAGAAGAAAATCGAGGATGAAACCCCGAATTACAGAAAAAAGGAGACACCAAGGTGGCAGAGCTGGCCCGATTATTGAGGGCAAACTCCGCTAAAGGCAAAAAAGCAACCCAATCATCCTGATCTGCAGACACAAAACACCTCAAATATGTCTCCAAGGTCTGATTCGTCCGCTCGGTCTGGCCATTTGTCTGAGGATGGAAAGCAGACGAGAAAGACAAATCTATGCCCATCCTAGCACAGAATGCTCGCCAAAATCTAGACACGAATTGGGTTCCTCTGTCAGAAACGATATTCTCCGGAATACCATGCAAACGGACCACATTTTGAAAAAACAGAGGAACCAACTCGGAAGAAGAAGGCAACTTAGGCAGGGGAACCAAATGGACCATCTTAGAGAAACGGTCACACACCACCCAGATGACAGACATCTTCTGAGAAACAGGAAGATCCGAAATAAAATCCATCGAGATGTGCGTCCAGGGCCTCTTCGGGATAGGCAAGGGCAACAACAATCCACTAGCCCGAGAACAACAAGGCTTGGCCCGAGCACAAACGTCACAAGACTGCACAAAGCCTCGCACATCTCGAGACAGGGAAGGCCACCAGAAGGACCTTGCCACCAAATCCCTGGTACCAAAGATTCCAGGATGACCTGTCAACGCAGAAGAATGAACCTCAGAAATGACTTTACTGGTCCAATCATCAGGAACAAACAGTCTACCAGGTGGGCAACGATCAGGTCTATCCGCCTGAAACTCCTGCAAGGCCCGCCGCAGGTCTGGAGAAACGGCAGACAATATCACTCCATCCTTAAGGATACCTGTAGGTTCAGAGTTACCAGGGGAGTCAGGCTCAAAACTCCTAGAAAGGGCATCCGCCTTAACATTCTTAGAACCCGGCAGGTAGGACACCACAAAATTAAACCGAGAGAAAAACAATGACCAGCGCGCCTGTCTAGGATTCAGGCGTCTGGCGGACTCAAGATAAATTAGATTTTTGTGGTCAGTCAATACCACCACCTGATGTCTAGCCCCCTCAAGCCAATGACGCCACTCCTCAAAAGCCCACTTCATGGCCAAAAGCTCCCGATTCCCAACATCATAATTCCTCTCGGCGGGCGAAAATTTACGCGAGAAAAAGGCACAAGGTCTCATCACGGAACAATCGGAACTTCTCTGCGACAAAACTGCCCCAGCTCCGATTTCAGAAGCGTCGACCTCAACCTGAAAAGGAAGAGCAACATCAGGCTGACGCAACACAGGGGCGGAAGAAAAGCGGCGCTTAAGCTCCCGAAAGGCCTCCACAGCAGCAGGGGACCAATCAGCAACATCAGCACCCTTCTTAGTCAAATCAGTCAATGGTTTAACAACATCAGAAAAACCAGCAATAAATCGACGATAAAAGTTAGCAAAGCCCAAAAATTTCTGAAGACTCTTAAGAGAAGAGGGTTGCGTCCAATCACAAATAGCCTGAACCTTGACAGGATCCATCTCGATGGAAGAGGGGGAAAAAATATATCCCAAAAAGGAAATCTTTTGAACCCTAAAAACGCACTTAGAACCCTTCACACACAAGGAATTAGACCGCAAAACCTGAAAAACCCTCCTGACCTGCTGGACATGAGAGTCCCAGTCATCCGAAAAAATCAAAATATCATCCAGATACACAATCATAAATTTATCCAAATAATCACGGAAAATGTCATGCATAAAGGACTGAAAGACTGAAGGGGCATTTGAAAGACCAAAAGGCATCACCAAATACTCAAAGTGGCCCTCGGGCGTATTAAATGCGGTCTTCCACTCATCCCCCTGCTTAATTCGCACCAAATTATACGCCCCACGGAGATCTATCTTAGAGAACCACTTGGCCCCCTTTATGCGAGCAAACAAATCAGTCAGCAGTGGCAACGGATATTGATATTTAACCGTGATTTTATTCAAAAGCCGATAATCAATACACGGTCTCAAAGAGCCATCTTTCTTAGCCACAAAGAAAAAACCGGCTCCTAAGGGAGATGACGAAGGACGAATATGTCCCTTTTCCAAGGACTCCTTTATATATTCTCGCATAGCAGCATGTTCAGGCACAGACAGATTAAATAAATGACCCTTAGGGTATTTACTACCCGGAATCAAATCTATGGCACAATCGCACTCCCGGTGCGGAGGTAATGAACCAAGCTTAGGTTCTTCAAAAACGTCACGATATTCAGTCAAGAATTCAGGAATCTCAGAGGGAATAGATGATGAAATGGAAACCACAGGTACGTCCCCATGCGTCCCCTTACATCCCCAGCTTAACACAGACATAGCTTTCCAGTCAAGGACTGGGTTATGAGATTGCAGCCATGGCAATCCAAGCACCAACACATCATGTAGGTTATACAGCACAAGAAAGCGAATAATCTCCTGATGATCCGGATTAATCCGCATAGTTACTTGTGTCCAGTATTGTGGTTTATTACTAGCCAATGGGGTGGAGTCAATCCCCTTCAGGGGTATAGGAGTTTCAAGAGGCTCCAAATCATACCCACAGCGTTTGGCAAAGGACCAATCCATAAGACTCAAAGCGGCGCCAGAGTCGACATAGACATCCGCGGTAATAGATGATAAAGAACAAATCAGGGTCACAGATAGAATAAACTTAGACTGTAAAGTGCCAATTGAAACAGACTTATCAAGCTTCTTAGTACGCTTAGAGCATGCTGATATAACATGAGTTGAATCACCGCAATAGAAGCACAACCCATTTTTTCATCTTAAATTCTGCCGTTCACTTCTGGACAGAATTCTATCACATTGCATATTCTCTGGCGTCTTCTCAGTAGACACCGCCAAATGGTGCACAGGTTTGCGCTCCCGCAGACGCCTATCGATCTGGATAGCCATTGTCATGGACTCATTCAGACCCGCAGGCACAGGGAACCCCACCATAACATCCTTAATGGCATCAGAGAGACCCTCTCTGAAATTCGCCGCCAGGGCGCACTCATTCCACTGAGTAAGCACAGCCCATTTACGGAATTTCTGGCAGTATATTTCAGCTTCGTCTTGCCCCTGAGATAGGGACATCAAGGCCTTTTCCGCCTGAAGCTCTAACTGAGGTTCCTCATAAAGCAACCCCAAGGCCAGAAAAAACGCATCCACATTGAGCAACGCAGGATCCCCTGGAGCCAATGCAAAAGCCCAATCCTGAGGGTCGCCCCGGAGCAAGGAAATCACAATCCTGACCTGCTGAGCAGGATCTCCAGCAGAGCGAGATTTCAGGGACAAAAACAACTTGCAATTATTTTTGAAATTTTGAAAGCAAGATCTATTTCCCGAGAAAAATTCAGGCAAAGGAATTCTAGGTTCAGATATAGGAACATGAACAACAAAATCTTGTAAATTTTGAACTTTCGTGGTGAGATTATTCAAACCTGCAGCTAAACTCTGAATATCCATTTTAAACAGGTGAACACAGAGCCATTCCAGGATTAGAAGGAGAGAGAGAGAGAGAAAGGCTGCAATATAGGCAGACTTGCAAGAGATTCAATTACAAGCACACTCAGAACTGAAGGGAAGGGAAAAAAAAAAAAAATCTTCAGCAGACTTCTCTTTTCTCTCCTTTCTCTGTCAATTAATTTAACCCTTTTTGGCCGGTCAAACTGTTATGGTTCTCAATGGCAAGAGAACATAGCCCAGCAAACATAAGTACTAGCTCTTGGACGGATGGAAACTAAACTGACCATGAACTAAACCTGCCGCACAACTAACAGTAGCCGGGTAGCGTTGCCTACGTTTTTATCCCTAGACGCCCAGCGCCGGCCGGAGGACTAACTAATCCTGGCAGAGGAAAATATAGTCCTGGCTCACCTCTAGAGAAATTTCCCCGATAGGCAGACAGAGGCCCCCACATATATTGGCGGTGATTTTAGATGAAATGACAAACGTAGTATGAAAATAGGTTTAGCAAAATTGAGGTCCGCTTACTAGATAGCAGGAAGACAGAAAGGGCACTTTCATGGTCAGCTGAAAACCCTATCAAAATACCATCCTGAAATTACTTTAAGACTCTAGTATTAACTCATAACATCAGAGTGGCAATTTCAGATCACAAGAGCTTTCCAGACACAGAAACGAAACTACAGCTGTGAACTGGAACAAAATGCAAAAACAAACGAGGACTAAAGTCCAACTTAGCTGGGAGTTGTCTAGCAGCAGGAACATGCACAGAAAGGCTTCTGATTACAATGTTGACCGGCATGGAAGTGAAAGAGGAGCAAGGTTAAATAGCGACTCCCACATCCTGATGGAAACAGGTGAACAGAGAGGATGATGCACACCAGTTCAATTCCACCAGTGGCCACCGGGGGAGCCCAAAATCCAATTTCACAACAGAAAACAGGATATTGTTTTCTTACTATGGATGTATCAGCATTATATTCGAATATTCCGCACGATATTGGGTTAATATGCGTCAATTTCTTTCTTTCCTGTGATAAGAGGCTCTCTATGGCACAAAAAAATTTTATAATGAAAGGTTTGGAGTTTATTTTAAAAAACAATTATTTTATGTTCGAAAAAGAATTTATTCACCAGCGGAAAGGGACTGCAATGGGCTCTAAAGTAGCACCAACTTTTGCTAATCTGTTTATGGGGGTTTTTGAGGAAATATTTATTTTAAACGAATTATGGAAGAAAGAGATAATTTTTTATAAACGGTTTATCGATGATCTGATTTTTATTTGGGACAACACAGAAAATAACATTAACTCATTTATTCAATATATTGAGAATAATAATTGGGGTCTATCTTTTTCTGCAAGCTATGATGTGAACTGTATTAATTTTCTTGATATTTCCCTTTATATCAAGGACGACTCTATTTGTAGTAGAACATGCTTTAAGGAGATTGACAAAAATAGCTATATTCATTTTAATAGTGGACATTACTCAAAATGGCTACATAATATTCCTAATAATCAGTACCGAAGAATTAGGAAAAATTGTACTACAGATCAAGATTTTAGGGAGCAAGCAGGTTTATTAGAAAGGAGATTTTCAGCTCAGAAATATCCATCATTTTTAACGAAACATGCTTTTAACAAATGTGTGAATATAAGCCAGGAATCATTAATAAATAATAAAATTAAAACCTCAACTAACAAAGAACATACACTTAATTTTATTACTCAGTTCAGTTCAGAACATAAAGAAATACGGAATATTCTTCAAAAAAACTGGCATATTCTAATGAATGACCCCATTCTTAGTAAAATTTTACCCAGAAACCCCAAAATTACTTTTCGCAGAGCCCCTACAATTAGAAATATGATAGCTCCCAGTCGCCTTAAACCTCATATTGGTACATCTAACAATGAGATCATTAATACAATAAAAGGTATTTTTAAGTGCGGTTCCAGGAACTGTTTATGTTGCTTTAGCATCAACCACAAATCTGATAGTATAACATCATTTGTGACGAAAGAGAAATTTATGATAAATCACTTTCTAAATTGTAACTCGGAATACGTCATATATGTAATAGAATGTCAATGTGGCAAACAATATGTGGGGAGAACCACACAACCTCCGCATTTAAGACTAAATTCCCACAGACACAATATTAAAAAAGGCCTTCTTACTCATGGTTTATCAAGACACTGCACTTTGCTACATGAAAAAAATTTTAATAAATTAAAAATCAGTCCGATTGACCACATCCCAGCAAATGTTCCCAATAGAATAATGAAACTAAATAGAAAGGAGGTCTATTGGATAGGGTTGAGCGACTTTCATTTTTTTAAGATCGAGTAGGGTTTTGGGAAACCCGATTTTGTCCAGAGTCGAGTCGAGTGCAGTCGGCCGATTATCGCTAAAAGTCGGGGATCGACCGAAACACGAAACCCAATGCAAGTCAATGGGGAAGCATAGTCGGCAGTGAGTGGAGGCCAGGAAAACACCTACAGTGCCCATTTTAATGCCAAAAACATCCATTCTTGTTTCTGAAGCTTGCCAATCTTAATTAACTGTATAATAATAGTTGGGCATAGGGAATTGGGGGAAAGTTGTGGGGGGAGTAGGGCTGGCTCAAGTTTTTCGTGGGCCCAGGAAATGCGGACTACGTCACGGCGGTGTTGCAGGGAAAGGTAAGTATTTAAACGTTGCAAGTGCTGTGATCCTGAGCAAGCAGGGGGGGGCCCACTCGTTCGCATTGGCACTGGCACAGGGCCCCTCAAAGTACGGCGGTGTGTTTGCATGGCGGGGGCGCCTCCCACCAGCAGCGACACTTTTGCGTACTCTGAGGGGCCCTGTGCCAGTGACGTCGCCAACGAGTATGCCCCCCCACCTGATGAAGGAACCTGCACTTTCATCTGCACCTTCCTCTTTGTCCCTGTGTAAGGTGGTATAACATGCGGGAAGGGGAACCTTACTTTCAGCAGGGTCAGATTCTGGCTGTGTAGAGTACAAGGGGAATGTAGTGGTCTAGGTCAATGTACCAGCAGACTCATTTAGCAGTGGCTGGGCAATGGGCAGGATGAGGAGGAAACAGATATAGGGCCAAAGAATAAAGTAGGCTAAATGCAGTTCAAAATTGGTAACAGGACTAAACCGGCGGCATTGCTTTGTTCAGTGGAGTAGCAAACCCAAGAGCAGCAGACACTGTTTCAAGGGCCTAACCACACTAGTAGGCCAAATGCAGTTTAATATCTGATAGTATAGGGCGAAAGCCAGAATGTGGAAGCTCAGCTTTGTTCAGTTGAGGACAACACCAGGGAGGGGCAGACACCTTTAGTAGGCCGGAAAAGCCTATTGCATTTTTTAAAATGGTAATTTGGAGCAGAAGGTTGAAGCTCAGCTTTATTTAGTTGAGGGCAACACCAGGGAGGGGCAGAAGCCGTTAGTAGGCCCTAACCACCATTTTGTTTTTTAAAAACCACTTAATGAGAGCCGGAAGGTTGAAGCTCAGCTTTATTCAGTTGAGGACAACACCAGGCAGGGGCACACAGACAGACACCTTTAGTAGGCCGGAAAAGCCTATTGCATTTTTTAAAATGGTAATTTGGAGCAGAAGGTTGAAGCTCAGCTTTATTTAGTTGAGGGCAACACCAGGGAGGGGCAGAAGCCGTTAGTAGGCCCTAACCACCATTTTGTTTTTTAAAAACCACTTAATGAGAGCCGGAAGGTTGAAGCTCAGCTTTATTCAGTTGAGGACAACACCAGGCAGGGGCACACAGACAGACACCTTTAGTAGGCCGGAAAAGCCTATTGCATTTTTTAAAATGGTAATTTGGAGCAGAAGGTTGAAGCTCAGCTTTATTTAGTTGAGGGCAACACCAGGGAGGGGCAGAAGCCGTTAGTAGGCCCTAACCACCATTTTTTTTTTTTAAAACCACTTAATGAGAGCCGGAAGGTTGAAGCTCAGCTTTATTCAGTTGAGGACAACACCAGGCAGGGGCACACAGACAGACACCTTTAGTAGGCCGGAAAAGCCTATTGCATTTTTTAAAATGGTAATTTGGAGCAGAAGGTTGAAGCTCAGCTTTATTCAGTTGAGGACAACACCAGGCAGGGGCACACAGACAGACACCTTTAGTAGGCCGGAAAAGCCTATTGCATTTTTTAAAATGGTAATTTGGAGCAGAAGGTTGAAGCTCAGCTTTATTCAGTTGAGGACAACACCAGGCAGGGGCACACAGACAGACACCTTTAGTAGGCCGGAAAAGCCTATTGCATTTTTTAAAATGGTAATTTGGAGCAGAAGGTTGAAGCTCAGCTTTATTCAGTTGAGGACAACAGCAGGCAGGGGCACACAGACAGACACCTTTAGTAGGCCGGAAAAGCCTATTGCATTTTTTAAAATGGTAATTTGGAGCAGAAGGTTGAAGCTCAGCTTTATTTAGTTGAGGGCAACACCAGGGAGGGACAGAAGCCGTTAGTAGGCCCTAACCACCATTTTTTTTTTTTAAAAACCACTTAATGAGAGCCGGAAGGTTGAAGCTCAGCTTTATTCAGTTGAGGACAACACCAGGCAGGGGCACACAGACAGACACCTTTAGTAGGCCGGAAAAGCCTATTGCATTTTTTAAAATGGTAATTTGGAGCAGAAGGTTGAAGCTCAGCTTTATTTAGTTGAGGGCAACACCAGGGAGGGGCAGAAGCCGTTAGTAGGCCCTAACCAAAGTTGAAGGCCAAATGCAGTTTAATTTCTGATACTATAGGCCGAAAGCCAGAAGGTGGAAGCTCCGATTTAGACAGTGGAGGACAATTTGAATTAGGGACTGCAGACAGACTTAGTAGGCTGTCCCCTGTGGACCATGCATCCAACACATTAACCCATTGCGCCGTAATGGACACGTAATCTTCCGTGGCCATGCCTACAGGTCCATGCGTCTGTTGTCAGGTGCACCTTTGTACTCACAGATTGCCAGAGTGCATGGACAATGCGGTCTTCTACATGCTGGTGGAGGGTTGGGATGGCTTTTCTCGCAAAAGAAGTGTCGACTGGTTAGCTTGTAGCGTAGTACAGCGTAGTCCATCATGGCCTTATTAATAGTAAATAAAATATATAACTAGACTCTATGAACTTTTAAATAGGTTCCAGGGGTACACGGGCAGCATTGGTGTGGTCAGTGGAGGAGTATTGCAAGTAGGGGCTGCAGACAGGCTATCAAAGGCCTAAAATACCAAACAGTAGGCACTCATGGCAGTTTTACATCGGTTACATGGATACACAGGCAGGCACTCCAGGCAGCATTGTGGTCAGTGGAGGAGTATTGCAAGTAGGGGCCGCAGACAGGCTATCAAAGGCCTAAAATAACAAACAGTAGGCAGTCATGGCAGTTTTACATCGGTTACATGGATACACAGGCAGGCACTCCAGGCAGCATTGTGGTCAGTGGAGGAGTATTGCAAGTAGGGGCCGCAGACAGGCTATCAAAGGCCTAAAATAACAAACAGTAGGCAGTCATGGCAGTTTTACATCGGTTACATGGATACACAGGCAGGCACTCCAGGCAGCATTGTGGTCAGTGGAGGAGTATTGCAAGTAGGGGCTGCAGACAGGCTATCAAAGGCCTAAAATAACAAACAGTAGGCAGTCATGGCAGTTTTACATTGGTTACATGGATACACAGGCAGGCACTCCAGGCAGCATTGTGGTCAGTGGAGGAGTATTGCAAGTAGGGGCCGCAGACAGGCTATCAAAGGCCTAAAATAACAAACAATAGGCTCATTGCAGTTTTACAGCGGTTACATGGATACACAGGCAGCTAGGTGGTGAGTGGAGGAGTATTTAAAGTAAGGACCGCAGACAGGCTATCAAAGGCCTAACATAACAAACAATAGGCTCATGGCAGTTTTACAGCGGTTACATGGATAGACGGGCAGGCAGCTTGGTGGTGAGTGGAGGAGTATTTAAAGTAGGGACCGCAGACAGGCTATCAAAGGCCTAACATAACAAACAATAGGCTCATGGCAGTTTTACAGCGGTTACATGGATACACGGGCAGGCAGCTTGGTGGTGAGTGGAGGAGTATTTAAAGTAGGGACCGCAGACAGGCTTCAAAGGCCTAACATAAGAAAATGGGCTGGCTGTAGGCACTTTATAATTGGTTCCAGGGGTACACGGGCAGCAGTGGTCTGGCCAGTGGAGGACTAGTGGAAGGAGGGACCGCAGACAGGCTTCAAAGGCCTAACATAAAAAAATGGGCTGGCTGTAGGCACTTTATAATTGGTTCCAGGGGTACACGGGCAGCAGTGGTCTGGCCAGTGGAGGACTAGTGGAAGGAGGGACCGCAGACAGGCTTCAAAGGCCTAACATAAAAAAATGGGCTGGCTGTAGGCACTTTATAATTGGTTCCAGGGGTACACGGGCAGCAGTGGTCTGGTCAGTGGAGGACTAGTGGAAGGAGGGACCGCAGACAGGCTTCAAAGGCCTAACATAAAAAAATGGGCTGGCTGTAGGCACTTTATAATTGGTTCCAGGGGTACACGGGCAGCAGTGGTCTGGTCAGTGGAGGACTAGTGGAAGGAGGGACCGCAGACAGGCTTCAAAGGCCTAAAATAACAAACAATAGGCTCATGGCAGTTTTACAGCGGTTACATGGATACACGGGCAGGCAGCTTGGTGGTGAGTGGAGGAGTATTTAAAGTAGGGACCGCAGACAGGCTATCAAAGGCCTAAAATAACAAACAATAGGCTCATGGCAGTTTTACAGCGGTTACATGGATACACGGGCAGCTTGGTGGTGAGTGGAGGAGTAGTGCAAGGAGTGTCTGTCCCAGTACTCCCAAAATATAAATAGATGTTAATGTCTCGCAAAACAACCAAAACAAAAAAAAAGGTGGCATACTTAGGTACAGGGGTGGGCTCATCTGCTGAGTTTCTGACATAGTAATTTGGCAGTAACTATTTAATGGTGCCAATATAGGACACAGACACAGACTACTTTAAGTTGCATCATAGATGTCTACAAATTTGTATTGTCAGTGCCAGACATTGAATGATGTCAGCGAATAGACTAAAGATTGGTGGAGCTGTGCGACATAATTTTGCATGTGGTAGAGCACATTTTGAGCTGGGGTAGGGGGGAACTCTCTAGAGGCCGGCGGGACCGCCCCAGGGCCCCTCATGTTACAACGGTGTGTCTGACGTTGGGTGCGCACCACCACCGCCAGAGACACTACATTGTACTATGAGGGACCCAGTAGCAATGCCGTCAACCAAAAGCGAGCACACCCACCTCTTCAGACAAACAGCAGTCTCACGGGTGCTTGCGCCAAGTCGCGATACCACGGCCCCGTGTGGGGAGTTTGGCCATTTAGGGAGGTGTAAACATGTCGTATGCTGTACAATCAGCTGCAGCAAATTAGACATTAGAAAAGTAATTCACAGGCAAGAGCCTTTCATAGGAAAGCTAGGTGTCGGCCGGGCAAGGTGGGGCAAAAGATTTCGAAATCCAGTTGTGGTTCATTTTAATGAATGTTAGATCGTCAACATTTTGGGTAGCCAGACGAGTCCTTTTTTCGGGTAATATTGAACCTGCAGCACTGAATACTCTTTCTGATAGGACACTTGCTGCCGGGCAAGCAAGCTCCTGCAATGCATATTCTGCCAATTCTGGCCAGGTGTCTAATTTGGAGGCCCAGTAATCAAATGGGAATGACGGTTGAGGGAGAACATCGATAAGGGATGAAAAATAGTTAGTAACCATACTGGACAAATGTTGTCTCCTGTCACTTTCAATTGATGCAGCAGTACCTGTCCTGTCTGCGGTCATAGCAAAATCACTCCACAACCTGGTCAGAAAACCCCTCTGTCCAACGCCACTTCTGATGTGTGCACCCCTAACACTCCTAGTCTGCTGCCCCCTGGAGCTCGTGTGAGAACGATCACGTGCGCTGTGTGCTGGGAATGCCTGAAGCAAACGGTCAACAAGAGTTGATTGTTTGGTTGCTAATATTAGTTCCAAGTTCTCATGTGGCATAATATTTTGCAATTTGCCTTTATAGCGTGGATCAAGGAGGCAGGCCAACCAGTAATCGTCATCATTCATCATTTTCGTAATGCGTGTGTCCCTTTTTAGGATACGTAAGGCATAATCCGCCATGTGGGCCAAAGTTCCAGTTGTCAAATCTCCGGTTGTGATTGGTTGAGGGGCAGTTGCAGGCAAATCTACGTCACTTGTGTCCCTCAAAAAACCAGAACCCGGCCGTGACACGCAACCAATTTCCTGTGCCCCCGGGAAAGGTTCGGCATTAAAAATATACTCATCCCCATCATCCTCCTCGTCCTCCACCTCCTCTTCGCCCGCTACCTCGTCCTGTACATTGCCCTGACCAGACAATGGCTGACTGTCATCAAGGCTTTCCTCTTCCTCTGGTGCAGACGCCTGCTCCTTTATGTGCGTCAAACTTTGCATCAGCAGACGCATTAGGGGGATGCTCATGCTTATTACGGCGTTGTCTGCACTAACCAGCCGTGTGCATTCCTCAAAACACTGAAGGACTTGACACATGTCTTGTATCTTAGACCACTGCACACCTGACAACTCCATGTCTGCCATCCTACTGCCTGCCCGTGTATCCTCCCACAAATAAATAACAGCACGCCTCTGTTCGCACAGTCTCTGAAGCATGTGCAGTGTTGAGTTCCACCTTGTTGCAACGTCTATGATTAGGCGATGCTGGGGAAGGTTCAAAGACCGCTGATAGGTCTGCATACGGCTGGCGTGTACAGGCGAACGTCGGATATGTGAGCAAAGTGCACGCACTTTGAGGAGCAGGTCGGAGAACCCAGGATAAGTTTTCAATAAGCACTGCACCACCAGGTTTAAGGTGTGAGCCAGGCAAGGAATGTGTTTCAGTTGGGAAAGGGAGATGGCAGCCATGAAATTCCTTCCGTTATCACTCACTACCTTGCCTGCCTCAAGATCTACTGTGCCCAGCCACGACTGCGTTTCTTGTTGCAAGAACTCGGACAGAACTTCCGCGGTGTGTCTGTTGTCGCCCAAGCACTTCATAGCCAATACAGCCTGCTGACGCTTGGCAGTAGCTGGCCCATAATGGGACAACTGGTGTGCAACAGTGTCATCTGCCGATGGAGTGGTTGGCAGACTGCGTTCTGTGGAAGAGCTGTAGCTTCTGCAGGAGGACGAGGAGGAGGAGGAGGAGGGGGTGCGAACGCCTACAGCCAACTGTTTCCTAGACCGTGGGCTAGGCACAACTGTCCCTAAATTGATGTCGCCTGTGGACCCTGCATCCACCACATTCACCCAGTGTGCCGTGATGGACACATAACGTCCCTGGCCATGCCTACTGGTCCATGCATCTGTAGTCAGGTGCACCTTTGTACTCACAGATTGCCTGAGTGCATGGACGATGCGCTGTTTAACATGCTGGTGCAGGGCTGGGATGGCTTTTCTGGAAAAAAAGTGTCGACTGGGTAGCTCGTATCGTGGTTCAGCGTACTCCATCAGGGCTTTGAAAGCTTCGCTTTCAACTAACCGGTAGGGCATCATCTCTAACGAGATTAGTCTAGCTATGTGGGCGTTAAAACACTGTGTACGCGGATGCGAGGATAAGTACTTCCTTTTTCTAACCAGAGTCTCATGTAGGGTGAGCTGGACTGGAGAGCTGGAGATCGTGGAACTTTCGGGTGTGCCGGTGTACATGGCAGACTGAGAGACGGTTGGAGACGGTATTGTTTCCGCCGGTGCCCTAGATGCAATATTTCCTCCTACAAAACTGGTGATTCCCTGACCCTGACTGCTTTTGGCTGGCAAAGAAACCTGCACAGAT
Organism: Ranitomeya variabilis; assembly: GCF_051348905.1. Lineage (NCBI taxonomy): Eukaryota > Metazoa > Chordata > Amphibia > Anura > Dendrobatidae > Ranitomeya > Ranitomeya variabilis. The sequence continues at coordinate 534,919,435 of NC_135237.1, forward strand.
ACTGCCGGTGGTGCGGAAAATGGTGGCCTTACAGTGACGGAAGGGATGTTGCGTTGCTGACTAGCTTCATTGGCCGAGGGTGCTACAACCTTGAGGGACGTTTGGTAGTTAGTCCAGGCTTGAAAATGCATGGTGGTTAAGTGTCTATGCATGCAACTAGTATTTAGACTTTTCAGATTCTGACCTCTGCTTAAGCTAGTTGAACATTTTTGACAGATGACTTTGCGCTGATCAGTTGGATGTTGTTTAAAAAAATGCCAGACTGCACTCTTCCTAGACTCGGATCCCTTTTCAGGGATTGCAGACTGAGCTTTAACCGGATGGCAACGCTGTGCTCCAACAGGTTTTGGCTTTGACACGCGTTTTGGGCCAGATACGGGCCCGGCAGATGGAACCTGTTGCGATGTTGATGCCTGCTGCGGCCCCTCCTCCACCTCCACTTCTGAACTACTGCCGCCTGCACCCTGTTCCCCCAATGGCTGCCAATCGGGGTCAATAACTGGGTCATCTATTACCTCCTCTTCGAGCTCGTGTGCAACTTCGTCTGTGTCACTGTGTCGGTCGGTGGTATAGCGTTCGTGGCGGGGCAACATAGTCTCATCAGGGTCTGATTGTGGATCTGTACCCTGAGAGGGCAATGTGGTGGTCTGAGTCAAAGGAGCAGCATAGTACTCTGGCTGTGGCTGTGCATCAGTGCACTCCATGTCAGAATCTACTTGTAATGGGCATGGCCTGTTAAATGTTTCACTTTCTAAGCCAGGGACGGTATGTGTAAAGAGCTCCATGGAGTGACCCGTTGTGTCGCCTGCTGCATCCTTCTCTCTTGTTGTAGTTTTTGCTGAGGAGGACAAGGAAGCGACTTGTCCCTGACCGTGAACATCCACAAGCGACGCGCTGCTTTTACATTTACCAGTTTCGGAAGAGGAGGCAAAAGAGCTAGAGGCTGAGTCTGCAATGTAAGCCAAAACTTGCTGTTGCTGCTCCGCCTTTAAAAGCGGTTTTCCTACTCCCAGAAAAGAGAGCGTTCGAGGCCTTGTGTAGCCTGACGACGAAACTGGCTCCACAGCTCCAGACTTAGGTGGAATATTTTTATCCCCACGACCACCTGATGCTCCACTACCACTACCATCATTACCAGCTGACAATGAACGCCCACGACGACCTCTTGCACCAGACTTCCTCATTGTTTTAAAATCTTAACCAAAGTAACTTTATTTGTTGCTGTCAAACAACTTACACGGTGAGCTATAACTTCAGTATGATTTCAATATCCCTTAACAGGTTGGTGAGACCACAAGGAAAATAAGGCACAATGTTACACACTCTGTTTTCTGTGGCACAAAATCACAGAGATGACACACACGCAGGACTGTCACTCAAGCACAAATGTCAATATTAATCTCCCACCTAATTTATTTATTTTTTTTTCTCAGGGAGACTTTAGAAACCAAATAATATTAAAAAAAAAAAAAAAAAAAAAAGGCTTTCTATGGCCCACAATTAGAGAGAGAGAGGTGGCACACCCAGGAGTCAAGACTGGCGCACAAGCTGAAAGGGCAATATTACTCTCCCACTGTTTTTTTAAGTTTTTTTTTTATTTCAGGGAGACTTTAGAAACCAAATAATATTAAAAAAAACAAAAAAAAAAATAGCCTTTCTATGGCCCACTGAATGAGAGAGAGAGGTGGCACACCCAGGAGTCAAGACTGGCACACAAGCTGAAAGGGCAATATTACTCTCCCACTGTTTTTTTTTTTTTTTTTTTTTTTTCAGGGAGACTTTAGAAACCAAATAATATTAAAAAAACCAAAAAAAAAAAATGCTTTCTATGGCCCACTGAATGAGAGAGAGGTGGCACACCCAGGAGTCAAGACTGGCACACAAGCTGAAAGGGCAATATTACTCTCCCACTGTTTTTTTATGTTTTTTTTTTTTTTTCAGGGAGACTTTAGAAACCAAATAATATTAAAAAAACCAAAAAAAAAAAATAGCCTTTCTATGGCCCACTGAATGAGAGAGAGAGGTGGCACACCCAGGAGTCAAGACTGGCACACAAGCTGAAAGGGCAATATTACTCTCCCACTGTTTTTTTATGGTTTTTTTTTTTTTTTTCAGGGAGACTTTAGAAACCAAATAATATTAAAAAAACCAAAAAAAAAAATAGCCTTTCTATGGCCCACTGAATGAGAGAGAGAGGTGGCACACCCAGGAGTCAAGACTGGCACACAAGCTGAAAGGGCAATATTACTCTCCCACTGTTTTTTTATGTTTTTTTTTTTTTTTTTCAGGGAGACTTTAGAAACCAAATAATATTAAAAAAACCAAAAAAAAAAATAGCCTTTCTATGGCCCACTGAATGAGAGAGAGAGGTGGCACACCCAGGAGTCAAGACTGGCACACAAGCTGAAAGGGCAATATTACTCTCCCACTGTTTTTTCATGTATTTTTTGTTTTTTAAGGGAGACTTTAGAAACCCAATAATATTTAAAAAAAAAAAAAAAAAAAAAAGGCTTTGTATGGCCCACAATTAGAGAGAGAGGTGGCACACCCAGGAGTCAAGACTGGCACACAAGCTGAAAGGGCAATATTACTCTCCCACTGTTTTTTTATGTATTTTTTGTTTTTTAAGGGAGACTTTAGAAACCCAATAATATTAAAAAAAAAAAAAAAAAAAAAAGGCTTTGTATGGCCCACAATTAGAGAGAGAGGTGGCACACCCAGGAGTCAAGACTGGCACACAAGCTGAAAGGGCAATATTACTCTCCCACTGTTTTTTTATGTATTTTTTGTTTTTTAAGGGAGACTTTAGAAACCCAATAATATTTAAAAAAAAAAAAAAAAAGGCTTTGTATGGCCCACAATTAGAGAGAGAGGTGGCACACCCAGGAGTCAAGACTGGCACACAAGCTGAAAGGGCAATATTACTCTCCCACTGTTTTTTTATGTATTTTTTGTTTTTTAAGGGAGACTTTAGAAACCCAATAATATTTAAAAAAAAAAAAAAAAAGGCTTTGTATGGCCCACAATTAGAGAGAGAGGTGGCACACCCAGGAGTCAAGACTGGCACACAAGCTGAAAGGGCAATATTACTCTCCCACTGTTTTTTTAGGTTTTTTTTTTTTTTTCAGGGAGACTTTAGAAACCAAATAATATTAAAAAAAAAAATAAATAAATAGGCTTTCTATAGCCCACTGAATGAGAGATAGCACACACAGCAGTGGCACACAAGCCCTGACTGAGGCCAATATTTTTCTCCCACTGATTGATGTAGTGTTTTTGTGTTGAGGTAGAATTTAGAACACAAATCACGGAAAAAATAAATAGGCTTTCTATGGCCCACTCAGTGAGAGATGGCACACACAGGGATGGCACTGTAGCAGAAATGCCAATCTTAATCTCCCACAAAAAAAAACAAAAAAAAAACAGGGACTGTCCTACAATTACTATCTCCCTGCAGTAATGTAAGCCAGGTATGGCAGGCAGCAATAGGAGTGGACTGATGCACAAATTAAATAAAAAGTGTGGACAAACAAAAAAGATAGCTGTGCAGAAAGGAAGGAACAAGAGGATATGTGCTTTGAAAAAAGCAGTTGGTTTCCACAGTGGCGTACACACAGCAATACTGCTATCACGGAGCCTTCTAGGGCAGCCCAATGAGCTACAGCGCTGAGGGGAAAAAAAAAAAAAATAGCTTCCACAGTCCCTGCACACCGAAGGTGGTGTTGGACAGTGGAAATCGCTGCAGCACAAGCGGTTTGGTGGTTAGTGGACCCTGCCTAACGCTCTCCCTGCTTCTGACGAAGCGGCAGCAACCTCTCCCTAAGCTCAGATCAGCAGCAGTAAGATGGCGGTCGGCGGGAACGCCCCTTTATAGCCCCTGTGACGCCGCAGACAGCAAGCCAATCACTGCAATGCCCTTCTCTAAGATGGTGGGGACCAGGATCTATGTCATCACGCTGCCCACACTCTGCGTTCACCTTCATTGGCTGAGAAATGGCGCTTTTCGCGTCATTGAAACGCGACTTTGGCGCGAAAGTCGCGTACCGCATGGCCGACAAGCACAGGGGTCGGATCGGGTTTCATGAGACGCCGACTTAGCCAAAAGTCGGCGACTTTTGAAAATGATCGACCCGTTTCGCTCAACCCTACTATTGGATATATAAGCTAGGCACATTGAAACCAGGGGGTCTAAATGAAATCACTGAAGTGTTTATCTAGATAATGTTGGTCCTGATTGTAGAGAAATCTCCCCTCCCCCTATACATATATATATGTATATATATGTATATATGTATAAGTTATTAGAAAGTATACTTTTTTTAAATAATCATGATGGGATTATATTGATATATTGATAGATGTATTACTATGATACAGCATGAACGGAATATTTACAGTATCACTAATCCATTAATCTAAAAGGTGACAATTAATTGCACATCTATATATCTGAGGGACAAATTAATCAATGAATGGTTTGCACTCATGGAAACTCTAGCACAATGCACTTTAGGTCCAAGATTAATAAAAACTATAACACTAATGTTTAAATTCATAGTAACTGTGACACCATAGGCACATAGTATTAGAACAATTAAGGAGACCAAACCATAAAAGTTCTAGTAATACGATACGTACTTTGGTCTGTATTTCAATAACTGTAAATGTATCACTGTTAAATAGTCACATTGTATTAAGGGACACGAAACAGTTTATATATTATATTCATGATCACCTATGGAATAATTGATGGAGCAATCTCAGGAACAAACCTTTCTGTGCGCTTTTTCTTAAGTTCTTTCACTCCTTTTCCCTTTACTTAGGTTCGGCTCCACTGCACGATCAGGTAGAGCCCACGTAACTTTTCACAAACAGACATGATTTTTTCTTTTTTTGCTCATGACCAGATGAATACCTTGCATGGGCTGTTTGTCGGGTGTATTAGCGGCTTAATGATTTACTGGCACACTAATCTCTCTGAACTCAGAATAAATCACTAAAACAGGATGAATTAGACGAAAAACAGGATGGCAATGAAATAGCGAGTATACAGGTTGATAGCATTTTTTTTGTAGCTTCGTAGTCTTTCTCTTGATCGTTCACGGGTACTTCATTTATAAATTCGGCCCAAGAAAATGACAGAAGGAATTCTCCATGATTCGTTCCAAGTGAGGATATAATGATTATTTTATCATTGTTTTTAAAAATCTTACCACAATCATTAAAACTAGTACTTTATTAGAAAAATCCATTAAAGAAAAAATAATCCCAAAAGGAGAATTTTATTGTTATATTTTATTAATTTTATTAAAATTTACATTTAAAAAAAACATTATTTAATAAATAAATTGTAAATATACATGAATTTTATATAGAAGGGTGTTGGTCTATTCCATTCATCAGGAACTACTTCTCTCGTGGCGAGATGTATAGTGGAGAGAGCAGAATGGGGATTGTTTATACCCCCAAGCAAGTTCTTGTCCCGTCATTTCGCACACATTTTCTTTTTTATTTTATTTTTTCTTCCGTCCTGGACTCTGACAAATGATTGAAATTGTATTAAATTGTTCATCAATTGTAATCATGATACCAACGATTTACAAACATGTTAAAAATAGCTTATTCTAATGTAATATGGCTTTTTTGAACGTTGACATTGTCTGTCACATGTCAGAAGATTGTTTGGCGCCGTTTTTTGAATTTTGTATGTATATAAGCGAGGCAACAGTACGATGTGCCATATCTTTGTGTGGAAACTTCCTGAAGAAGAAGCCATGAGCTTCGAAACGCGTTGAATAAACCACCCGAACACCTTACAACTATATCTGGATTCATTATTTGTTACAGCAGCGCAGATTATAACCACATTCATCTATTATAACGTCTTTAAGAGGTCGCAGCGCCGAACTGTGGATCTGCAGCAGCTGACAAATTACACGCCTTTACTTTGCACCATCAGGTGAGCAGTTCTCTTATAATTCTTTAAAGAGCAGTCCTGAGGATAAGACCCTATTTGCGCTTTTTTGTCTCCTATTTCTTCTATACTAGAGGATGAAGATGGCACACCTAAGGATGAAGCAATACCAGCAAGCAAAAAAGAAAAGGGTACACAGCAACAAGTGACAGCAAAAAGTACAGCCAAGAAGCAACGAAGAGTGGTGGTGGTGGGAGAATCACTACTGAGAGGCACAGAAGCAGCCATCTGCAGACCGGACATAACCGCAAGAGAAGTATGCTGCCTTCCAGGTGCGATGATCAAGGATGTGACCGATAGGATACCAAAGCTCTTCAGCTCCAAGGACGTCCACCCATTTCTTCTGATACATGTTGGCACCAATGACACGGCAAGGAAGGACCTACCGACAATCTGCAAGGACTTTGAAGAGTTGGGGAAGAAAGTAAAGGAACTGGATGCACAGGTAGTTTTTTCTTCTATCCTTCCAATAGACGGCATGGCACCAGGAGATGGAACAGGATCCTTGATGCGAATAACTGGCTAAGACAATGGTGCAGATAACAAGGATTCGGATTCCTGGACCACGGTGTGAATTACTTGTACGATGGACTCCTCGCCAGAGACGGACTACACCTCAACAAACCTGGGAAACACACATTCGCCAGAAGACTCGCTACACTCATCAGGAGGGCATTAAACTAGAAGAAGAGGGGACGGGAAGAAAAACATTAGACTTGAACAAAGAAGATCCAGGAAAACATACTCAGAAGGGAGGTAAGATCATTTCTAAAACAATCCACAGCGAGGAGATTGGAACAAAACAAAATCCTCTAAACTGCATGCTCGCAAACGCCAGAAGCCTGACAAACAAGATGGAAGAACTAGAAGCAGAAATATCTACAGGTAACTTTGACATAGTGGGAATAACCGAGACATGGTTAGATGAAAGCTATGACTGGGCAGTTAACTTACAGGGTTACAGTCTGTTTAGAAAGGATCGTAAAAATCGGAGAGGAGGAGGGGTTTGTCTCTATGTAAAGTCTTGTCTAAAGTCCACTTTAAGGGAGGATATTAGCGAAGGGAATGAGGATGTCGAGTCCATATGGGTCGAAATTCATGGAGGGAAAAATGGTAACAAAATTCTCATTGGGGTCTGTTACAAACCCCCAAATATAACAGAAATCATGGAAAGTCTACTTTTAAAGCAGATAGATGAAGCTGCAACCCATAATGAGGTCCTGGTTATGGGGGAATTTAACTATCCGGATATTAACTGGGAAACAGAAACCTGTGAAACCCATAAAGGCAACAGGTTTCTGCTAATAACCAAGAAAAATTATCTTTCACAATTGGTGCAGAATCCAACCAGAGGAGCAGCACTTTTAGACCTAATAATATCTAATAGACCTGACAGAATAACAAATCTGCAGGTGGTCGGGCATCTAGGAAATAGCGACCACAATATTGTACAGTTTCTCTTGTCTTTCACTAGGGGGACTTGTCAGGGAGTCACAAAAACACTGAACTTTAGGAAGGCAAAGTTTGACCAGCTTAGAGATGCCCTTAATCTGGTAGACTGGGACAATATCCTCTGAAATAAGAATACAGATAATAAATGGAAAATGTTTAGGAACATCCTAAATAGCCACTGTAAGCAGTTTATACCTTGTGGGAATAAAAGGACTAGAAATAGGAAAAACCCAATGTGGCTAAACAAAGACGTAAGACAGGCAATTAACAGTAAAAAGAAAGAATTTGCACTACTAAAGCAGGATGGAACCATTGAAGCTCTAAAAAACTATAGGGAGAAAAATACTTTATCTAAAAAACTAATTAAAGCTGCCAAAAAGGAAACAGAGAAGCACATTGCTAAGGAGAGTAAAACTAATCCCAAACTGTTCTTCAACTATATCAATAGTAAAAGAATAAAAACTGAAAATGTAGGCCCCTTAAAAAATAGTGAGGAAAGAATGGTTGTAGATGACGAGGAAAAAGCTAACATATTAAACACCTTCTTCTCCACGGTATTCACGGTGGAAAATGAAATGCTAGGTGAAATCCCAAGAAACAATGAAAACCCTATATTAAGGGTCACAAATCTAACCCAAGAAGAGGTGCGAAACCGGCTAAATAAGATTAAAATAGATACTGTATATACTCGAGTATAAGCCGAGATTTTCAGCCAAAATTTTTGGGCTGAAAGTGCCCCTCTCGGCTTATACTCGAGTCACCGTCGGCGGCAGGGTCGGCGGGTGAGGGGGAGAGAGCGTGTCGCATACTCACCTAGTCCCGGCGCTCCTGGCGCTCCCCCTGCCCGTCCCACGGTCTTCGGTGCCGCAGCTCGTCCCATGTTCAGCGGTCACATGGTACCGCTCATTAGAGAAATTAATATGGACTCCACTCCCATAGGGGTGGAGCCGCATATTCATTTCTCTAATCAGCGGTAACGGTGACCGCTCACAGAGGAAGAGGCTGCGGCACCCGGAGACCAGCTGTCCGGGAGAAGGAGCCAGAGACGCCGGGAGCAGGTAAGTATCTCATAGTTACCTGTCCACGTTCCACACGCCGGGCGCCGCTCTGTCTTCACATCCTCTTGTTCTGACTGTTCAGGTCAGAGGGCGCGATGACGCATATAGTGTGCGCGCCGCCCTCTGCCTGAACAGTCAGTGCGGAGAGACGCCGAGACGGGACGCTGAGGAGCTGCAAGCAAGAGAGGTGAGTATGTGTGGTTTTTTTTTTATTGCAGCAGCAGCAGCATTGTATATTGCACAGATTTATGTGGAGTATCTATGGGGCAACGGTGCAGAGCATTATATATATGGCACAGCTTTATGTGGAGCATCTATGAGGCCATAATCAAAGGTGCAGAGCATTATATATGGCACAGCTATCTATGGGGCCATAATCAAAGGTGCAGAGCATGTATATGGCACAGCTATCTATGGGGCCATAATCAAAGGTGCAGAGCATTGTATATGGCACAGCTATCTATGGGGCCATAATCAAAGGTGCAGAGCATTTTATATGGCACAGCTATCTATGGGGCCATAATCAAAGGTGCAGAGCATTGTATATGGCACAGCTATCTATGGGGCCATAATCAAAGGTGCAGAGCATTGTATATGGCACAGCTATCTATGGGGCCATAATCAAAGGTGCAGAGCATTGTATATGGCACAGCTATCTATGGGGCCATAATCAAAGGTGCAGAGCATTGTATATGGCACAGCTATCTATGGGGCCATAATCAAAGGTGCAGAGCATTTTATATGGCACAGCTATCTATGGAGCCATAATCAAAGGTGCAGAGCATTGTATATGGCACAGCTATCTATGGGGCCATAATCAAAGGTGCAGAGCATTGTATATGGCACAGCTATCTATGGAGCCATAATCAAAGGTGCAGAGCATTGTATATGGCACAGCTATCTATGGGGCCATAATCAAAGGTGCAGAGCATTTTATATGGCACAGCTATCTATGGGGCCATAATCAAAGGTGCAGAGCATTGTATATGGCACAGCTATCTATGGGGCCATAATCAAAGGTGCAGAGCATTGTATATGGCACAGCTATCTATGGGGCCATAATCAAAGGTGCAGAGCATTATATATGGCACAGCTTTCTATGGGGCCATAATCAAAGGTGCAGAGCATTTTATATGGCACAGCTTTCTATGGAGCATCTATGGGGCCATAATCAAAGGTGCAGAGCATTGTATATGGCACAGCTTTCTATGGAGCATCTATGGGGCCATAATGAACTGTGCAGAGCATTATATATGGGGCAGCTTTATGTGGAGCATCTATGGGGCTATACTGAACGGTGCAGAGCATTATATATGGCACAGCTTTATGTGGAGCATCTATGGGGCCATAATGAACGGTATGGAGCATCTATTTTTAATTTTGAAATTCACCGGTAGCTGCTGCATTTTCCACCCTAGGCCTCGAGTCAATAAGTTTTCCCAGTTTTTTGTGGCAAAATTAGGGGGGTCGGCTTATACTCGGGTCGGCTTATACTTGAGTATATACGGTAAATCTCCGGGTCCGGATGGCATACACCCACGAGTACTAAGAGAACTAAGTAATGTAATAGATAAGCCATTATTTCTTATTTTTAGGGACTCTATAGCGACGGGGTCTGTTCCGCAGGACTGGCGCATAGCAAATGTGGTGCCAGTATTCAAAAAGGGCTCTAAAAGTGAACCTGGAAATTATAGGCCAGTAAGTCTAACCTCTACTGTTGGTAAAATATTTGAAGGGTTTCTGAAGGATGTTATTCTGGATTATCTCAATGATAATCTGTTTAACTCCATATCAGCATAGGTTTATGAGAAATCGCTTCTGTCAAACCAATCTAATCAGTTTTTATGAAGAGGTAAGCTATAGGCTGGACCACGGTGAGTCATTGGACGTGGTATATCTCGATTTTTCAAAAGCGTTTGATACCGTGCCGCACAAGAGGTTGGTACACAAAATGAGAATGCTTGGTCTGGGGGAAAATGTGTGTAAATGGGTTAGTAACTGGCTTAGTGATAGAAAGCAGAGGGTGGTTATAAATGGTATAGTCTCTAACTGGGTCGCTGTGACCAGTGGGGTACCGCAGAGTCGGTATTGGGACCTGTTCTCGTCACCATATTCATTAATGATCTGGTAGAAGGTTACACAGTAAAATATTGATATTTGCAGATGATACAAAACTATGTAAAGCAGTTAATACAAGAGAAGATAGTATTCTGCTACAGATGGATCTGGATAAGTTGGAAACTTGGGCAGGTGGAAAGGTGGCAGATGAGGTTTAACAATGATAAATGTAAGGTTATACACATGGGAAGAAGGAATCAATATCACCATTACACACTGAACGGGAAACCACTGGGTAAATCTGACAGGGAGAAGGACTTGGGGATCCTAGTTAATGATAAACTTACCTGGAGCAGCCAGTGCCAGGCAGCAGCTGCCAAGGCAAACAGGATCATGGGGTGCATTAAAAGAGGTCTGGATACACATGATGAGAGCATTATACTGCCTCTGTACAAATCCCTAGTTAGACCGCACATGGAGTACTGTGTCCAGTTTTGGGCATCGGTGCTCAGGAAGGATATAATGGAACTAGAAAGAGTACAAAGGAGGGCAACAAAATTAATAAAGGGGATGGGAGAACTACAATACCCAGATAGATTAGCGAAATTAGGATTATTTAGTCTAGAAAAAAGACGACGGAGGGGCGATCTAATAACCATGTATAAGTATATAAGGGGACAATACAAATATCTCGCTGAGGATCTGTTTATACCAAGGAAGGTGACGGGCACAAGGGGGCATTCTTTGCGTCTGGAGGAGAGAAGGTTTTTCCACCAACATAGAAAAGGATTCTTTACTGTTAGGGCAGTGAGAATCTGGAATTGCTTGCCTGAGGAGGTGGTGATGGCGAACTCAGTCGAGGGGTTCAAGAGAGGCCTGGATGTCTTCCTGGAGCAGAACAATATTGTATCATACAGTTATTAGGTTCTGTAGAAGGACGTAGATCTGGGGATTTATTATGATGGAATATAGGCTGAACAAGATGGACAAATGTCTTTTTTCGGCCTTACTAACTATGTTACTATGTTACTATGTTATAGATAGATAGATAGATAGATAGATAGATAGATAGATAGATAGATAGATAGATAGATAGATAGATGTCCTGCAGATATATCATTTCACAACCTCCTACATAAAATAAACTTGCCTATTTAGCTTTCTTTAACCTAATACATAAATACTTTAAAAAAATGACTTGGGGTCCCCTCTTCCTATTTTTGATCGCCAGCATAGGTAAAGCAAACAGCTACAGGCTGATTTTTTCAGTTTGAGAAGGTCCATGGTTATTGGGCCCTTCCCAGCCTAAAATCCCAGCCCTCCGCAGCCCCAGAAGTGTAGCATTACATTAGATGTGCCTATTCTGGCACTTGTCCCGTCTCTTCCCGATTGCTCTGGTACATGCGCAATCTAAGGAGACTTGAACCTGCGATAGTCTACAAATATATTGCAGTATTTAGTGAAGTAACAAACACCATACATATCCGGAGCTCATCATTAAGGGGTATAAATGGCGCCCGTCAGTTTGGGTATACATTGCAGACTGATAGTGGCCAGTTAAAGAGCAGGATGAGCTGAACAGAATTAAATATAGTTTTGTGGCAAAAGGTTCAGTATAACCTGTATTTTATGCAATGAAATCCCTGCTTTTTCTGAGCACTCAGACCCAGTGGGTGGTCCTAATCAGTGATTGACACCTGTCTTTACATGCTCAACAACACAGGGAGAGCTGTCAATCACTGATTAGGACCACCCACTGGACCTGAGTGCTCAGAAAGAGCAGGCAAACAGTCTAGTTGGGTTCTAGCCAGGAGTAAGATCCTCACAGTGTGCAGTGGGCACCATGAGAGGATTCACAAGTCTGTAGTCACATTGCTAAGTTGCCCAGAAACCATTCTGGAGACTACTACAATAAAAGAGTGTTCACACGGGTTTTTGATTGGAGAGTTACCGTTCTGTAAACTCAGTGAAAAAACTCTCCTGGCAGGTGAAGGCTTTGTCTTGACTTCCACTGGCTCTCTCCTTGCGGTGTCTTATCTTGGCATCTTCTTCTTTCCCGCCATAGGTTTTCCTCCTCCTTGGGTGAGGGGGGTGTTGAGGCCAGCATCCCTAATCTGTTCACACTTGCAATTAATTAAATAAACAGGAATCAAACTCACAACTTGTATTATTGCAGGCAGCGGCTAAAGCTCTGAGCAGCAGCCTACACTGACAGGTATGGGAGAATATTCCACACTTGAAGCTGCATTGCAGGCTCTGAGCCTACAGGCAGATAATACTGGTACATATAGCAGTGGATTTTTATGCACCTGTATTCTAGAGGGAAATATCGATTTTGTTCTTCCTATAAGATTACCAAAAATAATGAAAAACAATTACATAAATGTTGTTTTCTCTGGTCTCATTAGGAATCTAACCCACAACATTTGTCCCTCTTTCTCATTTGGTCTGTATATGTAAGGTAGCTTGGAAGTAACTGCATAGCACAACACAAACAATATGGTTGCCACTGTCCCGGGGCACATGGGCATTACTGGGAGGAGTGGGCTAGGAGTGTGGCTTACACACTCCTAGAAATGCTGGCAACAATGCAATATGCATCGATGACACTTGTATATCTGATGTAACATAGATTTTATTGTAGCCCCTTGGGGAAAAGGAGTGATCACACTATCTGTACAGCGCTGTGGAATATGTTGCTGCCATATAAGCAATGGATAATAAATACATAACTCCTCCCTGATAAAGCGAAATACAGTATCTGAGCAGCAAAGTGCCTCTTGATTTTATTTTTTTAGCATCTGCCGGATCTTTGCTTTGTGACCTGATACAGAAAATGCAAATAAAGCTAACGGATAAATGTTTGCAATGGAAAAAAATTCCTTTTGTAACATAAATGCCTCCTGAAAAACAAGGAGGAAGAAGAAAGCACAGAGGTCAAGAGGAGTGTGCGCACACAGTCTTCCATCTCCTCGCCTTGTCAGCCGGCTCGCTGATGGATCTGACACAATACACTAGATCTTCTTTTTTGCAATATTCGCTGTGGTACAGATCCTTACTTAGGCATATAAAAGCAACGTTTTCTATTGCTTTTCCAATTCATAAAGTATTCGACAATGGGTTTTTTTTTCGTCTCCTATGTGAAAGCTTCCGGGAACTCGGTGTACAACAATGTTAGAAAAAGAGCGGTCACGAAAATAAAATTCTGAGCTACAAATTGACTTGTTCCCAATCTATAGTTCTATGTCACTGACATCATAAAAGTGTTGTATCAAGATAGAAAAAAAAATGTGCTTTTTTCCAGAAATAGTGCCCCCCTTGTCCATGGTCTGTGGCTGGTATTACAAGTTAGCCACATTTGCTCAAATGGACCTGAGCTGAAAAATAGTAAAAGCAAGTGGACAAGAGTGGTGCATAATTTAGAAAAATAGCAAACATATTTTTCTGTGTTAGCTGGCATAACATTTTAAACAATAGAACCTTTCCTTCTTAGATTATGATAATCCTAAAGAGGACCTTTTGCCAAATTTTTCACATTGAGCTGGACACACAATGTTATAGTGGCCACAGAGTACAATAAACCTTTTTTTTATTCGCTTCTCCACTGTGGAGATAATAGAATTAAAGTATTTGGCACATGATGAATTCACTTTTTGAAAGTTTAAGTGGGAGTTATCAGACAGGTTTCACTCTGGGCGTGTGCTTTTCCCCCTGTATGATGCTGATCAATGATAGGCAGGCAGCATCACAGCAGAGAAAGGTGAACACGCCCCCACCATAGCTTAGAGCTTAAGATTTTCTCAGTATGCTAAAAACCTGAATTGAATAACTAAGACATGAGGACCAATACTTTTGCTAATATAACGTGTAACTAAATAACATTATGATGTGTCATTTTTCATTATAGTTCTAGTCTCATTGCAGGCCATAAATGTATGAAATGAATCATGGGAATCCCATCTGCATAAAAGCGGACGAACTGTCAAATAATGATGCTGTGGCTCTTGCTGGAGTGTTTCTATCTCTTAGTTAAAGATCATGGCACAGCGATGGCCCGTCTCGGACCCGCTAACTTTGTTGGGATGATCTGCAGTACCAGGCAGTTTCAGACTCATAAAGACTCTGCTCAATAAGAGGATGCACCGCCCCATCAAATGGTGTAAAGTCAGTAAAAACCTCTAATAAACCTATCATATTTTGAGCTGTTCATTCACTGCTGGTTCTTCCACTATACAACTGAGTCGATGACATCTGGTCATCATCATTATAGACCACACATCATTTTTTTGTGCACTGACAACAGAAAGTGGCGGGTGAATAGTGTCGATTTCGAAAGGTAAACCTATCAGAATTTTTACCACTTTAAGTATTTCACATTTACACTTCATCTCGGTGGAACAAACAACCGCACTTTATAGCAGCCATTTGTTTCCATACGTGCTAAAGGTGGCCGGCGGTACAAGAAATGAAGTCAATAAATTGCAGCATTCACAGGTCAACGGTCGGGTAATTTTTACTATCCAGTTTAAGGACAGCGTGGAAAGAGTTTTCTATGGTAAAATCAATATGTCAAAGAAGACGTAGCGTCGTCATGGACTAACATGAACAATGGTAACAAAGGAATAGAGTAAATGAATGCACACATTAGTGGGACCTGACGTGAGAGAACAGAACCCCAGCCGCTCGCCCTCAACACTCAGCAATGGAGTAAATCTGTTGCTGTATCACTAACGCGATAGGGGAGCTCATTAGATGAGGTTGGGTGAGTATGGAGTCGGTAATTGGAAATGTCAAGAATAGGAATCCATAAAGGAGTTTTACACCGCAGGGTAAAATTTCGGCAAGCAGTGGAGCTGGCTGAATACTAGCAAAGTGCAATTGTTAGGCTCCCCAGGGGAGGTGGGTCCTCTAAGCCTTAGGGTACCGTCACACAGTGAAATTTCCATCGCTGCGACGGCACGATTCGTGACATCACAGCGTCGTATGAATATCGCTCCAGCGTCGTAGACTGCGGTCACACTTTGCAATCACGGCGCTGGAGCGATGCCAAAGTCCCCGGGTAACCAGGGAAAACATCGGGTTACTAAGCGCAGGGCCGCGCTTAGTAACCCGATGTTTACCCTGGTTACCAGCGTTAACGTAAAAAAAACAAACAGTACATACTTACATTCCGGTGTCTGTCCTCCGGCGTCTCAGCTTCTCTGCACTGTGTAAGCACAGCGGCCGGAAAGCAGAGCGGTGACGTCAGACGTCACCGCTGTGCTCGCTTTCCGGCTGGCAGGCGCTCACACAGTGCAGAGAAGCTGAGACGCCGGAGGACAGACACCGGAATGTAAGTATGTACTGTTTGGTTTTTTTACGTTAACGCTGGTAACCAGGGTAAACATCGGGTTACTAAGCGCGGCCCTGCGCTTAGTAACCCGATGTTTTCCCTGGTTACTGTCACGACTCAAGAAGTGGACCCTCTGGGTCACGGCTACAGAGCCCCCGAGGGCGAGCGGACCAGATGGAACCACCCACTATACAGGGAGTGTTTGGGACAAGCCCAAGGGGGGTGAGGCCGCGACTGCCGGAACCAAAGGGGCGACTAGTATGGGAGCCAGAGGTGGGACAGAGAATACAGGAGAAGTGGTGCCACCCAGGCGCATAGATAAGAGACTAGCCTAGGACGTTAGGTACTAACCAGTATGAAGAGGATTCACGGAAGATTGGGAGCGATGGAAACACAGGACCGGCTAGGAAGGCAGGAACACTAGGCTGGGAAGATGACTGGAGCACCGGGCAGGTACGGAGGCTGGAACACTGGACTGGTACGGAGACTGGAACACTGGACTGGTACGGAGACTGGAACACAGGACTGGTACGGAGACTGGAACACAGGACTGGTACGGAGACTGGAACACAGGACTGGTACGGAGGCTGGAACACAGGACTGGTACGGAAGCTGGAACACAGGACTGGTACGGAGGCTGGAACACAGGACTGGTACGGAGACTGGAACACAGGACTGGTACGGAGGCTGGAACACAGGACTGGTACGGAGACTGGAACACAGGACTGGTACGGAGACTGGAACACGGGACAGGTACGGAGGAAGGAGACAATGAGGCAGAGCAGGGCACAGAATAAACGCAGGGAGCCTAAGAGACCAAGGGGGTACCGGCAAGGAACCGGCAAACACGATAGACGCAAAGGCGTCTAACCCGGGCAGGTGCTGGAGTGAAATACCCGATGGGCGCCGCCATATTGGGGGCGGAGCCATCGGGTCACGAACTCCCAGAGACCCGTGCGGTGCGAGGAGCCTGTCTGCGCATGCGCGGACCGGCAAAGGGACGAGCACCGAGGAAAGCAGGAGCGGAGGAGCGAGGAGGAGCGTCGGGAGCGCGCCGGCCGGATCGGTAAGTATGGCAGGGTGTAACAGTATCCCCTCTCTTACCCCCCCTCTCTTTAGGGCTGGAAAGGAATTTTTTCAAAATTAAAGGAGCATTGATATTCTCAAGAGGCTCCCAAGACCTTTCCTCGGGTCCGAACCCTTTCCAATCAATTAGAAAAAATGTTTTGCCCTTGACAGTCTTTTTGGCGAGAATATTCTTAACCTCAAAAAACGCATCAGAGGAGACTGGTTGAAGAGAACGAGATGGGACAGAATGGAAATGGTTGAAAATTGCGGGTTTGAGGAGGGATACATGAAAGACATTAGGAATGCGTAAGGAGGTGGGTAATTTCAATTTGTATGCTACATCATTAACTCGGCTAGAAATCTCAAAGGGACCGATGTATCGTGGGCCCAGCTTCTGAGAAGGAATTTTAAGTCTGATATAGCGAGAGGAAAGCCACACCTTATCGCCAGGTCGATAAGGAGGAGCATCCAAACGCCTTTTGTCGGCAAACCTCTTCATTTTGCTACTGGCTTTTACTAGCGCCTCCTTAGTCTCCAGCCAAATTTGGGAAAACTCCTGGGACAAGGAATCCGCCGCCGGTACGCCTGAGGTGGGGAGAACAGGGAGGGGAATGCCGGGATGTTGCCCAAAAACAACAAAAAAAGGTGACTTAGATGAAGATTCGCTAGTATGGTTGTTGTAGGCGAATTCTGCCCAAGGAAGAAGAGATACCCAGTCATCATGGTGAGCATTAGTAAAATGCCGAAGATAAGAGATGAGGATTTGATTAACACGTTCCACTTGACCGTTGGACTGGGGATGATAAGCAGAAGAAAAATCTAGCGATACCTTCATAAGACCACAGAGCGCTCTCCAAAAACGGGAGGTAAACTGGACTCCTCGGTCAGAGACGATGTGCTGAAGGAATCCGTGAAGCCGAAAAACTTGAAGTAAAAAAATCTTCGCAAGGTCAGGAGCAGATGGGAGTCCAGGTAGAGAGATGAAGTGGGCCATCTTGGAAAATCTGTCTACTACCACTAGAATTGCCGTGCAATTAGAGGATCTCGGTAAATCGGTGACAAAGTCCATAGCGATATGAGTCCATGGAACCGATGGCACAGGAAGTGGAAGTAGAGGTCCAGAAGGCAGCTGTCGAGGAACCTTATTCCGAGCACACGTGGAGCAAGAAGCAACAAAATCTAAAACATCCTGGCGAAGAGAAGGCCACCAATAATGGCGAGAAATCAGGAAGAGGGTCTTCTTAGCTCCGACATGTCCGGCGAACTGGGAGGAGTGTCCCCAGCGTAAGACCTTCAACTTGTCACAATTAGAAACGAGGGTCTTTCCTGGAGGCGGTGAGATTACATCGAGGGGAGCCAAAGAGACAATCTTAGTTGGATCAAGGATGTGTGCGGGTCTCTCCTCTACATCCGAAGGTAGAAAAGACCGAGACAGAGCGTCAGCCCTGATGTTCTTGTCTCCAGGCCGGAAGTGTAGCTCGAAATCGAAGCGTCCGAAGAACAAGGACCATCTAGCTTGTCGAGGATTCAGTCTTTGGGCTGACTGAACATAGGCTAGATTCTTGTGGTCAGTGAAAATAACAAAAGGATGAACAGCCCCTTCAAGAAGATACCGCCACTCCTCCAGGGCCAACTTGATGGCTAACAATTCCTTGTCACCGATGGAATAATTGCGTTCCGGGGGAGAAAAAGCTTTGGAGAAAAAGCCACAGGAAACCAACCGTCCAGAATTGGATCTCTGTAAAAGCACAGCTCCGGCTCCAAAAGATGATGTGTCCACTTCAAGGATAAAAGGCCTGTTGGAATCGGGACGATGAAGCACCGAGGCAGAAGCAAATTCTTGTTTCAGACTTTGGAAAGCTGTCTCTGCCTCCGGAGGCCAGAGATTAGGATCAACCCCTTTACGGACCAGAGCAGAGATTGGCTTAGACAATGAGGAGAATTGAGGGATAAATTGTCTGTAGTAATTGGCAAAGCCAAGGAACCGCTGGATAGCTTTTGTTCCCGAAGGACGGGGCCAATTCAAACGGCAGACACCTTTTCAGGATCCATTCTTAGACCCTCCTCAGAAACAATATATCCCAGGAAAGGCACAGAAGACTGCTCAAAAACACATTTTTCGAACTTTGCAAAGAGATGATTCTCCCTTAGGCGAAGTAAGACTCGGCGAACGTCTCGGCGATGAGTGGAAAGATCAGGAGAGAAGACAAGGATGTCATCCAAGTAGACAACTACACTGGTGTAGAGGCAGTCACGAAAGATGTCATTGACGAACTCCTGGAACACCGCTGGAGCATTACAAAGCCCAAACGGCATTACCAGATACTCATAGTGACCATCCCGAGTATTGAATGCGGTCTTCCACTCGTCTCCCGCACGGATACGAACCAAGTTATAAGCTCCTCGAAGATCAAGCTTAGTAAAAATCCGTGCACCTCTCAGTCGGTCGAAGAGTTCAGAGATAAGCGGTAAAGGGTATTTGTTCTTCACAGTGATGTTGTTTAACCCTCTGTAATCTATACACGGACGAAGGGAACCATCCTTCTTCTTCACAAAAAAGAATCCCGCACCTGCTGGAGAGGACGATTTCCGAATAAAGCCTCTGGCAAGATTTTCTTGAACATAGTCCGACAGGGTGTAACAGTTACAAGCGAACACATCGCTGGATCGCTGTCACACACAACGATCCAGCGATGTCAGCGGGTGATCAAGCGACGAAAGAAAGTTCCAAACGATCTGCTGCGACGTACGATTCTCAGCGTGATGTCTGATCGCAGTAGCGTGTCAGACACAGCGATATCGTAACGATATCGCTAGAACGTCACGAATCGTGCCGTCGTAGCGATGGAAATTTCACTGTGTGACGGTACCCTTAGGTCCGGCTGGGCAAGGACCCCGGGCATTGATACAGCAAGAAGGAAGGCACATGGGCAGCAAGGACTTGGGGCACACACAGGAATCTTAGGAGCAGCAGGATGGGTGAAGTGGAACCGAGCAGGGATAAATGCAAACACAAAAAACACAAGAGAAGAGTCTCAATTCCAAGGCACAAGTTTGTGTCTCATGGGCCGTAAATAGGACTAGGGAGATGATGTCACTGAACCATGCCGGGCAACGTGCGAAACTAGATGTGGAGCACAGCAGAGGGCAGCAGACCTAGGAGAAACAAGTGGTGTCTGGGATACCCAGGACAGGTGTGTAACACTAATATAAAAACGGGAACATACATAGTAACATAGTTATTAAGGTTGAAGGAAGACTTTAAGTCCATCTAGTTCAACCCATAGCCTAACCTAACATGCCCTAACATGTTGATCCAGAGGAAGGCAAAAAAAACACCCATGTGGCAAAGAGTAAGCTCCACATTGGGGAAAAAAAATTCCTTCCCGACTCCACATATGGAAATCAGACTGGTTCCCTGGATCAACGCCCTATCAAGGAATCTATGACCGAGCATGCTCAAGAAATCTCGAGTAACAAGAATATTCGCTCATCACTATGCACTACAAGTTTGCCCTGGGGTGAAATGCTCCTTTAAAATGGGTTTATTGGATCTAGTGGGCTTCTCTATCTCCAGACAGCAAACCAGTGGGGTAGGAGGCAAGAAAGAAGACAACATTACATGTGGGCAGCCAGAAGTGAAGTGCAATGAAAAGGAAAAATGTAATACATTTTCTGTGATATAATCGTGTGCTTTAACCCTATACTGTGACATCACATTTTGCATTGTTGCGATGGTGAAGTGTCTCTATGCGCCTGTGTTGTGACATTACTTTGCACATTATTCTTGTACTGTGACATCACTGGGTACATTATCCCATAAGTGTGACATCACTGCATACCTAATTCACCAGCCATAAGATTACTGAGCAGATTATCTTTACACTGTGACATCTCTTTGTATATATACCTGTAATATGATTCCGCCATAGATACTGACCCCAACCGGTGACATCACTATGTGCATTATCACACTACAGTGACATCATTGTTAATGAGGAGGTTATCCCGGTAATGTGACATCACTGTGTGCATAATTCCTAGACTGTACATTAGTCCTGTACTGTGATATCACTTTGTACATTGCACATTGTAGTAGTTCACTCTCTCTGGTAGGCGTTAGGCATTAGGCCCAGGGGTGAACCTAGTCTCTGTGCTGCCTGAGGCGAAGTGCAGAACGGCGCCCCCCCCCCATAGTAAATTTGTTTAAGTCGGTAGGAATAAATCTGGTTCATACAGATTTATATCTATACTGTAAAAATGAGGACAATAGTGGACGTTTTAATTTAGAGAAATAGAAAAAAGATGTCCAAACAGATCACGCCTCCTTCTCCCGAAACGCTTAGCCAATCACAGGCGCCGCACACGGGGCTGTCCGGAGCTAATAGCAGGGGCCTTCCTATTGGGTTGAGTAAGGGATGTGAGAGTGGGAAGGGTAGCGAGCACAACCGACACTCAAGAAAAATATGGCTGAATGCCTGTATGTACCGAGGGCAGCATTGGACATGCTGTGTAAGTTATGGGCCATCTGTCCTCCAGCAGAGATGTTTGTGAAAAGGACAATGCATCCTGCACCAGGGCGTACAAAAAGATCATGGGGCCCCAAACCACAAGCTCTTATTGCTCCCCCATCCCCCCCTCCAAAAAAAAAAATGTGTCTGGATCACATAGGTACATATCTCACAACTTTGCTGCCGTTACAAAGTAATTTTCCTCCTATTGAAGCCCCCAGATTCCTCTTTCATTGCCCCATAAACTATGATGCCAACAAAGGTGCCCCGCAAACACTATGATCCCCCACAATGATTCCTCCACACGCACAGTATGATAACCTTACTGTGCCCCCTCAACTATCCCGCCACAGTATGATCCCCAGCTGTGAGCCCCATACAGCCCCCCATAATGTATAAAAGAACTACATACAGTATAATGGCCCCAAAACAGCCCTCCATAAAGTATAAAGGCTTCCTCATAACCCTTCAAATATTATCATGCCCCCCACAGAGCCCTCCAAATATCATAATTACTTCCATGTGGTATAATTGGCTTCATATAGTCCTCCACATAGTATATTGCCAGTGTGCGAGATTATATCAAAGGCAAGGATGCAACCTTTGACGTATATGAACGTCAAAGGTGGTGAAGGGGTTAAATTACATTATATACAGCACACATGTACTGGACAACACATGTTCATTACATACACATCATACAGTCACAGACACACATCATACATGTCCTTAGTAAACAGATGCACAGCAGCCGGTACACATCATATTCACAGAACAAGCATGCAGGACAAGTGTATACACATACACACCTCAGTATTCTCACAAGATATCTAAACGCACAAACATACACAGCCCCCACACACAGAGATACAACACACACACGCAGATACAACCCACAGTCAACACAGAGACACAACGCATACTGACACACAACAGACACACCACATAGACAGACACAACCCACACACCATAGGGAGACACAATCATCACACAGGCAGACACACCACAGACACAACCCACAAACAGAAACAACCCACACACCACAGAGACACAAACTACACACACAGACACACAGAACCCACACACACGCAGACACACACAGACACAACCCACACACCACACAAAGACAGAGACAACACACACAGACAGGCAGCCCACACAGACACGTAACCTACACACCACACAGAAAGACACAACCTACACACAAACAACCCACACAGACAGGCAACCCACACAAGCAGACACACAACAACGCAACCCATAAACAGACAAGCAACCCACAGATAAGCAACCCACACACATAGACACGACCTACACACAGACACGCAACCCACACAGACACACGCGGACATGCAACCCACACACAGACACATACACAGAGACACACAAGCAGACACACAGACACGCAACCCACACAGACACGCAACCCACAGACAGACCATACACAGACACACACATAGACACAACCCACACAGAAAGACACAACCCACACACAGACACGCAACCCACACAGACATACACACACAGAACCCACACAATCAGACACACAGACAGACACGCAGCCCACACACAAGCAGACAGACACGCAACCCACACACAGACACGCAACCCGCAGACAGACCATACAGACACACCCATTCTCTGTGCAGGGATTGCCCAGCAGGGGATCTGTCACCTTGTGGATTGGAGCTGCTTCTCCAGCATCTTCAAGCACAGGTGGCTCCTCTCTGATCTTATTTCCTGGCTCTCGCTTCTTCCCTTCAAAGAGGCACAATGCAGGAGGACGGGAGAACTGGCCAATCAGCTCTTCTGTCAGTGATGTGAGAGCGTTCATTGGCCAGTGTCCTTCTCCTGCAGGACACCTCCCCTCTCTGAGTTGCTGAACCTGGAGAGTAAAAGCAAACCGCACACCAGTAATCACAGTGCATATTTTACAGTATGAAGCGGGCGGCAGCACAGCAGGAGATAACAGGATGTCAGGTAGACAAGAGCGGCCAAACACAGGCACAAGTCGGCATCTGAAAGAACGCTCCCCACAGATGCCGCCCTCCTTTTTATCAGCAGGTGGCGCCGCCTGAAGCATCTGACTCAAGTGGCCTCATGATAGCGACGCCCCTGATTAGGCCTTAGGTAGTGTTCACAGAGACAATGCAATTTTGATCCAAACACTAGCAGTTTTTATTGCTTTCCACAGGTTGCACAAACTCATGAACATAAATCCCCAGCCTTGTCCAGGTTCTAAGTAACAGACCAGACCCTGCCTACTCAGAGCAGCCCCAGCCAGATGAAACAAAAGAGCTACCAGCGATAATTGTGGTTCTCTGCACCCGGCCTTTGCAGACTCTTCTCAGAGAGGGATTCTGACCTCTGATACATCCAGCAGCCTGACTCCTCAGTCACTCCATTCAGAAAGAGACCCCGCAAGTCTCTCTCAGCTACAGATCATATCTAGGAATCTACTTCCTGCATCTTAGAGGAACCCTGCAGGTTCTGCTAATCAAACACTGTAGGGATTTAACCCTATCCTTCCCAGCTGTGCTACAATCTGTACTTTGAAATCACTATGTGCATTATCTTAATATAGTGATATAATTGTTTGCAGAGGTGTACATAGAAATAATGGGGCCCCATAGCAGAAGTTCCAATTGGGCCCTCCAACAGAACATTGCACCCATAAAGTATATGCTAAAAAAGTGTCCCCCAAACACTGTATGATACCTCCACAGTGAATTATTAGACAACATCCTCCACACGCCAGTATAATGACACTACTGTACCCCACCTCATCTTCCCCGGCAATGTATGGTAACCTCAATACAGTATGACCCCCAACTGTGACCCCCACTCAGCCCTCCATATAGTACTGTATAATGGGACTACATATAATATAATGCCAACACCTCATCACACTATATAATGTCCCCCAAAGAGCCTTCCACATAGTATGATGGACCTTCAAACTGTGTAATTGCTTGCATATGGTATAATAGCTACCGCATAGCCGCCATAAAGTATAAAGGCTTTCATAAAGCCCTACAAATATTATAATGGTTCCCACATAGCCCTCCATAAAGCATAAGAGCTTCCACATAGCCATCCAAATATTATAATGGCCCCCACATAGCTCTCTAAATATTATAATGGACCCCCACATTGCCATCCAAGTAATATAACAGCTCCCACTTAGCCCTCCATAATGTATAATGGGCCCCATAGTCCTCCATATTGTATGCTGCACCCCATAATCCTCCATATAGCATACTGCACCCCATAATCTTTCATGTAGTATACTGCACCCCAAAGTATAATGCACTCTTAATAGTTCTCCATACAGTATAATGCACTCCCCATAGTCCTCCATACAGTATACTGCACTCCCCATAGTCCTCCATACAGTATACTTCACTCCCATAGTCCTCCATACAGTATGCTGCACTTCCCCATAGTCCTCCATACAGTAAAATGCACCCTCCATAGTCCTCTATACACTATACTGCACTTCCCCATAGTCCTCCATACAGTATGCTGCATTTCCCCATTGTCCTCCATACAGAATAATGCACTCTCCATAGTCCTCTATACAGAATTAAGGCCACCACAATTTATTCATTCATTTAAAAAAAAATAAACAATACTCACCTCATCTCCTCATTCCCCTGCTGCTCTGGCCTCTGCAGCGAGAGTTCTGAAGTGCCCGTATATTTCAGCACGGCTGGTGCCATGTACTGATGTTATTGCGCCCGCTCCACTGAGACACCAGACGCAGATGTGTCTTTATGTACGTTTTTTATTGTGCATTTGTGTTTTAACCCATTGAATTGTTCTCTCTGTATTTTACCCACACCTGATGATTATGTTGTTTTTAATTGATCATGTGATTTTGTTAGATTGCAGCCCTTACAAAGAATGCCATGTGCGTTTGAAACACGTTGCTGCTATGCTGTAATTTTACTGATTTTTGTACATATTTTTTGCACTTTCTCCCATCACATAAAAATGTTTTTGGCAAAAAATTATGGAAGCTGGATCAACCCCTCCTTTCATCCTCATTGCTATATGATGTTGGTCAGAATTACTATATGGTACTAACTGTAAGACAATATCAATGAATGGGCCAACTGGGAAATTAAAAAAAAGGAAAAAATGGTAAAAAGTAAAAAATAAGTATGGAAAAATATGTTGCCAGCAAAAATGCTGTGTAATATATAAAATGAAGAAAACTAAAACAAGTGCATATTTGTTTTGTGTCATCTGTATTGACCCAAGCTATAAAACTGCCATAACCCATATGATGCCATTTAAAAGAACATATTAAACACGCCAAAAATGTTTAAAAAAAATCACCATCAGCAGCATGCATGTCCACTTCCCCATCCCTCACCACACACCTTGCTCATTTTAAGTTAGGTATATAATATATGCCTGCATACTTTCCAGTGTTAATTGGGAAAAGAAAATATGTAGCCTTGAAAAGGACTTTTGTTTTTAGGTTGCAGCAGCAGTATTCGTATAGAAGGACTGCATGGCAATAAACCCTGCCTATATGCCTCTAATCCAAAACTATCCCCTCCTCCACTGAATGCAGGGAACAAGGTTTTTGCTAGAGAGAGGACAGTATGTAGCGCTGAAACGGACTTTTGTCTTAATGGTGACGCAGCTGTATACAAGTGTTGTAATAGTAATTAACCACTGACTGTATGCCTGCCCTAATCTAACCTCTCCTTCCTAGAACACCTCTTCCTGAACTGCTTCCAGGGCAGTATGTGCCGGGCATTGCATCACATGGTCTTATATAACCCGAGGACCTGATAATGCGGAGTGGCCGGCCAATCACAGTGATGCTAGTAGCCAACATGGCTACGGCATTACTGATTATGGCAGGCAATCCCCACATTGTTTTTGGCTGTCTAAGAGCTGTGAAACATGTGGGGCAGGGACTCGAGCACCTGTGATACTTGATAGAGTAACGAGCATACCCGAGCAATTCAATGTTCAATTGAGTAGTGGCACATACGCTTGCTCGCTCATCACTAGTAATGACACATAGCTCTGCTCGCTTCCCTACACCTGTAATCCTAGATAATGCACAGCGGTGTTGTAGGGGAAGTGGTATTATGATTGCTCCTTTTTCTCCCCTACCCCTTTTTGCACATCGCCTTTTATTAATGTGTTCATTAGTGTTGAGCATTCCGATGCTGCAAGTATCGGGTATCGGCCGATACTTGCTGTATCGGAATTCCGATACCGGGATTCCGATACTCTTGTGGTATCGGGTATCGGGTATCGGAACAACATTTTATTTTAATTCTCTCTTTTACACATTTTAACATTGTTAAAATGTGTAAAAGAGAGAATTAAAATAAAAAATATCGCTATACTCACCTGTCCGACGCAGCCGGGACCTCAGCGCAGGAACCGGCAGCGTTGTTTGTTTAAAATTCCCGCTTTTACATGGTTACGCGAACTCCCGGCTTGTGATTGGTCAGGGCGCCCATGTTGCCGGGCCGCGGACCAATCACAGCAAGCCGTGACGAAAATACGTCACGGCTTGCTGTGATTGGTCCGCGTCCCGGCAACATGGCCGCCATTAACCAATCACAAGCCGTGACGTCACGGGAGGCTGGACTTGCGCGCTTTTGAAAAAGCGCGCGTGTCCAGCCTCCAGTGACGTCCCGGCTTATGATTGGTTGCGCCGCGATCAACCAATCACAAGCCGGGAGGCTGGACACGCGCGCAATTTTAAAATGCGCGCTTGTCCTGCCTCCCGTGACGTCACGGCTTGTGATTGGTTAATGACGGCCATGTTGCCGGGCCGCGGACCAATCACAGCAAGCCGTGACGTATTTTCGTCACGGCTTGCTGTGATTGGTCCGCGTCCCGGCAACATGGCGCCGTGACCAATCATAAGCCGGGACGTCACTGGAGGCTGGACACGCGCGCTTTTTCAAAAGCGCGCAAGTCCAGCCTCCCGTGACGTCACGGCTTGTGATTGGTTAATGGCGGCCATGTTGCCGGGACGCGGACCAATCACAGCAAGCCGTGACGTATTTTCGTCACGGCTTGCTGTGATTGGTCCGCGGCCCGGCAACATGGGCGCCCTGACCAATCACAAGCCGGGAGTTCGCGTAACCATGTAAAAGCGGGAATTTTAAACAAACAACGCTGCCGGTTCCTGCGCTGAGGTCCCGGCTGCGTCGGAGAGGTAAAGTATAGCGATATTTTTTATTTTAATTCTTTCTTTTACACATTTATATGGTTCCCAGGGCCTGAAGGAGAGTTTCCTCTCCTTCAGACCCTGGGAACCATCAGGAATACCGTCCGATACTTGAGTCCCATTGACTTGTATTGGTATCGGGTATCGGTATCGGATTGGATCCGATACTTTGCCGGTATCGGCCGATACTTTCCGATACCGATACTTTCAAGTATCGGACGGTATCGCTCAACACTAGTGTTCATGTACCATGTGATACTGCTACATTATGTAAATGTATTATCACTATGTATATTGAGTACTGCTATGCATAAAGCGTATTAGTCCTGTTGTATACACGACATGTGCACCACTGTTGTTAGGGAAAGTAAGCGCCCCAATCCAGTTTAGTGTTAGGGGAGTAGTAGATCTGGCTGGCTGCTAGATGGGGGCATTATAACAGATAGTTAGAATAGGAGGGGCAAGGTGGGGATGAGATAGTGAGGTCATCCTGGTTAGTTCAGTTGGGGCCTGGGCACCCGTACAGCTCACAGAGGGCTAGCTGGCCCACGGCACATCGTGCCCCGCAGCGTTCTTCTAGGAAGAGTGGCTCAACAGTAATATCCAGGGGGCCAGAACAAAGAACAGAGAGTACAGGATCAGCAGTGCAGTATAAGTGGGACTGCAGCTGCTGAACAGAAGAAGGCTGAGCAAAGTGGGAGAAAGTGCACCAAGATGTGGCAGGTTTTTTCATGGGCCACTATTCTCAGGACCGGGGCGAAACGGCAGGGAATGCTACCACGGAAGGCAGAAATACGGAACATTGAGGACACTGAGGGACCGTATAGTACAGACCATCCTGAACGCAGGCTCAGCGACAGGTAAGGGTCAGAGATACCGGTGCCTGATGCTGTAACAGTGTGTGCACTGGATGATAAGTTGATGAGTAAACATGTTGAAGTAGAAGCAAAACCGGACTGTGACTTTTTATTCTTGGAATCGTCTGCAGAGGTAACCGTCCGGGAAGACCCTGATGGCGCAGAGGAACAGCACCGAGATACTCAGAGAGGTACAAATGTTTATATGGAGGGGGAAGGCCGGAGAGTGATAAAGGGATTGCTATTGGCCATGACTACTGCCCTGACTTCCCCTTCCTACACTTGGCGTAGTTGGCAGGATCTCACTGCCCCATATGGCTGTCATGATATGTACTTTTTTCCCTGTCCTGTATTTTGTATAATATGTCATGATGTGGTGTGACTTCTCTTTGGTTGTATTTACTGTACACTTTGCAATGTCATGGGATGTATGTAACTTAACCTGTCTCCTTCCCCCAATGCTTGCAGCCCTAAGCTATAATGTAATTAAGCTTTGTCAACACCACTAGTGAAGAAAAATACATTTTTCCTTACAGCAGGTGGCTAGTCAAATGCACATACTGGATAGACTAAGAAGAGCTGACCAGTCTAGAATCTTCTGGTGGACCCAACCATTGAATAGAAGGTGTGACCCCTACCCCCTTCATGGGCTGATCCCAGGAGCTCAGACAATCCATTCTTATTTTTGAGATCAGATGTGAGTTGACCCTTGAAGGAGGAGTGGGGATTCTTAGCCGAGGCAGGACCCACATCCATCTGTGACTGCGGAAGCGAACGGGGCGAGACTTGAGCTGAGGACATATCTCGTCGTTCGTGGGATTGTTTTGGGATCCCTTGGACTCGTGTGGACTATTGCTTTGTTAGCTGGCACAAGGATTATCGGGAGGTGCCCCCGAATCTGTTCCGTTGGACTCGTGTGGACTATTGCTTTGTTAGCTGGCACAAGGATTATCGGGAGGTGCCCCGAACCTGTTCCGTTGGTCTAATTGTGGACTCTGTAGATCTACCTGCATGTGTTGTTCCAGCGTTCTTGATAATAAATCTGTTGAATCATCCCTTGGCCTGTTGTCCCTTCTTGCTCTGCCGTACACCACGTCACAAACTGGTGGCAAGCAGTGGGATCAGAGCAGAAGGAATGGAGGACAAAGGCCCATCAACATCGGGAACCAGCACCGCAGAGTACAAGAACTGGACTGCGATGAGCCTACAAACAAAGGCCCGTGAACTGGGAGTCAGCTACAAGGGACTCTCCAAGGAGCAGCTAATTGAGGCTTTGGAAGGAGTTCGCCTGCAAGATTACGCTGAGGAAGGATCCCCACAGCAAACGGAGGAAAGACGGCAGCCGGAGATAAATACCCCAAAAAGTCAGTGGGTTGTGTGGTACAAGGAGGAGTTGGCATTGCTGGGAGAAGAGGCCACCATAGACGATAAGAGGGTGGACATTCACAGAGCTCAGGAGATGGCATTGCTGGAGAGGCAGATCACTTTGGAAGCAGCTAGAAGCTTCAGACAGACTGTAACCCCAGCACCCACCATGAGGGAACTCCCCAGAGTGTCCCGCAAAGACTTCAAGCCATTTAATGAGGCTGCAGGCGACATTGAGGGCTTCTTCCAGGACTTTGAGCATCAGTGTCGATTAATGGAAGTCCCGGAAAGGGAGCGAGTCCGACATCTGGTGGGGCTCTTAGAGGGTGGAGCTGCCGCAGCCTATAGAGCTATGGACCCTCGGGGGAACTGTGAGTATGCGGAGATTAAACAGACTATTCTAGAACATTATGCTGTTACCCCAGACACTTACAAGACTCAGTTCGGTACTTTAGCCTGTGATGAGGAAGTGTCTTTCAAGATGTATGCCCACAGATTCAAACAAATATGTCATCGCTGGCTGGAGGCAGAGGAGGCCTTAACCTGGGAGACCTTCCTCCAGGTTATCCTAAAAGAGCAGTTTTACTTCAAGTGCCCTGCTGAGATCCGGGAATGGGTGAGTGAGAGGAGACCAGCCACTGTGGAGGAAGCTGCAGCTCTAGCTGATGAGGCTCTCACCATCAAGCCTCAGTGGAAAAAACTACTACTCAGTGAGAAAAAAAACTACCAGCCCCCCAACGTTGGCGGCCCCTGGACCTTTGGCCTCCAATATTCACCATCCCATTAGACCATCAACTCATGGTGACCTTTGTGTGACTGTGCCTCGCACTACTCCTGCTCCAGCTTTGGGAATACGACGTGGAGGAAGAATCCCAGAGCGCAGATGTTATGGATGTGGGCAGCCTGGGCATCTGCAATTCCAATGTCCAGGTGTTCGGAGGCAGAACAGCTACAGACCGCCTTTGCCTGTTCATTATCTACAGACCCCCTCACCAGGAGAAGAGCTGGATTCAGTCCCTGATGACTTGCCAAGTGCCTCTGATATCCTGGCTCCCCTACCAGGAGTCTATGGGGTGCGAGCCCCAGCCACCTGTTCTGATCTTCAGCACAAACATCTACAGGAGGTCGTGCTGGATGGCCAAAAAGTTGTTGGCTTCCGTGACACTGGGGCTTTCCTCACCATAGCCGATCCCCGAGTAATTCAACCAGAAGCAATTCAAAAGGGACCAGGAATTGCCATTGAATTGGCTGGAGGCACCCAGAGATATATTCCAAGAGCGAGTGTGACCCTGGTGTGATGAGCGGCCTCCCTGCAGATGTTCTTCTAGGAAATGATGTGGGAAATCTCCATTGCCACTTTGTCGGTGCGGTAACCAGAAGTCAAGCCAAGAGAGCAGCGGATGTGGACGTGTACAACCCATCCATGGAAATGAGGCCACCAGAACTGCCATCACAGCCGGTGAGTGATTCTTCTTGTGGGGATAATATGAATGTTACTTGGGATAAAGTTAAGTTTAGACAAAAGGTAGAGACTGACCCCACCCTTGCTAGTTTTAGAGCTCGAGCTGAGATAGGGCAGCTAGGGGAGAACGGGGAAAGAACTATCAGAGAAAATGGACTTCTATATCGGGTTACCAATGCCGACTCCCTACATAAGCCCTGGACTTATCGCAAACAGCTGATTGTTCCTCAGAAGTACAGAATTCCCCTATTGCACCTTGCTCATGACATTCCTACGGCTGGCCATCAAGGCAAAACTCGCACGGAGATACGATTGACTCAAACTTTCTATTGGCCGGGGATTTCCCAAGCCGTAGCGCATTTCTGCCGAACTTGAGACATATGTCAGCGTAGAGGGCGACCCGGAGATCACCCAAAGGCACCCCTGCAACCGCTCCCTATAATAGAAGAACCCCTTCAAAGAGTAGCTGTCGATATCATTGGACCTCTGTCTAAACCAAGTAAATCTGGAAAGCAGTACATTCTCACTGTCGTGGACTATGCC
Organism: Ranitomeya variabilis; assembly: GCF_051348905.1. NCBI lineage: Eukaryota > Metazoa > Chordata > Amphibia > Anura > Dendrobatidae > Ranitomeya > Ranitomeya variabilis. Next base: position 534,951,329 of record NC_135237.1, read on the forward strand.
ACCCGATATCCAGAAGCTGTGGCCTTGTCAAGTATTTCTGCAGCCAAGGTGGCCAAGGCCTTCATTACCATTTTTACCAGAGTAGGATTCACCAGTGAGATCTTGTCAGACCAAGGCTCCCAGTTCATGTCAGAGCTGGTCCAGTGCCTGTGGCACACTTGTGGAGTACAAGCGATCCGAACGACCCCATATCATCCCCAAACAAATGGACTTTGTGAACGATTCAATGGCACTCTGAAGAATATGCTAAGGGCCTTCACTGACAGAGATTCAGACTGAGAGAAGTACCTACCCCATCTCTTGTTTGCCTATCGGGAAGTTCCCCAAGAGTCCACTGGGTTTTCCCCCTTTGAACTACTCTATGGAAGAAAGGTCCGAGGACCCTTAACCCTGCTCAAGGAATACTGGGAGGGGCAAGTTGAGGATACTGGAGCCCCTGTTGTCCCTTATGTCCTAAGGCTGCGAGAAACCCTGGCTCAACTTGCTAGTTTTGCCCAGAGTCATGTGCGGATGGCTCAAACCAGACAGAAGACATGGTATGACAGTAAAGCACGCTATCGGGAGTTTGTAGAAGGACAACAGGTCTTAATGATTGTTCCCCATCGGCAGAATAAACTGCAGACTACATGGGAGGGTCCCTTCCGGGTTCTCAGAAAACTAAATGACACCAATTATCTTCTTGCTTTAGATGATCAGGGGCTAAGACAAAAGACTGTCCATGTGGATATGATTAAGGAGTACCATGACCGGAACATTCCAATGATAGCAAGCTGCCGGCTGGCTTCAGAAGACGGTCAAGAGGATGAAGACTCCCTACCTGATCTCGTGGAAGCAGCGAGAGCCCCATCCACTGTGGAACAGGTTCCACTGGGAGATCACCTGGATTCCTTACAGAAAAAACAGATGCTGGGAGTGCTTCAACAGAGACGGGCTGCTTTCTCATCCCAACCAGGTCGAACCACCGTCACCCAACATCATGTGGACACTCAGGGTATCCATCCCATACAACAGGCTCCTTACCGGGTACCTGAATCAGTTCGACACACCATGCAGCACGAACTGGAGAAGATGTTACAGCTTGGGGTAATCCAGGCCTTCCATAGCCCTTGGGCCTCTCCTGTGGTGTTAGTACCCAAGAAGGATGGGAGTACTCGGTTTTGTGTGGACTATCGATGACTAAACGACCATACCGTCAGTGATCCTTACCCAATGCCCCATAGTGACGAACTTCTAGACTGCCTGGCTGGGTCCCGATATGCCCGATACCTTGGATCTCAGTAAGGGATACTGGCAAATCCCTCTGACGGAGGAAGGGAGAGAACGGTCCGCTTTTATAACCCACTTTGGTCTGTATGAATTTCTAAACATGCCCTTTGGAATGAAGAATGCCCCTGCAACCTTCCAGAGAATGGTGGACCAGATCCTCCGGGGATGTGGTGACTTTGCTTGTGCCTACTTGGATGATATCGCCATCTTCAGCCAGACGTGGGAGGAACATCTGAACCAAGTAGCCGTTATTCTTGACCTGCTTCTTGCAGCAGGCCTAACCATTCGACCAGATAAATGCCAATTGGGGATGGGTGAAGTCCAGTACCTAGGGCATAGAGTGGGAGGAGGGAAGCTCCGTCCTGAACCTGCCAAAATCCAGGCTATTAGAGACTGGCCTGTACCCCAAACTAAGAAACAAGTTATGGCTTTTTTGGGCACTGCCAGTTATTACCGAAAATTTGTTTCTCATTTCAGCACTGTGGCCAAGCCTCTTACCGACCTGACCAAGAAAACGATGCCCCGGCTGGTGATCTGGACTCCAGCCTGTGATGAGGCTTTTAACCGGCTGAAGGACTCTCTGGTCTGCGACCCTGTTCTGGCTGCTCCAGACTACAAGAGGAGATTCATTGTGCAGACGGACACCTCTGCTTATGGACTGGGAGCTGTACTCAGCCAGGTGAATGCAGCTGGGGACGAGCACTCCATTGCCTACCTCAGCCAGAAATTGCTGGACCGAGAAGTGGCCTATGCAACTGTTGAAAAAGTATGTCTGGCTGTAGTGTGGACCCTCAGGAAACTAAGACCGTATCTGTATGGACGAGAATTCACTGTGGTTACTGATCACAATCCCCTCATCTGGCTGAACAGAGTCTCTGGGGACAATGGACGCTTACTACGATGGAGCCTGGCTCTGCAGCCCTATAACTTTACCATACAGTAGAGAAAAGGCAGCCAACACCAAAATGCAGATGGACTGTCCAGGCAAGAGGAACCCTGAGTCCGGCCAGCCATGCCTGTGTGTACTTAACCAGGGACCTGTAGAGGTCCCTAGTACGTACACAAATTGGGAGGGGAAGGGATTGTCATGATATGTACTTTTTTCCCTGTCCTGTATTTTCTATAATATGTCATGATGTGGTGCGACTTCTCTTTGGTTGTATTTACTGTACACTTTGCAATGTCATGGGATGTATGTAACTTAACCTGTCTCCTTCCCCCAATACTTGCAGCCCTAAGCTATAACGTAATTAAGCTTTGTCAACACCACTAGTGAAGGAATAGCCATTCTTCCTCACAGCAAGTGGCTAGTCAAATGCACATACTGGATAGACTAAGCGGAGCCGACCAGTCTAGAATCTTCTGGTGGACCCAACCATTGAATAGAAGGTGTGACCCCTACCCCCTTCATGGGCTGATCCCAGGAGCTCAGACAATCCATTCTTATTTTTGAGATCAGATGTGAGTTGACCCTTGAAAGAGAAGGAGTGGGGATTCTTAGCCGAGGCAATACCCCACGTCCATCTGTGACTGCAGAAGCGAACAGGGCGAGACTTGAGCTGAGGACATATCTCGTCATTCGTGGGATTGTTTTGGGATCCTTTGGACTCGTGTGGACTATTGCTTTGTTAGTTGGCACAAGGATTATCGGGAGGTGCCCCGAACCTCTTCCGTTGGACTAATTGTGGACTCTGTAGATCTACCTGCATGTGTTGTTCCAGCGTTCTTGATAATAAATCTGTTGAATCATCCCTTGGCCTGTTGTCCCTTCTTGCTCTGCCGTACACCCCGTCACAATGGCGTTGAAGCCGAATCGGAGGAAAAGAGAGAAAGACAAAAAAAGGAGATGCCAGCACTGCTTAAGGTCAGGACACAATACATAAGGTGCACATTTCAGAATCACTGCCTTGGTGCCGCGATCGGCTTTTACCTGCGCTTGCCTTTTGCGGCACCAAAGGAGTGATTCTGAAATGCTCCAGGTACAGTATGCATGTTATGGTAATGTTATTTAATGTGGTCTTTCCTTTTTTTTCTCACTCTTAATACATTTAGGAGGCCGTAATGGCACAATGTAAATAAAATACGTAGAGTAGGACTGCCCCATTATGAGAATGCCGTGAAGTGGCGGGGCAGCTCAAAGAATTGATCAATTGTTTGCTAAATGTCTCATATTTGAAATACAGATAGAATTCAGTATGTGCATGTGCACCTTATATATTGTGTCCTGACCTTAAGCAGTGCTGGCTTCTCCTTTTTTTTTGTCTTTACATTGGTAAGTGGCTGACCACCACTGTTGCCGCGCACGCTGGGTTAGGTACGCCTTTCTTTCTGTGTTCATTGTGATTGATAGGCTGCTGTTCACACAAACAGCAGCCCTGCCCTGCCTCAGGCTCTAGTTAATTGTGCACCTGGGTCTCAGCCTGTTTCACTCTGTAACTTTGGTGCTGGTTTGGAAGTGTGGAAGCCAGATCTGAAATGTCTGCACAGGACCTGATCGGCTTTTACCTGCGCTTGCCTTTCGCGGCACCAAGGGAGTGATTCTGAAATGCTCCAGGTACAGTATGCATGTTATGGTAATGTTATTTAATGTGGTCTTTCCTTTTATTTCTCACTCTTAATACATTTCGGAGGCTGTAATGGCACAATGTAAATAAAATACGTACAGTAGGACTGCCCCATTGTGAGAATGCCGTGAAGTGGCGGGGCAGCTCAAAGAATTGATCAATTGTTTGCTAAATGTCTCATATTTGAAATACAGATAGAATTCAGTATGTGCATGTGCACCTTATGTATTGTGTCCTGACCTTAAGCAGTGCTGGCTTCTCCTTTTTTTTTGTCTTTAAAAGAGAGAAAAGACTGTAACTATGCTGGACGTGACCAAAGATGAGACTCCGGGAGAAACGGATGCCCTGGAGGTGACAAGAACACTGGATATGACTACTGATTTTTCAAGGACTGACAAAAACAAGATGGCGGCCGAGATGGCGGTGACTGGCACCAAAGAGAACGACTATTACTGTGCCTGCACCCTTCGTGGGCGTGATCGCGCAGAAATGGTATGAAGAACCTTCAGGCAGCGCCTCCAGAGAATGCACCGAAGACACCCTACGCCTACTGAGACTACTGGAGAGAGAATGGGAGGAGCGACAGGAAGCAACCCAACCCTGGAACGCGTGGGGCCCAGAAGAAAACCTTGCGTGCAGCTGTGGCGGCCTAGGCCACATTGGATAGAGGTGGCAGGAGGAGGACGTAAGAACCTGGCCCGACAGACAGTGGGAAGAAATTGCAGAGCACCCCACTTACCAGCGCCTGGAGAGTTCTTCATATGAGGAGCGGTTAGAAAAGTTGGACTTGTTTAGCTTAGAAAAAAGATGTCTCAGAGGAGATCTCATTTATATGTACTGTATCCTCACCCATCCCTTGTAGATTGTGAGCCCTCACGGGTAGGATCCTCTCTCCTACTGTACCAGTCATGACTTGTATTGTTTAAGATTATTGTACTTGTTCTTATTATGTATACCCCTCCTCACTTGTGAGGCGCCATGGAATAAATGGTGCTATAATAATAAATAATAATAATTATCTATAAATACAAGAGTGTAGTCAATACAAAGGACTGGCTCATGACTTATTCCTTCCAAAAAGCAATCTAAAGACCAGGGGGCACTCATTATGGGTAGAAGAAAGGCAATTCCAGCAGCTAAATAGGAAAGCGTTCTTTACAGTTAGAGCAGTCAGACTGTGGTTTGCCCGACCACAAGACATAGTAAAGGCAGACACTATGACAGCATTGAGTTTCAGCTCCTACCAAAGAATTTCTATTGGGTTCAGGTCTGGAGACTGGCTAGGCCACTCCAGGACCATGAACTGCTTCTTTCGGAGCCACTCCTTAGTTGCCCTGGTTATGTGTTTCCGGTCATTGTCATGCTGGAAGAACCAGCTACAACCCATCTTCAATGCTTTTACTGAGGGAAGGAGGCTGTTGGCCAAAATCTCGCGAAACATGACCTCATCCATCCTCCCTTCAATACAGTGCAGACATCCTGTCCTCTTTGCAAAAAAAGCACCCCCAAAGTATGATGCTTCCCCCACCATGTTTCACAGTTGGGACAGTGTTCTTGGGATTGTACTCATTCTTTTTCTTCCTTCAAACACAGCTAGTGGAGTTGAAACCAAAAAGTTATATTTTGGTCTTATCTGACCACATGACCTTTTCCCATCCAAATGGTCATTGGCGAACTTCAAATAGGCCTGGACATGTGCTGGGGTGAGCAGGGGGACCTTGCGTGCTCTGCAGAATTTTAATCAATGAGGTACTAGTGTGTTACTAATGGTAATGTTTGAGACTGTGGTCTCAGCTCTCTTCAGGTCATTGACCAGGTCTTTCCATGTAGTTCTGGGCTGATTCCTGACCTTTTTGAGAATCATCCTTACCCTACGAGGTGAGATCTTGCATTGAGCCCCAGACCGAGGAATATTGACAGTCAACTTGTGTTTCTTCCATGTTATAATAATTGTGCCAACAGTAGTTGCCTTCTCACCAAGCTGCTTGTCTATTGTCCTGTAGCCCATCCCAGGTTGTGCAAGTCTTATTCCTTGGTGTCCTTAGACAGCTCTTTAGTCTTGGCCATGGTGGAGAGGTTGGAGTATGATTGATTGAGTGTGTGGTCAGGTGTCTTTTATACAGGTAATGAGTTCATACAGGTGCAATTAATACAGGTAATGAGTGCAGAGTAGCAGGGCTTCTTAAAGAAAAACTAACGGGTTTGCGAGAGCAATTCTTGCTGGTTGGTAGGTGATCAAATACTTATTTTATGCAATAAAATGCAAATTAATTATTTAAACATCATACAATGGGATTTTTTTTGTTTTTATATTCTATCTCACAGTTGAAGTGTACTTGTAGCGCCCCCACTGCCGCAGGGCCGAGGGGTACCCGGTACCGGGCCTCTGAGTCTCTGCTCTGGGGTTGTCACGGTGGCTAGGCCCGGTCCGTGACCCTGCTGAGGGGCATACAGTGATAGATATGATGGATGATGGTGGTGGTGGTGCTGTAGTGGTAAATAATGAGGACACCAGGTTGCAGTCTCTTTACCTCTTTACTGAAGGTTTTAGAGTCCTCAGTCCAGAGCGCTGTCAACAGGGCCGTCTGAGACCGGCCGGTCCAAAGGCACATCAGGAGTTCTCTTTACAGGTGGGAATCAGTGTCTACCTTCTAGCGCTGTGTGTTGTAGTCCTTCCCTGCTGAGCTCCCGGGGTAGTCCTCACAACTGCTTCTGTCTGTCTCTGATGTTCATTCTCTCCGTCCCCCAGATGATATGGTAGGACGCACCCATATGACGGGGTAGGCCTGGAGTTCTTCCGGGACCCTAGAGTCGCCCCTCTCCCACAGCTGCCTCCGTTGTCTGCTTAGGTGTTAAGTGAGACAGCCAACCTTTAATTGGCTGTCCTGCCGTGGTTTGCAGTAGTACTTAAAGTCTCTTACTTGCTCGGCGTTCCAGCCACCGACTGTTTGCGCCTCAGAAGGATGTTGCCTCGGTCTAACAGCATGACTCCTTCTGGTCCTAATTCCTCTTTACTGTATTCCCGTTGTGCACTGGTTAGTTCTGCTCTGAGGAGTCTGCCAGGATCCCATCCCTGACAGGTCCTCTCACTAGCTCTTCCCAGCTACTTCTCTCTGTCTTCCTGTCCAACCCCCAGTTTTACCAGAGTGTGAGGAGTGGCCTACTAGATAGGACCACCCCCCCTGGTGTGAAGTGTAGTGAGGTGTTACCTGGTCAGAGAAACTCCTTTAGTGCAATCAGACGTACCATAGCTCCCCATAGTGGCGGAGCCACAGTACTGCAACGACCAGGACTCTGGGGCGCTGCACTCCCCCCCGGTTAAATCCAGTACTCCCGGACTGGGAAAACAAGAACAACAATACATGTTAACAGGAAACACACAAAATTTTTGAAATAGCATAACAATTAAACATAACAGTGCTTCCCTTTATGGGAGGTGAGAACTCTTGAACGTTGCGAAAGTTAGGTCATGCACAGTTTATGACTCTCAGTCCAGTGGTTGAAACAGCGGGGATCCCGGGTAAACAAAGGGGTCCCATCTTTGGGAAGTTTTTGAGCAATTCACCGTCCATTACTCTATTGTCCATTTTACAACCTGTAACAAAAGATATGTACACAAACATTTTCAACTAGATAGCAGCCCTTATCAATACCTCCAAGTTTTGTAGCGGAGGGGAGTTTGGTTCTGAGTGCTGCGTGTGGACCTTCGCAGCGCAGGGGTTGCTATTGGCCTAACAGGGCCCGCTATGCTTGCTACCGCTGGTGTAGTGCACTGTCTTCTAGCTACACTTCTAGTGAGTCTGGGTAGCACTGGCAGGTTGGGGCTCTCTGAGCTGCTGCTATCAACAGTGGGTACAGCAGATTCACCGCCAGCAGAGGGAGGATTTGCCGGTTCAACGGTTGGCATGGCATCTTCAGGTAAGACTTGTTGAGGTTGCGGGGCCGGATTATCTGGTACCACCATTGTTTCTGGTGGGTCCGGCTGTTGAAACATTAGAACAGGTACCACGATGGCCTGATTTATCTGAGTCCAGGACTGGGGAAAGTCACCAAGGACGGTATGGATCATCTTCTCCTTTTCCACCGGCGGGGAGATTCCTGGGGCCGTGTCCCTCTCTCTCAACTTATCGGGGCAGACCTTAAGGTGATCCCTGGATACCGCTGTCGAGGTCTCCCCTCTGTCCTTGCTGATGAGACAGACCTTCGTGTTGTCGAAATCGGATGGCAGGATGGTATACGGTTCCGCTTCACATTGGTCATCGAGCTTGTGTAGTCTCCTCTTTCGTTTAAGTACTTGCTCACCAGGTGACAGGGGAATCGCAGGAGCGTGCTGGTTGTAGTCCCTTTCTTGTTTTTGCCTAGCCTGGGCGAGACTTCTTTCCACGCACTCCTGTACTTTGCGGTACCTTCGCTGCCTTTCTGCATCCCAATCTGCATCCGGTGAGGTATCTTCGGGGACTAGGACCCCCATGTCCAGATCAACGGGTAACTGGCTAGGCCTTCCCCTCATTAGGTACGCTGGAGTACAGTTGGTGGAATTTACTGGGATGTGATTGTAGATATCCACCAAATCAGGCAACTTCGTCGGCCACAGATTCCGTTCCTCTACGGGCAAGGTCTTCAATAAGTCGATCACCACCTAGTTCATCTTTTCGCACATCCCATTGGTTTGAGGATGGTACGGCGTGGTTCGGATCTTCTTACACCCGTACAGTTGGCAGAACTCTTGGAACACTTCTGCTTCGAATGCTGGTCCCTGATCGGTCAGTACCTTCTCCGGGTAGCCATGGGGCCTACAAAAGTACTGCTGGAAGGCCTTGTCGGCAGTCCTGGCCGTTAGATCCTTGACAGGTACAACCACCAAAAATCTGGAGTAGTGATCTACGATGGTAAGAGCGTAGATATAGCCTGACCGGCTAGGTGTCAACTTCACATGATCCAGCGCGACCAGTTCGAGCGGCCGTTTGGTGATGATAGGCTGCAGGGGAGCCCGTTGGCTGCCACGGTCCTTCCTGCGTAGGCTGCATGGACCGCACTCCCGACACCACTTCTCAATGGCTCTCTTCATGCCAATCCAATAGAACCTCCCTCGGAGTAGCCTCTCTAGCTTCCTCCATCCGAAGTGTCCGGCTCCATCGTGGAAGGCTCCCAGAACCATGGGCGCATCTCGCCTTGGCACCACTATCTGCCACACCAATTCATGAGTACGTGGGTCGATGCTCCTCCTGCACAGCTTGCCATCATGGATAAACAGTTTGCTTCTCCCCTTCCACAGCTGTTGGGTTTCCTGTGGATCATCTGGGCCGGGATGCAACCCTGCCTGCGTCAGGAGCTCTTTCACCCGACGGACCGCGGGGTCACCATCCTGGGTCTCCGCCCACCCGTGATGGGGCAGGGGATTCAGCGTGGTATCCAGTTGGTCCCTGTGCCTGTTGTTCACATGATGAGAGTTCTGAGTGTCTTTGGGGCGATGGAACGCAGGCAGCTCCACCTCTTCAAGTGCCTCCGGGTCTTCTCCCGTTTCTGGCAAATTGGGCATTCGGGACAAGGCATCGGCATTGGCATTCTTGTGTCCTGCCCGGTACTTGATGGTGAAATCGTAGTTGGACAGCCGGGCCATCCACCGCTGTTCTAAGGCCCCGAGTTTGGCAGTATCCAGATGCGTTAGCGGATTGTTATCTGTGAAGACGGTGAATTTCGCGGAGGCCAGGTAGTGTTTGAACCTCTCTGTCACTGCCCAGACGATGGCAAGGAATTCCAGCTTAAAGGAACTGTAGTTGTCAGGGTTCCTTTCCGTGGGACGGAGTTTCCTGCTGGCGTAAGCGATCACCCTTTCTTTGCCTTTCTGGACCTGGGACAGCACGGCTCCTAATCCCACATTGCTGGCATCTGTGTACAGCACAAACGGTTGATCGTATTCGGGGTAAGCCAGTACCTCTTCTCCCGTCAGTGCCGACTTCAAACAGGTGAAGGATTCCTCCAGCTCCTCGTTCCAATCAAAGGGGGTGTTCCTCCCCTTGGTCTTCTTTGGTTGGCCCACCAACAGGTTTTGCAAGGGTGCGGCCTTCTTGGTGAAGTCCTTAATGAACCTCCGGTAGTAGCCTACCAACCCGAGGAACTGCCGGACTTCGTGGAGGTCACTAGGCTTTGGCCAGTCCTTGATCACTGTGACCTTGTCAGGGTCTGGGGCCACTCCTTCAGCGCTCACCACATGGCCCAGGTACTGCACTTTAGGTTTCAGCAGATGACACTTGGACGGTTTCACCTTTAAGCCGAAGTTGGACAGGGCTTCAAACACCTCAGCCAGGTGCTTCAAATGGTCTTCGTAGGTCTTAGAGAAGATAATGACATCATCCAAATACAGCAGCACGGTTTCAAAGTTCATGCGTCCCAGGCAGCACTCCATCATCCTCTGGAACGTCCCGGGAGCATTGCACAATCCGAAGGGCATGTAGTTGAATTCGCAGAGACCCATTGGGGTCGTGAAGGCTGTCTTCTCTTTGTCCGCCTCTGCCACAGGAACCTGCCAGTACCCACTGGTGAGATCTAAGGTAGAGAAGTAGTTAGCAGATTTTAAGGCAGCCAGAGACTCCTCTATCCTGGGCAGTGGGTATGCGTCTTTATGTGTAATGCGATTCAACTGCCTATAATCAACACACATCCTCATTGTACCATCTTTCTTTTTAACAAGGACTAACGGAGCTGCCCAGGGGCTACAGCTGTCTCTCACCACCCCAGCCTCCTTCATTTCCCGCAACATGTCCTTAGCACACTGATAATGAGCTGGGGGTACAGGGCGATATCTCTCTTTTATGGGTCGGTGATCTCCCGTGGGGATATGATGTTGGATCCCTTTCACCTGCCCAAAATCTAAGGGGTGTTTGCTGAATACCTGCTCGTACTCGTGTACCACCCTGTAGGCCCCCTGTTTTTGATGGGATGGGGTAGAGTCAGTGCCCACATGCAATTCCCGACACCAGTCTTTCGAGTGCTCTGCAGAACCTTTGTTCTCCGCCACGTTTGACGGGACCAAGGGTTCAGGTGTCTGTATCACACTATTATTGACAGTGAACAGTTTGGCGAGCGTGGTATACTTGGTGAGGTGAACCTCTTCCTCCCCACAATTGAGGACACGTACGGGCACTCTCCCCTGGCGGACGTCGACCACCCCCCGGGCTGTCAGAACAGTAGGCCTATTGTCTGAATATACGGGTTCTACCAAGGCCTGGTAGTCCTTACCCCTGAGGCCTATGGCTGCCCGACACCATATTAACATTTCACTCCTAGGGGGTATCGCGATGGGGTTTGAATCACTCACAGTGACACGACCAATCTCTCCACCAGTCAGCTCTACCTGCTGTCTCTGCATCAGAGCTCTGATTTCCTTCTGCAGGGCACATTGCTCACTGTGGCCAGCGGTTTCTGCCACCTGTTGCAACAAAACAATAACTTCTGCAAGACAATTTTCTATAACATTAGTACCAAGAGTCATCATGGGATTACATTCTCGATGATCAATATCAACAATCACAATCCCTTGGGCTTTCAATTCCACCCGCCCCACCTTGATGGTGACCTCCTTATACCCCACTTGTGGCAACGGCTGACCATTACTGGCTATTATGGTGAAATCATCGTCAGGGCCACGAGTAATATCAGTGTCCTCCCAATACCGTTTATAAAGCACGTAAGGTATAGTCGTCACCTGAGAACCGGTGTCCAGCAAAGCGTTCAAGGGGATTCCATCAACCACTACAGGAAGAACTGGTCGTCCTCCAATATACTTGGTTCTCCAATGCTGCGGGCCTGACCGTCCTACTCCTGGGGGTTGGCCCTTTGCCCCCAGGGGTTGCTCGTTTAAAGGACAGTACCTTGCAAGGTGGCCCACCTGGTGACAGCGGCGGCAGATGGGTCGTCCGTCCTGATGGAAGCGATCGCTGTCCCGGCCTCTGGTCGGTGGGGTCCTCTTCTGTCGCGTCCAGGGGACATCTTCTGGTCTGGAGGCTAGCCGGATCTTTTCCTTGGGGGCCTCCTGTAGGGACTGCACCATCCGGGCTAGGGCAGCAACGCTCTTGGTCAGCTCCTGCATCTGAAGACGGAGTCCTGCAGGGGAGTCGTCCTCGAAGCTCTGGACGTCGGCCTCCGCGGCAACTGGGGTATCCGATGCCACCTCCTGGTGGTATGTGAGAGCGGGGCGCCTGGGTGGTATTGCGCGGCTAGGCTGTCGCTCCTGCAATGCCTGGATAGCTTTATCTTTGAATTGCGCAAAAGTCAAGTCTGGATTTTGCATGGCCAGGAAGTGCAATTGGCCCCGCTGGTGACTGCACAGGAGCCCCTCAATGAACCGCTCCTTCAGGAGTTTATCCTCATCCTGCATGCTGCCGGGGTCACTCTGCTTAATGGCCCGCATCGCCTCCTGGAGATTAAGGGCATAGTCCCGTAAGCTATCCTGCGGTCTCTGTTTGCATCCATAGAAAGTCAGTTTAATTTCTGTAGCAGTGCGAGTATCAAAGGTGGCTTTAAGCTTTGCAAAAATCTGCTGTGCAGTTCCCTTATCCTCGGCGGGCCAGGACTTCAATTCTCTCAGAGCCGCCCCAAAGAGTTGGCCGGTTATCATATGAACCTTCTGAGGCTCTGTCAGGGGATAGAACTCAAGCAGGCTGCAGAGCCCTTCCTTAAAGTCAGTGAATGTATGCGACTCCCCAGATTATCGTGGGAGCCAGGCTGCTCCGGGCAGGTACGGCATAGAGAAGGGCATTATGGCTTTTGTGTTAGCGGCAGTGTCCGAGTGGCTGAGGGGAACAGCGGGTTCTGCGGCAACCGGTGGTGGTATTAGGGCCGCGTCTTCGCCCGCTGCGGGGACCGGAGCTGCCCCTGCGTCCGCGGCTGCGACCGCCACCTCCTCTCCTCCCGACTCGGACATGGCTGTCCCTTCCTCCCACTAACCTGCTGGAGGTCGGAGTTCCTCTTCCGGGATTGGCGCCTTACCGCGCTTTCCGTTCCGCGCTTCTTTTGGCCGGTTCCGCCCACGAAGCTAAGGCTCCTCCCTCCGTGCGCGGCAATGGCGAATTTTGGCGGTAAATGGAAATACACAGTCCAAGCACAATAAATCACAGTTCCAAGGCACACATGACCTGATTCTTGAGGCTTAAGTAGATCCTGTTCGTGACGCCAAGTTGTAGCGCCCCCACTGCCGCAGGGCCGAGGGGTACCCGGTACCGGGCCTCTGAGTCTCTGCTCTGGAGTTGTCACGGTGGCTAGGCCCGGTCCGTGACCCTGCTGAGGGGCGTACAGTGATAGATATGATGGATGATGGTGGTGGTGGTGCTGTAGTGGTAAATAATGAGGACACCAGGTTGCAGTCTCTTTACCTCTTTACTGAAGGTTTTAGAGTCCTCAGTCCAGAGCGCTGTCAACAGGGCTGTCTGAGACCGGCCGGTCCAAAGGCACATCAGGAGTTCTCTTTACAGGTGGGAATCAGTGTCTACCTTCTAGCGCTGTGTGTTGTAGTCCTTCCCTGCTGAGCTCCCGGGGTAGTCCTCACAACTGCTTCTGTCTGTCTCTGATGTTCATTCTCTCCGTCCCCCAGATGACATGGTAGGACGCACCCGTATGACGGGGTAGGCCTGGAGTTCTTCCGGGACCCTAGAGTCGCCCCTCTCCCACAGCTGCCTCCGTTGTCTGCTTAGGTGTTAAGTGAGACAGCCAACCTTTAATTGGCTGTCCGGCCGTGGTTTGCAGTAGTACTTAAAGTCTCTTACTTGCTCGGCGTTCCGGCCACCGACTGTTTGCGCCTCAGAAGGATGTTGCCTCGGTCTAACAGCACGACTCCTTCTGGTCCTAATTCCTCTTTACTGTATTCCCGTTGTGCACTGGTTAGTTCTGCTCTGAGGAGTCTGCCAGGATCCCATCCCTGACAGGTCGTCTCACTAGCTCTTCCCAGCTACTTCTCTCTGTCTTCCTGTCCAACCCCCAGTTTTACCAGAGTGTGAGGAGTGGCCTACTAGATAGGACCACCCCCCCTGGTGGCCGGAGTGTGAAGTGTAGTGAGGTGTTACCTGGTCAGAGAAACTCCTTTAGTGCAATCAGACGTACCATAGCTCCCCATAGTGGCGGAGCCACAGTACTGCAACGACCAGGACTCTGGGGCGCTGCACACTTATGATAAAAGTTACAGACATCTCCATTCTTTGTAGATGGGAAAATGTGTAAAATCAGCAGTTTATCAAATACTTATTTTCTCCACTGTAGGGCTTTTTCAACCTATGTAACTACGATCAGTGACATATTGGAAAAGAGAGAGTTGTATAAAGTATATAAACACATAACTTAGAAGTATAAATAGCGGGGTAACTTCTGTGATATTTGAACAGTGGTGTCCTGCATGGGTTTACATTTTTTTGTCAAGCTGGGAGAATAAAACATTTGAATCATCTTGAAACCTCACTAGACAGTGCCATGTTGAGTCTTTTTCATTATCTTCATTGCTCCTTCTTATAGTTCAACCTCATGGTTTTCATCCCTGGTCTGTCATCTGGTTATATCATCAGGTCCTCATCTAATTTGTAGAAGTATGTCAGCTTTCTAAGATAAATGCCGCAGCTTCACTTCCAAATCCGTGCCAGCCTTTCTCAGCTTTTTTTCTCAGGGGGCTGTTCCAAACATCTTGAAGACCTAACCACAGATCTCCAGTGGATGTCACTTGTGTATATCATTCTGTCACCTCATGTGAACCCAGACAGACTGGTTGATGTGAGATCAGGGCTCTGTGGGGCTATATCATCAATTCCATGACTCCATGTTCTTCTTTATGCTGAAGGTTGTTCTTTGTGACATTGGCTGGATAAACAAGCAATGATGGTTCCTGCATCATTAACATTCTGGGTGCTCGACAGCCTGAGCAGGCATGAAGATACATAGAGCTGAACAAAAAGTTGGCATTCCGTCTTTCATGATGATTTCCTATTTTATTCAAAAGTCATGTGCATAGGCAAAGTGAAAAATAAATATTAGAACCTCTTCTTTCACATATCGGAATAAAATTCCTTAAGCTTTTCAAAGTGCATAAGAAGATGTTCTGACATTTTTAATGTTGTTTATACACATGATTTTTGAATAAAGAAACAGGAATTCATCATGCAGGACAAAGTGACAACTTTTTCTTCAGCAGCACTGGCTGTATGGTTGGGGTCATTGTCCTGTTGCAGAATAAATTTGGAGTCAATCAAACACCTCTCTGATGGTATTGCATCATTAATATGTATGTGCCAGTATTTATTAGCATTGAGGATGCCAAGAAATGTGCAAGATTGAGGATCATAGAAACATTGATCAGCCAAGTGAACTTAGTGCAGCAGATGAAAGAAGCATCAGGCTAAGGCCGGCGTCACACTAGCGAGTTTTACGGACGTATGAGAGGTGCAGAAAATACGGATTGCATACGGTACAATGATTCTCTATGTCCCAGCTCCTATCTGCCGTATTTTACTGATCCGTATTATACGGTCTTGCACGGCCGTAGAAAATCGCAGCATGCTGCGTTTGTCACTGTATTGCGCAAAAAAAATCACCAATGAAAGTCTATGGGGTCGAGAAAAATACGGATTACACACGGACCAGCAGTGTGACTTGCGAGAAATACACAGCAGTGTTCTATAGAAAAGCCGGTAATTCAATTGCCAGCTTTTTCTTTCTCCTTCACAAACCCAACAGGATATGAGACATGGTTTATATACAGTAAACCATCTCATATCCCTTTTTTTTTTGCATATTCCACACTACTAATGTTAGTAGTGTGTATGTGCAAAATTTGGGCGCTGTAGCTTGTAAAATAAAGGGTTAAATCATGGAATAAATTGGCGTGTGCTCCCGCGCAATTTTCTCCGCCAGAGTGGTAAAGCCAGTGACTGAGGGCAGATATTAATAGCCTAGAGCAGGTCCATGGTTATTGGCCCCCCTGGCTACAAACATCTGCCCCCAGCCACCCCAGAAAAGGCACATCTGGAAGATACACCTATTCTGGCACTTGGCCACTCTCTTCCCACTCCCGTGTAGCGGTGGGATATGGGGTAATAAAGGGTTAATGTCACCTTGCTTTTGTAAGGTGACATTAAGCCAGCTTAATAATGGAGAGGTGTCAATTATGACACCTATCCATTATTAATCCAATATTACGAAATGGTTCATAAAACACCCACACATTATTTAAAAGTATTTTAATGAAATAAAGACACAGGGTGTTGTAATATTTTATTATACTGGTAATCCACCTGAAGACACTCGTCCTGTAAAAAAGGTAAAATAATAAAAATCAACAATATCCCATACCTTCCGTCGTTCTGTCAGTCCCACGATGTAAATCCATCTGAAGGGGTTAAATCATTTTACAGCCAGGAGCTGTGCTAATGCAGTCGCTCCTGTCTGTAAAATGTTGTGAATGAATGTAATGCAGGGGAATGTCCTGTAGTTACCTTGAGTCGCGGTGATGCGCCCTCTGCTGGATGTCCTCATATGAACTCGAGCCTGGGAAAAATTCGAGTAACTACAGGACATTCCCCTGCATTACATTCATTCACAACATTTTTCAGACAGGAGCAACTGCATTAGCACAGCTCTTGGCTGTAAAATGATTTAACCCCTTCAGATAGATTTACATCGTTGGACTGACAGAACGACGGAAGGTATGGGATATTGTTGATTTTTTATTTTACCTTTTTTACAGGACGAGGGTCTTCAGGTGGATTACCAGTATAATAAAATATTACAACAACCTGTGTCTTTATTTCATTAAAATACTTTTAAATCATGTGTGTGTGTTTTATTAACCATTTCGTAATATTGGATTAATAATGGATAGGTGTCATAATTGACGCCTCTCCATTATTAATCTGGCTTAATGTCACCTTACAATAGCAAGGTGACATTAACCCTTCATTACCCCATATCCCACCGCTACACGGGAGTGGAAAGAGAGTGGCAAAATGCCAGAATAGGTGCTTCCAGATGTGCCTTTTCTGGGGTGGCTGGGGGCAGATGTTTTTAGCCAGGGGGGCCAATAACCATGGACCCTCTCTAGGCTATTAATATCTGCCCTCAGTCACTGGCTTTACCACTCTGGCGGAGAAAATTGCGCGGGAGCCCACGCCAATTTTTTCTGCGATTTAACCCTTTATTTTACAAGCTACAGCGCCCAAATTTTGCACATACACACTACTAACATTAGTAGTGTGGAATATGCAAAAAAAAAAAAAGGGATATGAGACGGTTTACTGAATGTAACCATGTCTCATATCCTGTCGGGTTTGTGAAGGAGAAAGAAAAAGCTGGCAATTGAATTACAGGCTCTTCACATATCTCGCGCTGAATTAAATATAACTACAGTATATATATATATATATATATATATATATATATATATATATATACTGTATATATGTTTTAACGAACATTTGAGCACATAAATCCATTAGATGTCGGTTTTGCAAGCCTGCGAGAAAATATCGCAGTACGGATGCCATACGGATTACATACAGAGGATGCCATGCGCAAAATACGCTGCCACACCCTGCCTACGGAGGACATACGGATCACTATTTTGGGAACATTTCTGCGTATTACGGCCGTAAAATACAGACCGTATTTTCATACGCTGAGTGTGACGCCGGCCTTACTGCCCTTTGAAATTTGAAGATGACCAGCAGTGCCATCAGCTCAGACCGGCAGCAGGGCGCGGGAGCGCCGCACAGTAACTCCACTTACCAGAACCCACTTCAGGGCTACTTTTGCGTTATTATACGCATAACTACTCGGCATTTAAGTGTATGCCTTTAACTACAAGGACTCTTCCCTATTCTCTGTGCACATTAAAGCGACTGTATGATTAAGGCCCTGGAAGGGCCGAAACGTCACAATAATTACCTCTGGTCGCTTTTCATGTCAATAAACTTTTCACTATCTTGCAAATACACATATAGAGTGTGCGGTGTATTTTATTCTCCATGTACGTGGGGCTCATACAGCCCACTACACCTGCACCTCGCTCCCCCATTACTCTGAGTGCGTGCCAATTTTCTTTACTCGTCAGCTCAGAACTGGCATCTGCAGACATGCATCTACTGCTTGGAGATGTCTGGCCAAACGTGGTCCTCATGGAAGAATTGTAGCCAAAATCCATACGTTTAACATGGAAACAAGACCAAATGACTTAACTATATGTGCAGCTGTAGTCCAGTCTTATGACCTGACTAACAGTCATGGTCCTTAAAATTGTTCTAGAAAATTAAGTATTTTTCTAGAAAATGATTGCAGTTACACATGTTTGCTATACACATTTATTTCCTTTGTGTGCATTAGAACAACACAAAAAAAAACAGAGAAAAAAAGGCAAATTGGGCATAATTGTACACAAAGCCCCGAAATTGGCTGGAAAAAATTGTTGGCACCCTCAACGTAACATTTGGTTGAAGGACAAATTTGAAACTGGATGGGATTGTAGCCACAGTCCCATTTACTAAACATTATTGGCTACTACTTAAATCTATTGAAGATATAAATTAAGCCAAGCCCTTGTTCTCTGTGTATACCTGAGTCTTTCAAAAACACCAATATCTGGCATGGTATGTACATGCTCTGATTATATTCAGAGCATGTAACATGTCACCATAAGGGAGCGCTGTTCAGCGTCTGATATGGATGTTGCTATATAAGCTGCATATCTCACTGATCAGAGCACTGACAGCGCCCCACATGTGTTAGCTGCTTAGGAGCACTGTCCTGGGATTCTTGCATTGACCCTCTGAATTAGCCCCCTTCTAGGAGGCAGTAGGGTTAGTATCAAGCTCAAGTCCCGCGATATGGATAGGATATGGCTGGCTCTCCTTCAATTAGAATATCCCTATACTGTATGTCAGGACACGCGTTTTGCCGAAGTTACCGGCTTTCTCTAGTGGCGCTATCGGATGCTTCTGCTGTCTATTTATGTTGTGATTGACAGTTATATAGTCCAATAGATCAGCGTTTCATTTTTGCAGCATTGTCTTGCTACAAACATATCGCGTGTCTAGATTCAGAACCACTGACACAAAGGGTCAGTCTATGTATAGCATCAGAAAATCGTTCACAGAAATATATATCATGTACAGAAAAAAAAAATATTACAAAGTAATTCAATAAATACAAAGTGCTCCTGAGAACTGATCCTACAGAACGATTTGTTCAATAACAGGGATCACTTTATTAACCCCTTTACCGCCAAGGGTTGTTTGCACGTTAATGACCGGGCCAATTTTTTCAATTCTGAACACTGTCCCTTCATGAGGTTATAACTCTGGAACGCTTCAACGCATGCTGATGATTCTGACATTGTTTTCTCCTGACATATTGTACTTAATGATAGTGGTAAAATTTCTTTGATATTACTTGCATTTACTTGTGAAAAAAATGGAAATTTGGAGAGAATTTAGAAAATTTTGCAATTTTCAAAATTTGAATTTTTATGCCCTATTTCAATTTTTATGCCCTTAAATCACAGAGATATATCACACAAAATACTTAATAAGTAACATTTCCCACATGTCTACTTTACATGAGCACAATTTTGGAAACAAATTTTTTTTTGTTAGGGATTTATAAGGGTTAAAAGTTGACCAGCAAATTCTCATTTTTACAACACCATTTTTTTTTAGGGACCACATCACATTTGAAGTCACTTTGAGGGGTCTATATGATAGAAATTACCCAAGTGTAAAACCATTCTAAAAATTGCACCCCTGAAGGTGCTCAAAACCACATTCAAGAAGTTTATTAACCCTTCAGGTGTTTCACATGAATTTTTGGAATGTTTAACAAAAAATGAACATTTAACTTTTCTTCACAAAATTTACTTCTGCTCCAATTTGTTTTATTTTACAAAGGGTAACAGGAGAAATTGGACCACAAACGTTGTTGTGCGATTTGTCCTGAGTACACCGATACCATATATGTGGGGGTAAACCACCGTTTGGGCGCATGGCAGAGCTCGGAAGGGAAGGAGCGCCATTTGACTTTTCAATGCAAAATTGACTGGAATTGAGATGGGACGCCATGTTGCGTTTGGAGAGCCCCTGATGTGCCTAAACATTGAAACCCCCACAAGTGACACCATTTTGGAAAGTAGATCCCTAAGGAACTTATCTAGATGTGTGGTGAGCACTTTGACCCACCAAGTGCTTCACAGAAGTTTATAATTTAGAGCCGTAAAAATAAAAAATCATATTTTTTCAGAAAAATAAAGTTTTTGCCTCAATTTTTTATTTTCCCAAGGGTAATAGAAGAAATTGGACCCCGCAATTTGTTGTGCAATTTGTCCTGAGTACGCTGATACCCTATATGTGGGGGTAAACCACTGTTTTGGCACATGGCAGAGCTCGGAAGGGAAGGAGCGCCGTTTGACTTTTCAATGCGAAATTGGCTGGAATTGAGATTGGACGCCATGTCGCGTTTGGAGAGCCCCTGATGTGCCTAAACAGTGGAAACCCCCCAATTCTAACTGAAACCCTAACCCTAACACACACCTAACCCTAATCCCAACCCTAACCATAACCCTAACCACACCCCTAACCAGAACACGCCCCTAACCCTAATCCCAACCATACCCCTAACCCCAACACACCCCTAACCCTAGTCCCAACCCTAACCACACCCCTAACTCCAACACACCCCTAACCCTAATCCCAACCATAAGCCTAACCACACCCCTAACCCTAATCCCAACTGTAAATGTAATCCAAAGACTATCCCTAACTTTAGCCCCATCCCTAACTTTAGCCCTATCCCTAACTTTAGCCCTAACCCTAACCCTAACTTTAGCCCCAACCCTAACACTAACTTTAGCCCTAACTTTAGCCCCAACCCTAACCCCAACTTTAGCCCCAACCCTAACCCTAATTTTAGCCCCAACCCTAACCCTAACCCTAATGGGAAAATGGAAATAAATACATTTTTTTATTTTATTATTTTTCCCTAACCAAGGGGGTGATGAAGGGGGGTTTGATTTACTATTTAAAGCAGGTTTTTTAGCAGATTTTTATTATTGGCAGCTGTCACACACTAAAAGACACTTTTTTTTGCAAAAAAATGTTTTTGCGTCTCCACATTTTGAGAGCTATAATTTTTCCATATTTTGGTCCACAGAGTCATGTGAGGTCTTGTTTTTTTGTGAGGCAGAATGACCAACAACCAGCAATTCATGAATTTCTTTTGGGGGGGGGTGTTTATACCTTTCCACGTTTGGTGAAATTGATAAAGCAGTTTTTATTTTTCGTATCAGTACGATTACAGCGATACCTCATTTATATCATTTTTTATGTTTCTGCGCTTTTATACGATAAAAATTATTTCATATAAAAAATAATTATTTTTGCATCACTTTATTCTGAGGACTATAACTTTTTTATTTTTTTGCTGATGACGCTGTATGGCAGCTCATTTTTTGTGAGACAAGATGATGTTTTCAGCAGTACCATGTTTTTTTTATATCCCTCTTTTTGATCGCATGTTATTCCACATGTTGTCCAGCGGTATGATAATTAAGCGATACTAAATATGTATACTTTTATTTTTATTTTTTTTATTTAGATAAAGAAATTTATTTATTGGAAAAATATTTTTTTTTCTTTATTTAGGATTTTTTTTTCTATACTTTAGAACATTGCCCCAGGAAGGACATGACTATATATTGTCAAACTACTGTGTTTTTTCGTTTTAAATCATAATGACAATCCAAAACATCCAAATGACCCTGATCAAAAATTCACATACACCATTCCTTAAAGGGAACCTGTCACCCCCAAAATCGCTGGTGAGGTAAGCTCACCGGCATCAGGGGCTTATCTACAGCATTCTGTAATGCTGTAGATAAGCCCCCGATGTTACCTGAAAGAGGAGAAAAAGACGTTAGATTATACTCACCCAGGGGCGGTCCCGCTCTGGTCCGCGTCCGATGGGTGTCTCCGGTCCGCTCCGGCGCCTCCCATCTTCGTTCCATGATGTCCTCTTCGGGTCTTCGCGCCGTGGCTCCGGCGCAGGCGTACTTTGTCTGCCCTATTGAGGGCAGAGCAAAGTACTGCAGTGCGCAGGCGCCGGGCCTCTCTGACCTTTCCGGCGCCTGCGCACTGCAGTACTTTGCTCTGCCCTCAATAGGGCACACAAAGTACACCTGCGCCGGAGCCGTGGCGCGAAGACCCGAAGAGGACGTCATGGAACGAAGATGGGAGGCGCCGGAGCGGACCGGAGACACCCATCGGACGCGGACCAGAGCGGGACCGCCCCTGGGTGAGTATAATCTAATGTCTTTTTCTCCTCTTTCAGGTAACATCGGGGGCTTATCTACAGCATTACAGAATGCTGTAGATAAGCCCCTGATGCCGGTGAGCTTACCTCACCAGCGATTTTGGGGGTGACAGGTGCCCTTTAATACCGTGTACTGCCCAATCTAACATCAATGAAAGCTTGAAGTCTTTTGTGGTAGTTGTGGATGAGGTTCTTTATTTTCTCAGATGGTAAAGCTGTCCACTCTTCTTGGCAAAAAGCCTCCAGTTCGTGTAAATTCCTAGGCTGTCTTTCATGAACTGCAGGATTGAGATCTACTCAGAATGGCTCAATGATATTGAGGTCAGGAGACTGAGATGGCCAATCCAGAACCTTCACTTTGTCCTGCTGTAGCCAATGAAAGATCGACTTGGCCTTGTGTTTTGGATTGTTGTCATGTTGGAAAGTCCAAGTATGTCACATGCGCAGCTTTGGGGCAGATGAGTGCAAATTTGACTCCAGTATTTGCTGATAATGTGCTTCCTTCATCTTTCCTTCAATTTTGACCAAGTTTCCTGTTCCTTTATAGCTCACATATCCCCAAAACATCAGCAAACCACCTCCTCAATTCCTTGGATATCATTTTGTATCCCTTTCCTGTTTTATAAAGTTCAACTACCTTTTCCCGTAGATCAGTTGACAATTCTTTTGCTTTCCTCATGACTCACAATCCAGTAACCTCAGTGGCTAGATGAAAGATGCAAGAGTCTGTCTGGATCCCTGAAACTCACTCAGCTTTTATGCACACACTGATTACAAGCAAACAGGTCACAGGTGAGGATGTTATGTTTAGTAGCCATTCAAACCCATTTGTGTAACATCTGTGCATGCTATCAGGCCAAAATCACCAGGGTATGTGAACTTTTGATCAAGGTCATTTGGATGTTTTGGGTTGTCATTATGATTTAAAACGAGAAAACACAGTAGTTTGACAATAAATGGCTTCACCCAACCACTAACCACGAGTGGAGAAAAAGTTTTGGTGTTATCATTCATATTATCTAAAAAAAAGGCCAAGAAAGCAAAAATTCTGCCTGGGTATGTAAACTTTTGAGCACAACTCTATTACTCCAATTGGAATTGTCAGTGAATTAATGAGATAGGGTATGTGTCCATGTTCAGGATTGCATCAGAATTTGATCAGGATTTGACGCAGGTAAAATCTGCACCAAATCTGCACCTGAGGTCACTGGCTGGTCACCTGCGTTTTTCATGTATTTTTTGATGCGTTTTTGATGCGTAATTCATGATGCGTTTTTTTCATGCGGATTTGTGTCTGTTTTTGTAAGTTCAATAAAGATATACAAAAAAAAAATTGTGGTATAATTTCTTGTCCAACCTCTTCATTTACATACTCCAAGAATATACACACAGCTAGAGAGATAGATAGATACGTTAGATGGATACAATAGATACGATACATATCTATCGTATCTGTCTATCTATCGTATCTATCATATCTAGATCTATCTATCGATATATCTATCTATTATCTACCTATATATCTATCTATAAATATATCTATATATATATATATCGATAGATAGATATATTAATAGATAGATAATAGATAATAGATAGATATGATAGATGGATGGATACGATAGATAGATACGATAGATATCTATCCATCATATCTATCTTTCATATCCATCTATTGTATCTATCTATCTATCGATATATCTATCTATAAATATATCTATCTATATATAGATATATCGATAGATAGATATATCGATAGATAAATAATAGATAAATAGATAATAGATAGATACGATAGATAGATAAATAGATAATAAACAGATGATTGATAGATACGATAGATAGATAGATAGATAGATAGATAGATAGATAGATAGATACAATAGATAGATACGATAGATGGATCACACAAGCGAGAAACTTGGAGGAGTCTCACATCTTAATATCCGGCACTGCCGCCGGCACTCAGGAGTGGAGCGTGCTGTTGTATGCATTTCTATGCAGCTGCACGCTCCACTCCCGAGTGCCGGCGGCAGTGCCGGGTATTAAGATGTGAGACTCGTCCGAGTTTCTCGCATGTGTGATCCTGGCCTTAAATAAAGACACATTTATTTGAAAAAACTGACCATCACATCCATACATAGACTAAGTGTGAACAGGTGCTGAACCTAGAGTAACCAACTCATATACAGTCAAGTAAAAAAGGCAGCACACTGCAGCGCTAAGATATGCAAACATGAAACATGAAAACTGAATTGCATTACTGCACTAGAAATATGAAAAATGAGAGCGTTTAGCGCATAAGGTTGTCCATTTGTATGCGCTAAACACTCTCATTTTTCATATTTCTAGTGCAGTAATGCAATTCAGTTTTCATGTTTCATGTTTGCATATCTTAGCGCTGCAGTGTGCTGCCTTTTTTACTTGACTGTATATGAGTTGGTTACTCTAGGTTCAGCACCTGTTCACACTTAGTCTATGTATGGATGTGACGGTCAGTTTTTTCAAATATATTATTTAGCCTTCTGTCCGAGCACTCCGCCTCCTAGCCACAGGTGTTTTCATTGCAGCAGGTCCAGTACCCCTCCACAGAGAGAGAGAATATGAGTCTAGGAAGAGGTTTTCACAGGTACCCATTCACATGGAGACGTTTATTCTCAGCGAGGAAGGCAAGCATAGGACCTGATATAAGAGAGATGCCGTAAAGTGGCTATCAGGTACACATAAGGTTGGCCATTTTTATGTGCTAATCGCTCTCATTTTTCATATTTCTAGTGCAGTAATGCAATTCAGTTTTCATGTTTCATGTTTGCATATCTTAGCGCTGCAGTGTGCTGCCTTTTTTACTTGACTGTATATGAGTCAGTTACTCTAGGTTCATGCTGTGAATTCCGTTCTTGGGCTCCCTCCGGTGGTTGTAAATGGCACTTTTGTGAATTCTGCCCTTGGGCTCCCTCCGGTGGTTTTAAGTGGAACTGCTGCTCCTTGGCTTTAGCTTTAGCAGCTGCTTCCACTGATCGTTTCTCCAGCTCTGCTATTTAGCTTGGCTCTAATCTTCAGCCAGTGCCAGCTGTCAATGTTTCTTGTTTGGATTCAGATCTCTCCTTGGATTTCCCTGATAGTCTGTCCAGTTCAGCAAAGATAAGTCCTTGCTTGTTCTTTTGTTGTCCACTTGCTGTGAACTTAATCGTTCAGCTCATTTTATGTTTTCTCTAGTCCAGCTTGTCAGTATTGAATATTCAGTTAAGCTGGAAGCTCTGGGAAGCAGATTTGCCCTCCACACCGTTAGTCAGGTGTGGAGATTTTTTGTATACTCTGTGGTGGATTTTTCTAGCTTTTAATACTGACTGCACAGTATTCTTTCCTATTCTGTCTATCTAGTTAGAAGTGGCCTCCTTTGCTAAATCCTGGTTTCATTCTGTGTATGTCATTTCCCTCTCTACTCACAGTCAATATTTGTGGGGGGCTGTCTTTCCTTTGGGAATTTTCTCTGAGGCAAGATAGCTTTCCTGTTTACATCTTTAGGGGTAGTTAGTTCTCCGGCTGTGACAAGATGTCTAGGGAGTGACAGGAACATTCCACGGCTACTTCAAGTGTTGTGTTAGGTTCAGGAACTGCGGTCAGTACAGATACCACCTCCCCAGAGCTCGTCCCATGTTGCTCCTTAACCACCAGGTCATAACAGTTCAGCACCTGTTCACACTTAGTCTATGTATGGATGTGACGGTCAGTTTTTTCAAATATATTATTTAGCCTTCTGTCCGAGCACTCCGCCTCCTAGCCACAGGTGTTTTAATTGCAGCAGGTCCAGTACCCCTCCACAGAGATAGAGAATATGAGTCTAGGAAGAGGTTTTCACAGGTACCCATTCACATGGAGACGTTTATTCTCAGCGAGGAAGGCAAGCGTAGGACCTGATATAAGAGAGATGCCGTAAAGTGGCTATCAGGTACACATAAGGTTGGCCATTTTTATGCGCTAAACGCTCTCATTTTTCATATTTCTAGTGCAGTAATGCAATTCAGTTTTCATGTTTCATGTTTATTGAATACAGTATACCCTTGTTTGATCCCTTAGATTATACCACTGATATATATATATATTTCCTCAAGATAACAAGTGACCGGTGATCAGGGTGTACTGTAAAAACAACAGTGGAAACACCCCCTGACGAAGGAAATATTCCGAAACGCGCGTCGGGCGCCCGCTGGCTCAGGACCCAGTACATCCCCAGGTATATGTAGTGGCTATATTGCTGCAGCCTTATATCGCTGTGTGGGGGCATCTGTCCACTGACCTCACATTGGTCTAGGCACTAAGGCACTTTTAAAGATACGTGGTGCTAACTACCCTGATATAGTGCACTTTATATTTTTTTCCCTTTTACACAATTTGGCTAAGTTTTGGTTCATAGCTGCTATTGCGTATTTTGCACTGAATTTTCACAGATATAATGTTGTAATATTTTGTGTGTTTTTTACAACACGTTTTTTTTGCCACTTTCTAAAATTTTGGCACTTTATTACGCACACAGCGTGAAATAAAAATATATAAACATTTTTTTTATATATATATATATATTTATATCGGGGTACTACTTTGTATATGGGCGCTTTTATCCTGTTCCTGCGGTGTTTTCATATATATGTTTATATTTTTTATATGATAATTTTTATATATACTTTTTAATATACTGTTGCCATTTCTAGAAATAAAGGCTTATTTAAATGATTCCCAAAGCTCTAAGACTTTCTGGTGTTTTCTGTATCTAAGGTGGTTCAGCTCTTATGTTTCATGTTTGCATATCTTAGCGCTGCAGTGTGCTGCCTTTTTTACTTGATTAAATAAAGACACACACACGAAATCTGCGTTAGGCCAGAGTCACACTCGCGAGAAATTCACACAAGTCTCTCGCTTCAATACCCAGCACTGCCATGGGCACTCGGGACCGGAGTGTGCGGCTGCACATATTTCTATGCAGCTGAACACTCCGGTCCAGAGTGCTCGCGGCAGTGTCGGGTATTTACCCCAGCCTTAAATGCAATGTTTAATTTAAAAAACGTTTGTTTTTTTTTTTTAAATGGCGTGGGCTCCCGAGCAAATTTCTGCACCAGAGAGGGAAAGCCAGCGACTGAGGGACTGATATTTGTAGTCTGGGAAGGGGTTAATACCTATGGCGCTACCCAGGTTATGTATATCAGCCCGCAGCTGTCTGTGTAGCCTATACTGGCTATAAAAATAGGGGGACCCCCCCAAAAAAATGACGTGGGGTCCCCCTATAATTTATAGCCAGAAAGGCTACGCAGACAGCTGTGGGCTGATATTCATAGCCTATAGAGGGACCATGGATATTGGCCCCCCAGCTACAAATACCAGCCCCCAGCCACCCCAGAAATGGCGCATCTATAAGATGTGCCAATTCCGGCACCTAGCCTCTCTCTTCCCACTCGCGAGTAGTGGTGGGATATGGGGTAATAAGGGGTTAATGACACTTTAGGTGACATTAAGCCCGGTTAATAATGGCGAGGCGTCAATAAGACGCCTATCCATTATTAATCCTAGTAAAGTGTAAATAAAACACAGACACTAGAAAAAAGTATTTTAATGAAATGATTACACACACTTTTTGACTATATCTTTATTGTACGTTCAATCCTCTTGAAGACCCTCGTCTTGCAAAAAAGCAAAAAAAAAAAAAACTAAATTCATACTCCCTGTCCGCAGATATCCCATAATGAGTGTCCCATGACAGGTCCAGCTCTGCTACGTCTGGATGCCTGACATTCAGACATAGCAGAGCTTGTAGATGATCGCTGGAGAAAACTCTCCAGCGATCACCTATATTCTAGCACTCACGGTCAGCTGACCGTGAGAATCAGCCTAGTGTGACTGGAGATAACCCCCGGTCACATGCACGGCAGTTCTCGCGGTAAGCTAAGTTATCGCGAGAACTTATCTTACCGCGAGAACTGTAGTGGACGCGGGGCTTCCAGCGGCGGGACAGGTAAGCCGCCATGTGACATGCGTAGTAAGCTTCATTAGCGCAGTTTCTACGCATTTCACTAATCATTAGATGCGATTTTACTGCATCTAATGATTATCTATGGGAAATTTACGGCGCGGCAACGGAGCTGTGACATGCTGTGTTCAGAAAAAAT
This sequence comes from Ranitomeya variabilis, assembly GCF_051348905.1. NCBI lineage: Eukaryota > Metazoa > Chordata > Amphibia > Anura > Dendrobatidae > Ranitomeya > Ranitomeya variabilis. Next base: position 534,979,644 of record NC_135237.1, read on the forward strand.
GCACCGCATGTGCGTTTATGCGGGTCTGCTGCCTGCGTGTTTTACCGCATAGTGGAGACTGGATTTCATGAAATCCTCTCCACTATGCTGTAACATCTGCGGCTCTACGCAGCATCAAACACGCAGCGTTTCCTGAACGTGGACACATACCCTAATTCCCTCTGTATCTGAGTCGGGGCATTTGTCAATGTTTAGTTTGCTTAGGTGCAGGCAGACTTCTTGTGTTAATCTAGTTATATCAGTTGATGAACTTTGACTTTTGCCTTGTTGAATGATACGTATAACAGACAGTTCATTGGTTAGCATGGATAAAAAGTGCCTGTTTAATATCTCAGCCTTTTCTTTGTCCTCTATAATAATCTTATTATCATCTTTCAAGGGACCGATACCATCTGTTTTATTCTTTTTGGCATTGATTTATTTATAAAAATTTTGGGGATTTATTTTAATGTCGCTGGCGATTTGTTTCTTTGTAGATGACTTTGCTAGCTTAATTTATTTTTTACATTTATTGAGATCTTTATACTCCTGAAATGCTTTGTCTGTATTCTCAACCTTCAGGATTTTAAATGCCCTTTGTTGTTGCCTTAGTAAACTTTGTACTGTCTTATTTATCCATAATGGTTTCTTTTTATTCCTGGACATTTTATTACCAGAGGGTAAAGGTTTTCTACAGGAATCTAGTAGTATTTCCTTAAACATGCCACATTTCTGTTCAGTATCCCCAGTTACCATGACGTTGTCCCTGGTCCATTTGACAGGACCAGATCCAGCAGATTACTCCCCCTGGCTGGTTCATCAACAAATTGTCCCGAATTGCAGATAAGAACTTACAGCTTTTAGCACAACCAGAAGATTTTATGTCCCACCTTCTGCCGAGTTCCTTTCAAAATGGTATATGTATCTGATATAAAAAATATTAACAGACTTCATACTGTTTTATTATGTTTTAACAGATTTTTTTCTTTACAAAGAAGCCTTTTTAAGCAGTTGTATTTCTTAAGCATTCCAGTGATCATTTAAGAACCTATTTTTAGAATTTGTAAAAAATTTTATTTATTTATTTTTTTTTTTTTACAGGGAATGCTCTTTTTTTTTTTCTTTTCTGGAAATAATTTTTGTTCTACTGTTCAGTTAGATTTTCTTCCAGTGGTATTTTTTTTTAAGAAAAAAAGACAACAAATAACACATGATTTGATAAATATACGCATTTCTTTGAGCATTTTCAATAATATTATGAACTCCCTTTTTTACCGCAATGACTGTATTTACAAAAAAGGAGAAAACTCTCCTAATACGCATGTTGATATATTCTACAAGCATACTGTTTCTTTGTATTTGCTCCTACTGGCACGCCCTGATGTATTAAAATTTATATGATCCAGGCACTTATTCAACATCTCACAGTATCCAATGCGAAATTCATAGTTAACTTGCCTGGACGTGCTCATGACAGAAGATGAAGTTTCAACTCAAACTTTAATACCATCATCCTGCATTATTCATGTGGCTCAAAATGTTCTTCTTGCATTGAAAAAAAAAAATAATGGCTTGATTTATTCAGGCAAATCCACCACTTTATTAAACTTCAATTTGCAAAGTAAAAGGTTTAAGCAGAAAAATCAAAGGAGATTTGAAACATTTAAAGTGAAATTCTAAATATGAATTATAAAAATTAGGAAATAAATACACTTCTCTATATCTGTTCGGTTAGGAAGCAAAAGAAATGAAAGTATGAAGACAGGACTTATTTACTGTCATGGCCAAAAGTTTTTAAACTCATAAATTTTGGTTTTCGCAAAGTTTGGTGGTTGAGTGTTATTTTTATATATTTTAGTCAGATTGTTATTATTATTATTATTATTATTATTATTATTAATAATGATAATAATAATAATTTTATTTCTATAGTACCAACATATTCCGCACCACTTTACATTTTAGAGCAGACTTGTACAGACATTAAACACAGGTTGTAATGTAACAAAATAGAAACACCTGTAATACAACAGACCAATCAGCGATGCAGGATTTCCATTATAGACAGACAGACTGATGGAAGTACCCCTTAGACAATTACATATAGAAAGTCACATGTTAATCATAAGCTCATACCCAGAGAGTAACCACTGGTCCGAGCGTCCACCACACCCGACGTACGTTTCGCATATAGACAATTCCAGGGTTGATGAGACGCTGATCAGGTGGTTATTAAATGTATTACCCATCAATCGCGAAGGAGTTACAGTGTCCCCATACCGGAGCTGAGTTCCGGAGGCCACCACAAGGAAAGGAAGACGAGGAGACGGTCTGCCTCGAGTTGGATCAGAGACCTCAGCGAGAGATCGTATAAACTGCCCACTATGGACGCATCATAGACACCGCCCCCGGAACAACAAGGGAAAAGGGAGGGAGGAAGGGAAAAGGATAGGGGAAGGGAAAGTATAATGCAGTCCCCTCCACACAAAAGTATAGTGTATTCACCCACACACAGTATAATGCAGCCCCACCCCCCTCACACACGCATACATACACATATACAATACCCACCTCCCTCCATGTTCCCAACACTACTCCAGGCTCTGCTCTGGTCCTCACAGGGCATAATGTAGCCCACTCATAGAGTATAATGTAGTCCCATCATAGAGTATAATGCAGCCATACACACACAGTATAATGTAGCCTGTTATGACCTGGTGGTAACGGAGCAGCACAGATATGACCTGGTGGGTAAAATCGATCATGGACAAGCTCTGAGGAGGTGGTAGCTTTACTGACCGCAATCCCTAATCCTAACACAAACACTAGAAATAGCCGTGGGACGTTCCTGTCACTCCCTAGATGCCTCGTCACAGCCTAAGAACTAACTACCCCTAAAGATGGAAATAGAAAACTATCTCACCTCAGAGAAATTCCCAAAAGGAAAGATAGCCCCCCACAAGTATTGACTGTGAGTGGAGAGGGAAATGACACACAGAGATGAAAACAGATTTTAGCAAAGGAGGCCAATTCTGACTAAATAGACAGAAATAGAAAAGGATACTGTGCGGTCAGTATATAAAAACTAAAAATCCACGCAGAGTTTACAAAAAATAGCCTCCACACCGACTCACGGTGTGGAGGGGCAAATCTGCTTCCCCAGAGCTTCCAGCTAGCCTGAATATTTCATAATGACAAGCTGGACAAAAAGAGACATAACTTTAAACTGAACAGTAAGTACAAGAACTAGCAAGAACTTATCTTATGCTGACATGGACAGGCCATCAGAGACATCCAAGGAGAGGACTGAGTCTAACCTAGAAAAACATTGACAGATGGCATGAATTACAGACCAGAGCCCTGTTAAATAGCAAGGCCAAGGAAGCCGATTAGTGAAGTCAGCTGCCAGGCCAAACTCCAGGAGCAGCAGTTCCACTCAAAACCACCAGAGGGAGCCCAAGGGCAGAACTCCCAAAAGTACCATTCATAACCACAGGAGGGAGCCCAAGAACGGAGCTCACAACAGTAGCCCCCTCATAGAGTATAATGAAACCCCCCACACACAGTATAATGTAGCCACCTCATAGTTTAATGTAACCCCCTAAGAGAGCATCATGCAGCCCACTCATAGAGCAAGCGACACTACTCTGTACTCCTCCTCCTCGACCTGTCGGCTGCCTTTGACACAGTGGACCATTCCCTATTACTACAGACCCTCTCATCCCTTGGCATCACAGACTTGGCCCTATCCTGGACCTCATCATACCTAACAGACCGGACATTCAGCGTTTCCCACTCACACACCACCTCCTCACCTCGCCCCCTATCTGTCGGAGTCCCACAAGGTTCAGTCCTTGGGCCCCTGCTCTTTTCCATTTACACCTTTGGCCTTGGACAGCTCATAGAATCTCATGGCTTTCAGTATCACTTCTATGCTGATGACACACAGATCTACATCTCTGGACCAGATATCACCTCCCTACTAACCAGAATCCCTCAATGTCTGTCCACTATTTCATCCTTCTTCTCCGCTAGATTTCTGAAACTTAACATGGACAAAACAGAATTCATCATCTTTCCCCCATCTCATGCGACCCCCACAACGAACCTATCCATTACAGTACATGGCTGCCTACTCTCCCCAGTCCCACAAGCTCGCTGCCTCGGGGTTATCCTTGACGCTGATCTCTCCTTCAAACCACATATCCAAGCCCTTTCCACTTCCTGCGGACTTCAACTCAAAAATATTTCACGGATCCGTACATTCCTCAACCAAGAATCTGCAAAAACCCTAGTCCATGCCCTCATCATCTCTCGCCTTGACTACTGCAACCTCCTTCTCTGTGGCCTCCCCTCTAACACTCTCACACCCCTCCAATCTATTCTAAAGTCTGCTGCCCGACTAATCCATCTGTCCCCCTGCTATTCCCCGGCCTCCCCCTCTGTCAATCCCTTCACTGGCTCCCCATTGCTCAGAGACTCCACTTCAAAACCCTAACCATGACGTACAAAGCCATCCACAACCTGTCTCCTCCATACATGTGTGACCTCGCCTCCCGGTACTTACCTACACGCAACCTCCGATCCTCACAAGATCGCTTTCTCTACTCCCCTCTTATCTCCTCTTCCCACAATTGTATACAAGATTTCTCTCACGTATCACCCCTACTCTGGAACCCTCTACCACAACACATCAGACTCTCGCCTACCATCGAAACCTTCAAAAAGAGCCTGAAGACCCACCTCTTCCGACAAGCCTACAACATGCTGTAACCACCGATCGACCAAACCGCTGCATGACCAGCTCTATCCTCACCTACTGTATTCTCACCCATCCCTTGTAGATTGTGAGCCTTCAAGGGCAGGGTCCTCTCTCCTCCTGTACCAGTTATGACTTGTATTGTTTAAGATTATTGTACTTGTTTTTATTATGTATACCCCTCCTCACATGTAAAGCACCATGGAATAAATGGCGCTATAACAATAAATAATAATAATAATGCAGCCCCCTCATAGAGTATAATGAAACCCCACACACACAGTATAATGTAGCCACCTCATAGTTTAATGTAACCTCCTAAGAGAGCATCATGCAGCCCACTCATAGAGTATAATGTAGTCCCATCATAGAGTAAAATGCAGCCCCCCACACATAAACAGTATAATGTAGTCTCCTCATAGAGTATAATGTAGTCCCCTCATACAGTATAATGCAGCCCCCTCAGGGTATAATGCAGCCCCCAACACAGACTGTATAATGCAGCCCCCACACACAGTATAATGCAGCCTCCTCAAAGTATAATGCAGCCCTCTCAGAGTATAATGCAGCCCTCTCAGGGTATAATATAGCCCCTTCACACACACAGTATAATGTAGCCCCTTCATAGACTATAATGTAGCCCCCTCATAAACTATAATGTAGCCCCCTCAGAGTATAATGCAGCTCCATCGCACGCGCGCACAATATAATGCAATATAATGCAGCCCCTTCACAAGGTAACACATAAAAATGCGAGGAGACAGTAAGATTGTCCACTCACATTTTTATGTTACCTTGCGTGATTTGTGTCCACTTTACTTGATAGGGGGACTCTTTTCTGTGATCTTCCATCTACTATGGCTATGTACTATGCCTGATATTTTGCATTGCTGAGGTGGTGACCTCTTTCCGTTTGTATGTCCTTGGAGTATGTGTTAATTTATATATTGTGATTTACCTGATCTTTCGATACTTAATAAGTTTACTAAAAAACAGTATAAATCTTTATCACCTGGTACTCCTTTTTCTCCTATTTTATTATGTACATATGGAATTTTGGAAAATTGGAACTGCAATATTGCCATAGGAAAATTTGCGTTAAAAAGAAGGTACAGAGCACATAAATTGGCCAATGTATACAAGTGCAGCTTCATATAATAAAAAGTATGTATGTTATTTGGCATCTGTTCGCACTAGTTGGGATGTGCTGGTCAGTTTTTCTGTACATATCCAAACACGGTGGTTGCATTGCTTCCACATATTATCCCTTATTTGCAAAAATAAAAAGGAAAAAAATAAAAGTGGACTTTATTTAGCCCAACCTTGAGAAAGGTTCATTGCAACCAAAACATCACCACGCCACTTGAGCTAAATAAAGTCCACTTTATTTTTTGGTAAAAATTGGAATGCTGCCTGCCTTTTCTTCTTTATATCTATCAATTATCTATCTATCTATTATCTATCTATTACCTATTATCTATTATCTATCTATGATCTATCTATTATCTATCTATCTATCTATCTATCTATCTATCTATCTATTATTATTATTATTTATTGTTATAGCGCCATTTATTCCATGGCGCTTTACATGTGAGGAGGGGTATACATAATAAAAACAAGTACAATAATCTTAAACAATACAAGTCATAACTGGTACAGGAGGAGAGAGGACCCTGCCCTCGAAGGCTCACAATCTACAAGGGATGGGTGAGAATACAGTAGGTGAGGATAGAGCTGGTCATGCAGCGGTTTGGTCGATCGGTGGTTACAGCAGGTTGTAGGCTTGTCGGAAGAGGTGGGTCTTCAGGCTCTTTTTGAAGGTTTCGATGGTAGGCGAGAGTCTGATGTGTTGTGGTAGAGGGTTCCAAAGTAGGGGTGATACGCGAGAGAAATCTTGTATACGATTGTGGGAAGAGGAGATTAGAGGGGAGTAGAGAAGGAGATCTTGTGAGGATCGGAGGTTGCGTGTAGGTAAGTACGGGGAGATGAGGTCACAGATATATGGAGGAGACAGGTTGTGGATGGCTTTGTACTTTATGGTTAGGGTTTTGTACTGGAGTCTCTGGGCAATGGGGAGCCAGTGAAGGGATTGACAGAGGGGAGAGGCCGGTGAATAGTGGGGGGACAGGTGGATTAGTCTGGCAGCAGAGTTTAGAATAGATTGGAGGGGTGCGACAGTGTTAGAGGGGAGGCCACAAAGCAGGAGGTTGGAGTAGTCAAGGCGAGAGATGATGATGGTATGTACTAGGGTTTTTGCAGATTCTTGGTTGAGGAATGTACGGATTTGTGAAATATTTTTGAGTTGAAGTCGGCGGGAAGTGGAAAGGGCTTGGATATGTGGTTTGAAGGAGAGATCAGCGTCAAGGATTACCCCGAGGCAGCGAGCTTGTGGGACTGGGGAGAGTGGGCAGCCATTTACTGTAATGGATAGGTTCGTTGGGGGGGTCACGTGAGATGGGGGAAAGATGATGAATTCTGTTTTGTTCATGTTCAGTTTCAGAAATCTAGCGGAGAAGAAGGATGAAATAGTGGACAGACATTGAGGGATTCTGGTTAGTAGGGAGGTGATATCTGGTCCAGAGATGTAGATCTGTGTGTCATCAGCATAGAGGTGATACTGAAAGCCATGAGATTCTATGAGCTGTCCCAGGCCAAAGGTGTAAGAGCAGGGGCCCTAGGACTGAACCTTGTGGGACTCCGACAGATATGGGGCGAGGTAAGGAGGTGGTGTGTGAGTGGGAGATGCTGAATGTCCGGTCTGTTAGGTATGATGAAATCCAGGATAGGGCCAAGTCTGTGATGCCAAGAGATGAGAGGGTCTGTAATAATAGGGAATGGTCCACTGTGTCAAAAGCAGCCGACAGGTCGAGGAGGAGGACAGAGTAGTGTCGCTTGCTCTTGGCGGCTAAGAGGTCATTGGTGACCTTAGTTAGGGCAGTTTCAGTGGAATGGTGTGACCGGAAGCCAGATTGTAAGTGGTCAAAGAGGGAGCAAGAAGAGGGATGGGAGGACAGTTCAAAGTAGACGTGTTGTTCCAGTAGTTTGGAGGCATAGGGGAGAAGTGATATAGGGTGATAGCTAGACACAGAGGATGGGTCAAGAGAAGGCTTTTTGAGGATAGGTGTGAGGGAGGCATGTTTAAAGCTTGAGGGGAAAACAGTTGTTAGTGATAGGTTGAAGAGATGGGTTAGGGTTTGGGATGAAGTGGGATGGGAGCAGGTCAAGTGCACAGGTGGTGAGATGCGATCTTGAGAGTAGAGTGGAGAGTTGATCTCCTGTAATGGTGTAGAAGTTGGTTTTGGAGGTGGAGGGCTGGAAAGTCAGGAGGAAGGGCTCTGGGGGTTGTTGACCAAAACTGTCTCTGATGTTATCAATTTTCTGCTTGAAAAATGAGGCAAAGTCTTCAGCTGAGATAAGTGGGGAGGGAGGAGGTGCTGGGGGACGGAGGAGAGAGTTGAAGGTGTTGAATAACTGTTTAGGGTTGTGAGACAGGGAGGATATGAGAGATGAGAAGTAGGTTTGTTTAGCTGTGGTGAGTGTGGTCTTGAAAGTAGTGAGGGACTGTTTGAATGCGATGAAGTGCTCGTTGGAGTGGGATCTTTTCCATCTGCGCTCAGCAGCCCTGGAAGCTCACATCAGTTCTTTGGTCAGGTTGGTGTGCCAGTGCTGTCTGTTGATTTTGCGAGCTTTGGTATGTGTAATGCTACGTTCACATTAGCGTTGTGCGGCGCAGCGTCGGGCGCAGCCGCGGCGACGCATGCGTCATGCGCCCCTATATTTAACATGGGGGGCGCATGGACATGCGTTTTCTAGCGTTTTGTGACGCATGCGTAATTTTTGGCGCAACTGTCAGGGCGCAGACAACGCTGCGCCAGTTTTTTGGAAAAAAAAATGAATGCATGCGTCACAAAAGGCTGCGTTATGCATGCGTTGTGCATGCGTTGTGCGTTGCGTCGCCAACGCTGCGCCACACAACGCAAATGTGAACGTAGCATTAGTGGGGCAGCAGATTCCAAAGCTACAGCTATTGTGGTGTTATATAGAGCGGCAGCGTCATCCACATTGTGTAAGGAACTTATATCTGAGAGAGGGAGGAGGGATTCAGAGAATGAATGTAGGTCAAGATGTTCAAGATTTCTGCAAGGGTGTGAAAGTTTGTGGGGTGGGGATTGTAGACTTGGAGTGGAGAGGGAAGAGAATGCGAGAATGTTGTGGTCAGAGAGAGGAAAAGGTGAGTTACAGAGGTTAGATAGGGAGCAAAGGAGGTTGAAGATGAGATCCAGTGTGTGACCATCTTTGTGGGTGGCTGTAGAAGACCATTGAGTGAGCCCTAAGGAGGAAGTGAGAGATAGAAGCTTAGTGGCAGCTGAGAGGGAAGTGTCAATGGGGATGTTGAAGTCACCCATGATGATAGTGGGGATGTCCGCGGAAAGGAAATTAAGTAGTCAGGTGTTGAAGTGGTCAAAGAAGGTGGTGGCTGGCAATGGGGGGCGGTAAATGACAGCCAGTTGGAGGTTGGAGTGGGAGTAGATGCACACAGAGTGCACCTCAAAAAAAGGGAGGGTAACAGAGGGTGGCAGTGGGATTGGGGTGAAGGAGCAGTTATCTGACAGGAGAAAACCAACTCCTCCACCATGTTTGCTGCTGGGGTGGGGTGTGTGAGAAAGTTGGAAGCCACCGCAAGAGAGTGCAGCAGGGGAGGCTGTGTCAGAAGGGGTGAGCCAGGTTTCGGTGATGGCGAGGAAGGAAAGTTTGGTAGTAAAAAAAAGATCATGGATGTAGGAAAGCTTGTTGCAGACAGAGCAAGCGTTCCACAGAGCTCCTGTTAGTGGGACTGGGGAAGCGGGGGCTGGGTGAATGGGTATAAGGTTAGAGAGTAGTGTTGAGCGATACCGTCCGATACTTGAAAGTATCGGTATCGGATAGTATCGGCCGATACCCGAAAAGTATCGGATATCGCCGAAACCGATACCCGATACCAATACAAGTCAACTAGACACCAAGTATCGGAAGGTATCCTGATGGTTCCCAGGATCTGAAGGAGAGGAAACTCCCCTTCAGGCCCTGGGATCCATATGAATGTGTAAAATAAAGAATTAAAATAAAAAATATTGATATACTCACCTCTCCGGAGGCCCCTGCACCTTACCGCTGTGAACTGGCAGCCTCCTTTGCTTAAAATGAGCGCGTTTAGGGCCTTCCATGACGTCACGGCTTCTGATTGGTCACGTGCCGCTCATGTGACCGCTGTCATGTTCCCAATGGCAGGGAATTAAACACATAACACGGGCAAAAACAGGACGAGCTCTAGGGTGATGGAACCTGAGCTGACCGCGATCCTGAACCTCAACACTCAACTAACAGCAGCCGGGGAACGTTCCTGGGGGGACTCTAGACGTCTCGCGCCAGCCGGAGATCTAGCTACCCCTATCAGAAGAATCACAGACCTATCTTGCCTCCAGAGAAATATTCCCACAGAAATAGCAGCCCCCCACATATAATGACGGTGAAATGAGAGGAAGGCACAAATGTAGTTATGTAAACAGATTCAGCAAAATGAGGCCCGCTTAAGCTAGATAGCAGAGGATACAAAAGGTGAACTGCGCGGTCAGCTTAAAACCCTTCAAAATACCATCCTGAAATTACTTGAACTCATGTGCCAACTCATGGTACATGAGTGGTAATTTCAGCCCACTAGAGCATCCAGCAGCAGAGAATTACATATCTGCAAGCTGGACTAAAAACATGAAAGCAAACATGAAACAGGGAAATCCAGACTTAGCTTGTCTTGAAGGCCTAGGAGCAGGTAGCAAAGGTAACAGAGACACACTGATACATTGATAGCAGGCAAGGGAATGACAGGAAAGCCAGGTTAAATAGGAAACACCCAGCCTCTGATGGACAGGTGGAAACCAGAGACCGCAACCCACCAAAGTCACCCAGTACCAGTTGTAACCACCAGAGGGAGCCCAAAAACAGAATCCACAACAGTACCCCTGAGGAGGGGTCACCGAACCCTCACGAGAACCCCCAGGGCGATCAGGATGAACTCTATGGAAGGCGCGGACCAAATCAGTCGCATGAACATCAGAGGCGACCACCCAGGAATTATCCTCCTGACCATAACCCTTCCACTTAACCAAATACTGGAGTTTACGTCTGGAAACATGAGAATCCAAGATCTTCTCAACAACATACTCCAATTCTCCCTCCACCAGCACCGGAGCAGGAGGCTCAACCGAAGGAACAACGGGCACCTCATACCTCCGCAATAACGACCAATGGAACACATTATGAATAGCAAACGATGCTGGTAGATCCAAACGAAAAGATACAGGGTTAAGAATCTCCAAGATCTTATAAGGACCGATGAACCGAGGCTTGAACTTAGGAGAAGAGACCTTCATAGGGACAAAACGAGAAGACAACCACACCAAGTCCCCAACAAGAAGTCGGGGACCCACGCGGCGACGGCGATTAGCAAACTGCTGAGTCTTCTCCTGAGACAACTTCAAATTGTCCACCACCTGATTCCAAATCTGATGTAGCCTGTCCACCACCACGTCCACTCCAGGACAATCCAAAGGCTCCACCTGACCAGAGGAAAAACGAGGATGAAACCCCGAATTACAAAAGAAAGGAGAAACCAAAGTAGCAGAACTAGCCCGATTATTAAGGGCAAATTCGGCCAGTGGCAAAAAGGCAACCCAGTCATCTTGATCAGCAGAAACAAAACACCTCAAATAAGTTTCCAAGGTCTGATTAGTTCGCTCCGTCTGGCCATTCGTCTGAGGATGGAATGCAGACGAGAAAGACAAATCAATGCCCATCTTAGCACAAAACGACCGCCAAAATCTAGACACAAACTGGGATCCCCTGTCAGAAACGATATTCTCCGGAATCCCATGCAAACGAACCACGTTCTGAAAAAATAAAGGGACCAACTCAGAGGAGGAAGGCAACTTAGGCAAGGGTACCAAATGAACCATCTTAGAAAAGCGGTCACACACGACCCAGATAACGGACATTTTCTGTGAGACAGGGAGATCTGAAATAAAATCCATGGAAATGTGCGTCCAAGGCCTCTTCGGGATAGGCAAGAATAACAACAACCCACTGGCCCGAGAACAGCAAGGCTTAGCCCGAGCACACACTTCACAAGACTGCACAAAGGTGCGCACATCCCTTGACAAGGAAGGCCACCAAAAAGACCTGGCCACCAAGTCTCTAGTACCAAATATTCCAGGATGACCAGCCAACACAGAAGAATGGACCTCGGAGATGACTCTACTGGTCCAATCATCCGGAACAAACAGTCTTTCTGGTGGACAATGATCAGGTTTATCCGCCTGAAACTCCTGCAATGCACGTCGCAAGTCTGGGGAGACGGCGGACAATATTACCCCATCCCTAAGGATACCAGTAGGCCCAGAGTCTCCAGGAGAGTCAGGCACAAAACTCCTGGAAAGAGCATCTGCCTTCACATTCTTTGAACCTGGCAGGTATGAAACCACAAAATTGAAACGAGAAAAAAACAACGACCAACGAGCCTGTCTAGGATTCAGACGCCTGGCAGACTCAAGGTAAATCAGATTTTTGTGATCAGTCAAGACCACCACACGATGTCTAGCACCCTCAAGCCAATGACGCCACTCCTCAAATGCCCACTTCATGGCCAAAAGCTCCCGATTACCCACATCATAATTGCGCTCGGCGGGCGAGAATTTTCTAGAAAAGAACGCACATGGCTTCATCACCGAGCCATCGGAACTTCTCTGTGACAAAACCGCCCCCGCTCCAATCTCGGAAGCATCAACCTCAACCTGAAAAGGAAGTGAAACACCTGGTTGACATAACACAGGAGCAGAAGAAAACCGGCGCTTAAGTTCCTGAAAGGCCTCCACAGCCATAGGAGACCAATTAGCAACATCAGCACCCTTTTTAGTCAAATCAGTCAAAGGTTTAACAACACTGGAAAAATTAGTAATGAACCGACGATAAAAATTAGCAAAACCCAAGAACTTCTGAAGACTCTTAACAGATGTAGGTTGTGTCCAGTCACAAATCGCCTGAACCTTGACGGGATCCATCTCAATAGTAGAAGGAGAAAAAATGTACCCCAAAAAAGAAATCTTCTGGACTCCGAAGATACATTTTGAGCCCTTCACAAACAGAGAATTGGCCCGCAGGACTTGAAACACCTTCCTGACCTGTAGAACATGAGACTCCCAGTCATCAGAAAACACCAAAATATCATCCAAATACACAATCATAAACTTATCCAGATATTCACGGAAAATATTGTGCATAAAGGACTGAAAGACTGAAGGAGCATTAGAAAGTCCAAAAGGCATTACCAAATACTCAAAATGGCCCTCAGGCGTATTAAATGCGGTTTTCCACTCATCACCCTGCTTTATCCGCACAAGATTATACGCACCGCGAAGATCTATCTTAGTGAACCACCTAGCCCCCTTAATGCGAGCAAACAAATCAGTCAATAATGGCAATGGATACTGATATTTGACTGTAATCTTATTCAGAAGGCGATAATCTATACAAGGCCTCAGGGAACCATCTTTTTTTGCCACGAAAAAAAAACCTGCTCCCAGAGGGGACGAAGATGGACGAATATGTCCCTTTTCCAAGGACTCCTTAATATAATTCCGCATAGCAGTATGCTCTGGCACTGACAGATTAAATAAACGACCCTTAGGGAACTTACTGCCAGGAATTAATTCTATAGCACAGTCACAATCCCTATGAGGAGGGAGCGAATTGAGCTTAGGCTCCTCAAAAACATCCCGATAGTCAGACAAAAACGCAGGGACCTCAGAAGGAATAGATGAAGCGATTGAAATCAGAGGTGCATCATCATGAACCCCCTGACATCCCCAGCTTAACACAGACATTGTTTTCCAATCCAGGACTGGATTATGAGTTTGTAACCATGGCAGACCAAGCACTAGTACATCATGTAAATTATACAGTACAAGGAAGCGAATCACCTCCTGATGAACGTGAGTCATGCGCATGGTCACTTGTGTCCAGTACTGCAGTTTATTCATAGCCAATGGTGTAGAGTCAATTCCCTTCAAAGGAATAGGAACTTCCAGAGGCTCCAGACTAAAATCGCAGCGTTTGGCAAATGACCAATCCATAAGACTCAGGGCAGCGCCCGAATCCACATAAGCATCGACGGAAATGGATGACAGTGAACAAATCAGAGTTACAGACAAAATGAACTTAGACTGCAGAGTACTAATGGCAAAAGATTTATCAACCTTTTTTGTGCGTTTAGAGCATGCTGATATAACATGAGCTGAATCACCACAATAAAAACACAATCCATTTTTCCGCCTATAATTTTGCTGTTCACTTCTGGACTGAATTCTATCACATTGCATAGTCTCAGGTGCCTGTTCAGAAGACACCGCCAACTGGTGCACAGGTTTGCGCTCCCGTAAACGCCGATCAATCTGAATGGCCATAGCCATAGACTCATTCAGACCTGTAGGCGCAGGGAACCCCACCATAATATCCTTAATGGCCTCAGAAAGACCATCTCTGAAGTTTGCAGCCAGGGCGCACTCATTCCACTGAGTAAGCACCGACCATTTCTGAAATTTTTGACAATATACTTCCGCTTCATCATGCCCCTGAGAGAGGGCTAATAAAGCCTTTTCAGCCTGAATCTCCAGGTTAGGTTCCTCATAGAGCAATCCCAGTGCCAGAAAAAGCGCATCCACACTGAGCAATGCAGGATCCCCTGGTGCCAATGCAAATGCCCAATTCTGAGGGTCGCCCCGCAGGAAAGATATTACAATCTTGACCTGCTGAACAGGGTCTCCAGAGGAGCGAGATTTCAAAGAAAGAAACAATTTGCAATTATTCCTGAAATTCAGGAAGGTAGATCTATCTCCAGAAAAAAACTCTGGAATAGGAATTCTAGGTTCAGACATAGGAGTGTGAACAACAAAATCCTGTATGTTTTGAACTTTTGCAGCAAGATTATTCAGGCTGGAAGCCAAACTCTGGACATCCATGTTAAACAGCTAAGGTCAGAGCCATTCAAGGGTTAAGAGGAGGTAAGAAGCAGCTAGACTGCAATTAAGGGCTAGGCAGCAAAACTCTGAGGGAAAAAAAAAAAAAAATTTCCCTTCAACACTTCTTTTTCTCCTGCTTCAGCCCAAACAATTAACACTTTGTGGGCCGGCTATACTGTCATGTTCCCAATGGCAGGGAATTAAACACATAACACGGGCAAAAACAGGACGAGCTCTAGGGTGATGGAACCTGAGCTGACCGCGATCCTGAACCTCAACACTCAACTAACAGCAGCCGGGGAACGTTCCTGGGGGGACTCTAGACGTCTCGCGCCAGCCGGAGATCTAGCTACCCCTATCAGAAGAATCACAGACCTATCTTGCCTCCAGAGAAATATTCCCACAGAAATAGCAGCCCCCCACATATAATGACGGTGAAATGAGAGGAAGGCACAAAAGTAGTTATGAAAACAGATTCAGCAAAATGAGGCCCGCTTAAGCTAGATAGCAGAGGATACAAAAGGTGAACTGCGCGGTCAGCTTAAAACCCTTCAAAATACCATCCTGAAATTACTTGAACTCATGTGCCAACTCATGGTACATGAGTGGTAATTTCAGCCCACTAGAGCAACCAGCAGCAGAGAATTACATATCTGCCAGCTGGACTAAAAACATGAAAGCAAACATGAAACAGGGAAATCCAGACTTAGCTTGTCTTGAAGGCCTAGGAGCAGGTAGCAAAGGTAACAGAGACACACTGATACATTGATAGCCGGCAAGGGAATGACAGGAAAGCCAGGTTAAATAGGAAACACCCAGCCTCTGATGGACAGGTGGAAACCAGAGACCGCAACCCACCAAAGTCACCCAGTACCAGTTGTAACCACCAGAGGGAGCCCAAAAACAGAATCCACAACAGACCGCCACGCGACCAATCACAAGCCGCGACGTCATTCTCAGGTCCTAAATTCCTAGAATGAGGAGTTTAGGGCCTGAGAATGACGTCGCGGCTTGTGATTGGTCGCATGGCGGTCACATGACCGCTCCGCGACCAATCACAGGCCGCGACTGTTATGACCCCAGTGGACAGGGTCTCAGAGGAACGTGTAAGTCTGCAAGATACAAAAATCCAGCTCATAGGGCTGTGGTAACTGGGTTGACCAAATAGCTACTCCTAACGCCAACACTAGAAGTAGCCGGGGATCATGCCTACGGTGATCGCTAGATGACTCGCGCCAGCCGGAGAATCTAACTACCCCTAGGAGAAGAAAACAAAGACCTCTCTTGCCTCCAGAGAAAGGGACCCCAAAGCAAGATACAAGCCCCCCACAAATAATAACGGTGAGGTAAGAGGAAATGACAAACACAGAAATGAACCAGGTTCAGCAAAGAGAGGCCAGCTTACTAATAGCAGAATATAGCAAGATAACTTATCTGGTCAACAAAAACCCTATAAAAATCCACGCTGGAGATTCAAGAACCCCCGAACCGTCTAACGGTCCGGGGGGAGAACACCAGCCCCCTAGAGCTTCCAGCAAAGGTCAGGATACAGATAGGAACAAGCTGGACAAAAATACCAAACAAAACAAAAGCAAAAAGCAAAGAAGCAGACTTAGCTTGAAAAACAGGAACCAGGATCAGAGGACAAGAGCACAACAGATTAGCTCTGATTTCAACGATGCCAGGCATTGAACTGAAGGTCCAGGGAGCTTATATAGCAACGCCCCTGAACTAACGGCCCAGGTGAGGATATAGAAAAAAGACAGACGCTCCAGAGTCAAATCACTAATGACCACTAGAGGGAGCAAAAAGCAAAATCACAACAGTACCCCCCCCTTAGTGAGGGGTCACCGAACCCTCACCCCGACCACCAGGGCGATCAGGATGAGCGGCGTGAAAGGCACGAACTAAATCGGCCGCATGAACATCAGAGGCGACCACCCAGGAATTATCTTCCTGACCATAGCCCTTCCACTTGACCAGGTACTGAAGCCTCCGCCTGGAGAGACGAGAATCCAAGATCTTCTCCACCACGTACTCCAACTCGCCCTCAACCAACACCGGAGCAGGAGGCTCAGCAGAAGGAACCACAAGCACAACGTACCGCCGCAACAAGGACCTATGAAACACGTTGTGGATAGCAAACGACACAGGAAGATCCAGGCGAAAGGATACAGGATTAAGAATTTCCAATATCTTGTAAGGACCAATAAAACGAGGTTTACATTTGGGAGAGGAAACCTTCATAGGAACAAAGCGGGAAGAAAGCCACACCAAATCCCCAACACGTAGTCGGGGACCCACACCGCGGCGGCGGTTGGCAAAGCGCTGAGCCCTCTCCTGTGACAACTTCAAGTTGTCCACCACAAGATTCCAGATCCGCTGCAACCTATCCACCACAGAATCCACCCCAGGGCAGTCAGAAGGTTCCACATGACCCGAAGAAAAACGAGGGTGGAAACCAGAGTTGCAGAAAAACGGCGAAACCAAGGTGGCGGAACTAGCCCGATTATTAAGGGCAAACTCAGCTAACGGCAAGAAGGTCACCCAATCGTCCTGATCAGCAGAGACAAAACACCTCAAATAAGCCTCCAAAGTCTGATTAGTTCGCTCCGTCTGTCCATTAGTCTGAGGATGGAAAGCAGATGAAAACGACAAGTCAATGCCCATCCTACTACAAAAGGATCGCCAGAATCTGGAAACGAACTGGGATCCTCTGTCTGACACAATATTCTCAGGGATGCCGTGCAAACGAACGACGTTCTGGAAAAACACAGGAACCAGATCGGAAGAGGAAGGCAGCTTAGGCAAAGGAACCAAATGGACCATCTTGGAGAAGCGATCACATATCACCCAGATAACAGACATGCCCTGAGACACCGGAAGATCAGAAATGAAATCCATGGAGATATGTGTCCAAGGTCTCTTAGGGACAGGCAAGGGCAAGAGCAACCCGCTGGCACGAGAACAGCAAGGCTTAGCTCGAGCACAAGTCCCACAGGACTGTACAAATGACCGCACATCCCTAGACAAGGAAGGCCACCAAAAGGATCTGGCCACCAGATCTCTGGTGCCAAAAATTCCTGGGTGACCTGCCAACACCGAGGAATGAACCTCGGAAATGACTCTGCTGGTCCACTTATCAGGCACAAACAGTCTGTCAGGTGGACAAGAATCAGGCCTATCAGCCTGAAATCTCTACAACACACGTCGCAGATCTGGAGAAATAGCTGACAAGATAATACCATCCTTAAGAATACCAACAGGTTCAGCGACTCCAGGAGCATCAGGCACAAAGCTCCTGGAAAGAGCATCGGCCTTCACATTCTTTGAACCTGGTAAATACGAGACAACAAAGTCAAAACGGGAGAAAAACAATGACCAGCGGGCCTGTCTAGGATTCAGGCGTTTAGCAGACTCGAGATACATCAGATTTTTGTGATCAGTCAAGACCACCACACGATGCTTAGCACCCTCGAGCCAATGACGCCACTCCTCAAATGCCCATTTCATGGCCAACAACTCCCGATTGCCCACATCATAATTTCGCTCCGCAGGCGAAAACTTCCTAGAGAAAAAGGCGCAAGGTCTCATAACAGAGCAACCAGGGCCTCTCTGCGACAAAACGGTCCCTGCTCCAATCTCTGAAGCATCCACCTCAACTTGAAAGGGAAGCGAGACATCAGGCTGGCACAAAACAGGCGCCGAAGTAAACCGACGTTTCAACTCCTGGAAAGCCTCCACGGCAGCAGGAGCCCAATTAACCACATCGGAGCCCTTCTTGGTCATATCCGTCAAAGGTTTCACAACGCCAGAAAAGTTAGCGATAAAACGACGGTAGAAGTTAGCGAAACCCAAGAACTTCTGAAGACTCTTAACTGACGAGGGCTGAGTCCAATCAAGAATAGCTCGGACCTTGACTGGGTCCATCTCCACAGCAGAAGGGGAACAAATGAACCCCAAAAAGGGAACCTTCTGTACACCAAAAAGACACTTTGAGCCCTTGACAAACAAAGAATTTTCACGCAAAATTTTAAAGACCATCCTGACCTGCTCCACATGCGAGTCCCAATTATCAGAAAAAAACAGAATATCATCCAGATAAACGATCAGAAATTTATCCAGATAGTTCCGGAAAATGTCATGCATAAAGGACTGAAAAACTGAAGGGGCATTAGAGAGCCCAAAAGGCATCACCAAGTACTCAAAATGACCTTCGGGCGTATTGAATGCGGTTTTCCATTCATCCCCTTGCTTAATGCGCACAAGGTTGTACGCACCACGAAGGTCTATCTTGGTAAACCACTTGGCACCTTTAATCCGGGCAAACAAGTCAGACAACAGCGGCAAAGGATACTGAAATTTGACAGTGATCTTATTTAAAAGCCGATAGTCAATACAAGGCCTCAAAGATCCGTCCTTTTTAGCCACAAAAAAGAATCCCGCACCAAGAGGGGAAGAAGACGGACGGATGTGTCCTTTCTCCAGAGACTCCTTGATATATGAACGCATAGCGGTATGTTCAGGTATCGACAGATTAAACAGTCTTCCCTTAGGAAATTTACTGCCTGGAATCAAATCTATTGCACAGTCACATTCCCTATGAGGAGGCAATGCACTGGACCTGGACTCGCTAAAGACATCCTGATAATCAGACAAGTACTCCGGAACTTCCGAAGGCGTAGAAGAAGCAATAGACACAGGCAGGGAATCCTCATGAATACCACGACAGCCCCAACTAGACACTGACATTGCCTTCCAGTCAAGGACTGGATTATGGGTCTGTAACCATGGCAGCCCCAAAACAACCAAATCATGCATTTTATGTAGAACGAGAAAACGTATCACCTCGCGGTGTTCAGGAGTCATGCACATGGTAACCTGTGTCCAATACTGCGGCTTATTTTCTGCCAATGGCGTAGCATCAATACCCCTAAGAGGGATAGGGATTTCTAATGGTTCAAGAATAAAACCACAGCGCTTAGCAAATGAGAGATCCATAAGACTCAGGGCAGCACCTGAATCTACAAACGCCATGACAGGATAAGATGACAGTGAGCAAATCAAAGTTACAGACAGAATAAACTTAGGATGCAAATTACCAACGGTGACAGGACTAACAACCTTAGATATACGTTTAGAGCATGCTGAGATAACATGTGTAGAATCACCACAGTAGTAGCACAAGCCATTCCGGCGTCTATGAATTTTCCTCTCATTTCTAGTCAGGATTCTATCACATTGCATCAAATCAGGTGTCCGTTCAGACAACACCATGAGGGAATTTGCGGTTTTTCTATCACATTGCATCACATCAGGTGTCTGTTCAGACAACAACATGAGGGAATTTGCGGTTTTGCGCTCCCGCAACCGCCGGTCAATTTGAATAGCCAGGGACATGGTATCATTCAGACCTGTGGGAATGGGAAAACCCACCATAACATTCTTAATGGCCTCAGAAAGGCCATTTCTAAAATTAGCGGCCAGTGCACACTCGTTCCAATGTGTCAGCACGGACCATTTCCGAAATTTTTGGCAATACACCTCAGCCTCGTCCTGGCCCTGAGACATAGCCAGCAAGGCTTTCTCTGCCTGAATCTCAAGATTGGGTTCCTCATAAAGTAAACCGAGCGCCAGAAAAAACGCATCAATATCAGCCAATGCCGGATCTCCTGGCGCCAACGAAAAAGCCCAATCCTGAGGGTCACCCCGTAAGAATGAAATAACAATTTTTACTTGTTGAGCAGAGTCTCCAGACGAACAAGGTTTCAGGGACAAAAATAATTTACAATTATTCCTGAAATTCCTAAACTTAAATCGGTCTCCTGAAAACAGTTCAGGAATCGGAATCTTGGGTTCAGACCTAGGATTTCTGGTAACATAATCTTGTATACCCTGCACACGAGCGGCAAGCTGGTCCACACTTGTAATCAAGGTCTGGACATTCATGTCTGCAGCAAGCTTAAGCCACTCTGAGGTAAAGGGGAAAAGAAAAAAAAAAAATGAGAGAGGGAAAAAAAACCTCAAAATTTTCTTTCTTATAATCCCACTTCTGCAATGCATTAAACATTTAATACAGGCCTGGCATACTGTTATGACCCCAGTGGACAGGGTCTCAGAGGAACGTGTAAGTCTGCAAGATACAAAAATCCAGCTCATAGGGCTGTGGTAAGTGGGTTGACCAAATAGCTACTCCTAACGCCAACACTAGAAGTAGCCGGGGATCATGCCTACGGTGATCGCTAGATGACTCGCGCCAGCCGGAGAATCTAACTACCCCTAGGAGAAGAAAACAAAGACCTCTCTTGCCTCCAGAGAAAGGGACCCCAAAGCAAGATACAAGCCCCCCACAAATAATAACGGTGAGGTAAGAGGAAATGACAAACACAGAAATGAACCAGGTTCAGCAAAGAGAGGCCAGCTTACTAATAGCAGAATATAGCAAGATAACTTATCTGGTCAACAAAAACCCTATAAAAATCCACGCTGGAGATTCAAGAACCCCCGAACCGTCTAACGGTCCGGGGGGAGAACACCAGCCCCCTAGAGCTTCCAGCAAAGGTCAGGATACAGATAGGAACAAGCTGGACAAAAATACCAAACAAAACAAAAGCAAAAAGCAAAGAAGCAGACTTAGCTTGAAAAACAGGAACCAGGATCAGAGGACAAGAGCACAACAGATTAGCTCTGATTTCAACGATGCCAGGCATTGAACTGAAGGTCCAGGGAGCTTATATAGCAACGCCCCTGAACTAACGGCCCAGGTGAGGATATAGAAAAAAGACAGACGCTCCAGAGTCAAATCACTAATGACCACTAGAGGGAGCAAAAAGCAAAATCACAACACGCGACGTCATCTAAGGTCTTTCAAGCGCTCATTCTTAGGAGCGAAGGCTGCCGGTTCCCTCGGTAAGGTGCAAGCTGCTTCGGAGAGGTGAGTATATCAATATTTTTTATTTTAATTCTTTATTTTACACATTAATATAGATCCCGATACCGATTCCCGATATCACAAAAGTATCGGATCTCGGTATCGGAATTCCGATACCGCAAATATCGGCCGATACCCGATACTTGCGGTATCGGAATGCTCAACACTATTAGAGAGGTTACGGAAGTTTGTGATAGAGCGTGAATTGGAGGTAGAAATGACTGTGGGCATGTGGTGAGGAGGACCAGGATTTGGAGAGATATCACCAGCAATGAGAAGGAACAGAGAAAGTGTTAGAAGGTGGGAGCAGGAGAGGGCATGAGGGGGCTGTCTATGTTTGGATGCAGAGGATTGTATGTTATGGACCAGTTTTGAGGAGGAGGTGAGATGGATGGGGAGGATTGAAGCAGAGATATACAGTTCCTTACTTGGTGTAGGGATTAGGGGAGGTAGCATAAAGTGAAGGATTATAGAGGTGAGAGTGAAAATAAACAGAAACATTGTTTACAGTGACTGGCAGTGGCATATTCAGGGGGGCAGCCGGGGCATGTGCCCCGGGCGCAGCCATCAGGGGGGTGCCAGTGGGCTGCCTGATGATGCGGCGGTTCAAGGAGGCTCCTCGTCAGCGGCATTCTGCTGCCCCCACACTGAGATACTCACCTACTCCTGGCGGCGCGGTCCCTGCAGGTCTCCGGTTCCCCGACGCTACAGCTTCTTCCTGTACTGAGCGGTCACATGGTACCGCTCATTACAGTAATGAATATGCGGCTCCACCTCCCATATGGGTGGAGCCGCATATTCATTACTGTAATGAGCGGTAACGGTGACCGCTCAATACAGGAAGAAGCTGCCGGCGCCGCGCCGGGGAAGCAGGGACTGCACCGTGCCCGGAGCAGGTGAGTATAACGGGGAGGGGAGCGCTGCGCGATATTCACCTGCTCCTCGTTCCGGCGCCGCTCCGTCTTCAGCAGTGACGCTCAGGTCAGAGGGCGCGGTGACGTGCTTAGTGCGCGTCCTCTGCCTGAACGTCAGTGCTGAAGATGGAGAGGCGCCTGGAATGAGGAGCAGGTGAATATTGAAAGTGCCGGGGGCCTGAGCGACTGAGAGGTATGTGATTTTTTTTTATCGCAGCAACAGCAAATGGGGCAAGTGTCTGTATGGAGCATCTTATAGGGCCATAATCAACGTTTCTGCAGCACTATATGGGGCAAATATATTTATGGAGCATCTTATGGGGTATAATCAATGTTTCTGCAGCACTATATGGGGCAAATATATTTATGGAGCATCTTATGGGGCCATAATCAACATTTCTGCAGCATTATATGGCGCAAATATCTCTATGGCGCATCTTTTGGGGCCATAATTAACGTTTGTACAGCATTATATGGCGCAAATATCTTTATGGAGCATCTTATGGGGCATAATCAACGTTTGTGGAGCATTATATTGGGCAAATGTGCCTATGGAGCATCTTATGGGGCCATTATTAACCTTTATGGAGCATTATATGGGGCTCATGATTCAATATGGATATTCAAAAACACTTAACCTACCACTGTCTCAATTAATTGTACTTTTATTGGTATGTATTTTAACATATGTGAGGGTAAACCACTGTTTGTGCGCACGGCAGAGCTTGGAAGAGGAGGAGCACCGCTTGACTTTTTCAATGCAGAATTGGCTGGAATTGAAATCGGACGCCATGTCGCGTTTGGAGAGCCCCTGATGTGCCTAAACAGTAGAAACCCCCCACAAGTGACAACATTTTGGAAACTAGATCCCATAAGGAACTTATCTAGATTTGCGGTGAGCACTTTGAAACCCCAAGTGCTTCACAGAAGTTTATAACGTAGAGCCATGAAAATAAAAAATCATATTTTTTCCACAAAAATTATATTTTGCCCCCAAATTTTTATTTTCACAAGGGTAACAGGAGACATTAGACCACCAAAGTTGTTGAGCAATTTGTCCTGAGTACGTTGATACCCCATATGTGTGGGTAAACCACTGTTTGGGTGCACGGCAGAGCTCGGAAGGGAAGGAGCGCCGTTTGACTTTTTCAATACAGAATTGGCTGGAATTGAGATCAGACGCCATGTCGCGTTTGGCGAGCCCCTGACGTGCCTAAACAGTGTAAACCCCCCAAAAGTGACACCATTTTGGAAACTAAACCCCTTAAGAAACTTAAGGACCCCCTGACGAAGGCAGATGCCGAAACGCGCGTTGGGGCTCGGCACATCCCAGGGACACTCATCCTATTTGGCTTACCAGCAGGTAATAACAGGTGGCTTCCTTTTGATCCTTATTTATGTTTATTCCTTGGTTCTTGGGGCGTTTTTCTTGTCTCTTTGCTGGGCAATCCATGTCTTTAAGGTCATTATGACTATGTCACTATGACTACTATATGATATACCGCCTAGATCCAGCATTAATAGTTTGCACTAATATTAGTATCTTTTGGTCCTCTCTTTAGCCACGAATTTATTATAGTCTGCACATGCACTTTATCATTATTATTGATTACTTATTTACTATTATCATTTTTCTGTCTGCTATATATTTCTATTGCCCATTGATATAGGCATATCTATATGTTATCATCACACTAGGTGATATACTTATTTAATTTGAGTGTTGCCATCCATATGTCCCTGGTGATGTTCCTTTTATGGTATTTTTCCCACTGTTACATCATACTATATATATTTTAATAAATATTGTAATTTATATCTTGGACTTTGTTTCGGTTTTTTCCGTTGTTTGTTCCCTTAAGGAACTTATCTAATCTAGATTTATGGTGAGCACTTTGAACAGCCAAGTGTTTCACAGAAGTTTATAACTCAGCCGTGAAAATAAAGTAAAAAAAGTTCCACAAAAATGATTTTTTTTTGCCCGCAATTTTTTATTTTCACAAGGGTAACAGGAGAAATTGGCGTCAAAAGTTGTTGTCCAGTTTGTCCTGAGTACGTCGATACCCCATATGTGGGGGGGACCACTGTATGGGCACACATCAGGGCTCGGAAGGGAAGTAGTGACGTTTTAATAATAATATAATAATAATAATAATTTATAGAGGGGACTTGTACAGACAATAGACATTACAGCATAACAGAAATCACAGTTCAAAACAGATACCAGGAGGAATGAGGGCCCTGCTCGCAAGCTTACAAACTATGAGGAAAAGGGGAGACACGAGAGGTGGATGGTAACAATTGCTTTAGTTATTTGGACCAGCCACAGTGTAAGGCTCGGGTGTTCATGTAAAGCTGCATGAACCAGTTTTAAAATGCAGACTTTGATGGACTGGTCTGTGGGCGTCATGTTGCGTTTGTAGAGCCCCTGATGTACCTAAGCAGTGGAAACCCTCCACAAGTGATCCCACTTTGAAACCAGACCCCCCCAAGGAGCTTATCTAGATGTGTGGTAAGCACTAGGGTTGAGCGAAACAGATCGAACATTTTCAAAAGTCGCCGACTTTTGGCAAAGTTGGGTTTCGTGAAACCCGACCCGATCCCAGCG
Organism: Ranitomeya variabilis; assembly: GCF_051348905.1. Lineage (NCBI taxonomy): Eukaryota > Metazoa > Chordata > Amphibia > Anura > Dendrobatidae > Ranitomeya > Ranitomeya variabilis. Next base: position 535,004,884 of record NC_135237.1, read on the forward strand.
TGGGATCGGCCACGCGGTCATCGATCTTCGCGCCAAAGTCGCGTTTCGTATGACGCTTTCAGCGCCTTTTCTCAGCCAATGAAGGTGGACGCAGAGTGTGGGCAGCGTGATGACATAGGTCTCGGTCCCCACCATCTTAGAGAAGGGCATGGCAGTGATTGGCTTGCTCTCTGCGGCGTCACAGGGGCTATAAAGGGGCGTGCACGCCAACCGCCATCTTACTGCTGCCGATCTTAGCATAGGGAGAGATTGCTGCCGCTTCGTCAGAAGCAGGGATAGCGTTAGGCAGGGTACATTAACCCCCAAACCGCTTGTGCTGTAGCGATTTCCACTGTCCAACACCACCTTTTCTTTGCAGGGACAGTGGAGGCTAGATTTCTCTTCATCAGCTCTGTAGCTTATTGGGCTGCCCTAGAAGGCTCCCTGATAGCTGCATTGCTGTTTGTACGCCGCTGTGCAAACCAACTGCTTTTTTAAAAGCACAAATCCTGTTGCTCCTTCCTTTCTGCACAGCTATCTTGTTTGTTTGTTCACACTTTTTGTGTGCAGCACTCCTTTTTATTGCTGCCTGCCATACATTTGGCATTTTAATTCAATAAAGTTGACTATTTAACACTTTAATCTCCCTCTGGTGCAATTATCTTCTTTGTAGGTTGTAAATATTGATGTTTGCATGGAGTTTTTCATGTTTTTCTCATGACACTATCCCCTTATGTGGACACAGATACATGCTTTATATATTCTGTGTATTGCTTATCAGCATTGGTTGATAATTAATCCTGTGTATTTTCACAGAATAATATTTCTTGATTTGCAATGGATTACAAAAACAGAGATGTTTCCTGGCAGGCCCAAGCTGCTCAGGTTTTTGATGGTGACGCCACCAATCTGATGACGGGTTCTCAGGGTGATGTAAGTGGCCTACAAATAAAGATTAAACGTTTGCTACACAAACGTACAAGAATGTGGTGGAATAGGGCTCTACTTGAAAATTATTTAAGGAAAAAAATCATCCCACGTGGTCTAAGGATCCAAGTGTTTCCATCGTTCCCGGTGAACGATGAGAATTTTACTGGTAAATGGGAAGAAATTTGTACTAAATCATCCCTTCAATTCATGGAACTTTTGATTGATTTAAACAAGAAATCGGTCTTGGCAGTAGAAACCGAGATTGATGAACTATTTGGTAATCTTAAGGAGGCCTCTTCACCTGAGAGTCTAACAGTATTCAACCTAACTATGGATAAAAATTCAGATGAATGGGAGAAACAAATTAAATCTAACCAGGCGAAGAAAGTCTCACGTGACAATAATGATTACCAGCAAGGTACAGTATATAGGTGGAGACACCATGGTCCTAGAAGACAAAGGTCTGTGTCCTTCTCATCGGTTTCATCTTCGGGTGAAACCTCAGATACATCTCACCATTCCATGAGCACACGGTTTGGCAATGACAATAAAAGAAAGAAGGAACAGAGAACAGACACAAATAAACGACCTCAAGGTTCCAATTCACGGAATGATGCTTTAAAGGTGATCAATCTATCTGATTACAAATTCAGTAGTGATTAAATTTATGTTTTGTCTAAAGGTTTAACCTTCTCTCCTAGCTCAAGATGTGATAAATTCACAATTATTAAGGATTTGCATATATTTGGTCGATCTCTTCTATTCAAGAAATGGTTTTACTGTGATGACACTCAGAAATTATTCCCCCTACCATCTGAACAAGCTGCTCTTAGGACACTGGAGGAACTGGCCATTGAGCATCATGGCCCGTCTTTGGGTAAGATCCCTCCTCTACTTCGTCCGAAATCAACAAAGTTCCCACCACTTTCCACCTGTCCTAATGTGGAGATTTTTGTTCAACTTGTGAGTAATGATCTTGATAATATACCATCTACTATTTTTAAAAATAATCTCACTGCCTCTCAACATCAATGCATTAAACGGCTGAAGAGTTTGAAAGACATTGTCATCAAACCGGCCGATAAGGGCGGAAACATTGTCATCTGGCCTACTAAACTATATGAAGCCGAGGCATATCGTCAGTTGAGAAATACGTCATACTATAAAAAGTTAACATTTAACCCTTTATCTTCATACAAGGAACAATTGTGCAAAATTCTTGGGAGAGCTGTAGAGAAGAACCTTATCACTTCAGATGTGCGGAACATTCTTTTGGTTAAGGATCCACGAGTGGCGACACTATATCTCTTGCCCAAGGTTCACAAAAACCTACAGGCTCCCCCAGGTAGGCCCATCATATCCGGGGTTGGTGGCCTTACGGAGGGTATTGGAAGGTACATTGACTCGTTCCTCAAGCCCCTGGTGGAGACTATCCCTTCTTATACTAGGGATACATCTGACTTCCTTAAAAAAATTGATTCGATTCACATTGACGATGACATGATTCTCGTCACTTGTGATGTCGAGTCGTTATATACGAATATTCGACACCAGGATGGCTTGAGGGCGGTCTCCCATTTTCTGACCATGACGGATCTAACGGCTGATGATGTGGAATTTTTGTTGGTTTTACTTGACTTTCTGCTTACCAAAAATTTTTTCTTATTCAATGGGTCCTTCTTCCTGCAGCTCCAGGGCACAGCAATGGGGGCGGCTTGTGCGCCTTCATATGCTAATCTGTTCCTGGGGCTGTGGGAGAGGGACCTCTTCTCGTCAGATCCGGGGGTATCAATGGAGCGGGTCATATTTTGGGCCCGCTACATTGATGACATTTTCCTGATCTGGCGAGGTATATCTAATGAGTTAAAATTGTTTTTTCAAGAACTTAACAATAATGATTTAAACATTCACTTGACCTTCAATTCCAGTTACCATCAAGTCGAGTTTTTGGATGTCTTGGTCAGAAGGGGTCCTGATGGTCTTCTGTCTTCCGATGCCTTCCGCAAGGCCACAGCCGTCAACTCAGTGCTTCATGCCAATTCAGCACATCCTCCTCATGTGGTTAATGCGGTTCTGACTGGACAATTTCTTCGCATTAGACGAATTTGCTCGGATTTCTTGGATTTCGAAACTAGGGCTAAAGAGATGAAGACCCGCTTTTTGGAGAGAGGCTATAGCCGAAGATCTATAAAAAGGGCTTACAATAGAGCAAGAAACACAGATCGTCAGCAATTACTATATACATCCAGACAAAACGAGTCCAGCAATCAGGTGAGGTTGGTGACGACCTTTAATTCTCATTGGACGAAGTTATACCAGATTATGGATAAGCATTGGCCCATTCTTCTGGCTGATCCTGTTTTGAGGTTGCATTTACCACCGAAACCTTCATTAACAGCCAGAAGATCCCCGAATTTAGGTGACATGTTAGTTAGGAGTTATTATACACCAAAAACTCCTCCCCCACTCTTTCATTCTAATCAGAAAAGACCACTCTCAGTGTGGGGTTGTAAACCATGCGGGAAGTGTGTGGCCTGTCCCAATATTGTACCAGCGAATGATTTTTCCTCATCTGATGGGCGTTTATTTAAAATCACACATACCATTACTTGTGATACGACGGCTGTCGTGTACCATGCATCCTGTCCGTGCGTTAAAATCTATATTGGGCTGACCACAAGGGCCCTTAAAATTAGAGTTAGGGAACACGTCAGAGACATTTTGGCTGCAAAAAATGAGAAAGATTTGGACGCTCTGAAAAGTGTGCCCAGGCATTTTAAGCAATTTCATGCCTGTGACCCTTCTCTATTTCAAGTAAAGGGTATTGATTGTGTACGCTTGAACCTTCGGGGTGGTGGTGTAGGACGTTTGTTAGCCCAAAAGGAGGCCCGATGGATTTGGGAGTTACGCACCACATCCCCCCAGGGCCTTAATGAAATGATAAGCTATGCCCCCTTTCTGTGATTTTGCGCCACCCTTTACCCTATATGGGTTTCCCGTCATCAGATTTTTAATTGGCCTCGTCAGGGGTTTCTTTTTACTGTTTTTAAATATTTTTTATGTGTTTGCTAATTTTCCTTATTTGTTTTTTTTCAGTTTATTTCTATCCATTATGAATTTGATGTATATTCTCTGCCTGTTTCCTGTGGTGAAATCTATCTTTTTATCAAGAGAAGACCATTTATCTGTGCCACGGTCTCACTATGGATCAATTGTTCCTGTATCTTTATTTCTATATATTTTTATATGCTATTGTTGCAAGTTTTTGTTCACAGTGTTTTATATGATATTTTGTGTCTTTGAATGTTTATACACTGCTGTATATATACTTCTGCATCATTATGGAGCTTACTCTATTTTTGCTATATTTTTGACACATTGTAACCTATATTGTCTCTCCCCCTAATCATTTTGGTATGCACTGTTTTGGTGTTTAGCACCATTTTATATCATACTCACATGTTAGCACTGTGTTTTAGCCTTTTTTATATATATACATATATACATACACTTTTATCAGCTAATAATTGATATGTCTCTACTGTTATTTATCACTTATTATAATAGTTCACTATGCACTGCTGCACTTTCGTTTCTGTGGCTCCGTTATCTATTTTCTACCTGATTGGTCTATTCATGGCCAGTGCGCATGCCCGTTGGGGGTGGGCGGTTTACAGTCACTGACGGCGTCTTCATCGCTCTCCCTATGCAATAGCGGTTCCTGTTCACATTTGTGTGGGCGGGTTCAGCCTAATTACTATAGCGATGACGCACTCGGTGACGGGTTCCCTCCCGCTCTCAACTGAGCATGCGCCGATACACGGCCGGCTTTCTCTGTGTCAATACAGGATCGCTTCTCCATTGGTCAGGCATCTGCATATCTGTCACATCCTGCCCTGACAACGCCACTCCCCCGGAAGAAGGCACGCACGCCGAAACGCGCGTAGGGGTGGCGCCGCAGGCCAGAGGTATTTGTGCTTTAATTCTGTGAGACATTACCTTATATGTTATGTATTTGTACTGAACTGGATACTGTTTACCAGCCGAGCTCTGCTTTATCTCGCGTTATATCAGTACAAATGTTTGCCTGTTTGTTTCTATGTTAGTTCACTTGTAATATAGTGGGCCTGATGTATTCAGCACTCACCCACACATCAAAAGGTAGATTTATATTCACAACAAGTTAACATACACCTTCTACCTTGTTTTTCTGTACCATATAACGGTTGTTAGTTTGGTTACATTTTCCAAGAATGAGGAAGGCTGGTGGAAGAGGTCGTGGTCGTGGGTGGTCATTGCCATCTGGTAATGCTGATGGTGGTGGTGGTGGTGCTATGGAGCATCGGGTGGGAGAGGGAAAATCAAAATAGCACCTAAGTCTCGAGTTGTTGAGCCAGCGTCATCGTCCGGCTACACAAGGCCTCGAACGCTACCTTTTCTGGGAGTAGGAAAACCGCTGATAAAGCCGGAGCAGCAGGAAAAAGTTTTGGCTTTCCTTGCTGACTCTGCCTCTAGCTCTTTCGCCTCCTCTTCGGATAGTTCAAAATTGAAAAGTAGCCAGTCGTCGGTGGATGCTCCCGGTCAGGAACAAGTTGATTCCTTGTGTCCTTCCCCCAAAACAACAGTGAAGGGTGCGTCAGGCGACACAACAGTTTACTCCATGGAGCTCTTTACACATACCGTGCCTGGGTTAGAAAGGGAAATAGTTAACAGCCCACTGGAAGATGATTCGGACATGGAGTGCACTGATGCACAGCCACAGCTAGATTGTCATGCTGTTCCATCGACTCACATAACTACATTGCCCTTGCAGTGTACTGAGCCAGAAACTGACCCCGATGAGACGATGGTGCCCATTCCTGAACGTTATAGCACCTTACACGGTGACACAGAGATAGCTGAACATGAGATTGAAGAGGAGGTGATAGATGACACAGTTGTTGACCCAGATTGGCAGCCATTGGGGGAAGAGGGTGCCGCTGGCAGTAGCTCAGAAGCGGAGGAGGAGGATCGGCAGCAGCCATCTACATCACATTTGCATTCATCTGGCAGGCCCGTCTCTGGCCAAAAAAGTTTGGGAAAACCAAAACCATTTTTCGGACAGCGTGGCCATCCGGTTAAAGTAGCACAGTGTGCAATGCCTGAAAAGGCATTCAATAGTAGGAAGAGTGCAGTCTGGCAATTTTTTAACCAAGATCCGAATGATCAGTGCAAAGTGATGTGTAAGAAATGCTCAAGGACATTTAGCAGAGATCAGAATGTCAAAAGTTTAAATACAACTTGCATGCGTCAACATTTAACCACCATGCACTTGCAAGCCTGGACTAGCTACCAAACGTCCCGTAACGTTGTTACACCCGCTCACAATGAAGCTAGTCAGCAACGCTACATTCCTTCCCTCATTGTAAGCCCACGGGTTAGAACAACAACAGCAGCAAATGTGGAGGTGTTGTCGCTAGGGCAAAGCAGTCAGGGAATCACAAGTTTATTGGTAGGAAACACAGCATGTAGGCCTACATTGAGAATACCATCTCTCAATCCGCCATGTCCACCACCACCACCACCGCAAGTCCCACCATATGCACCTCGCCAGTCCAGCTCACCCTCCAAGAGACTCTCATTAGGAAAAGAAAGTACTCACCCTCTCATCCGCCTACACAGGGTTTGAACGCCCACATTGCTAGACTTATATCGTTAGAGATGATGCCCTACCGCTTGGTTGAAAGCGAAGCTTTCAAAGCCTTGATGGCCTACTCAGTACCATGCTATGAGCTACCCAGTCGACATTTCTTTTCGTGAAAAGCCATCCCAGCCCTCCACCAGCATGTCAAAGACTGCATTCTCCATGCACTGAGGCAATCAGTAAGTAGAAAGGTGCACCTCACAACTGATGCATGGACCATTAGGCATGGTCAGGGACGTTACGTGTCCATCACGGCACACTGGGTTAATGTGGTGGATGCAGGGTCCACAGGGGACAGCCACAGTGGGACAGTTCTGCCTAGCCCACGGTCTAGGAAACAGTTGGCTGAAGGCATTTGCCACCTCTCCTCCTCCTCCTCTTCCAGCCGAAGCGAAAGCTCATCCACAGAGCACAGTCGCATGACCACTTCATCCGCAGCTGCCAGTGTTGCACACGAGGTGTCCCATTATGGAACAGCTAGTGGCAAGCGTCAGCAGGCTGTGTTGGAAATGAAGTGCTTGGGCAACAACAGACACACCGCGGAAGTTCTGGCCGAGTTCTTGCAGCAAGAAACTCAGTCATGGCTGGGCAGTGTACATCTTGAGGCAGGCAAGGTAGTCAGTGATAACGGGAGGAATTTTATGGCTGCCATAGCCCTTTCAGAACTGAAACACATACCTTGCCTGGCTCACACCTCGAACCTGGTGGTGCAGTGCTTCCTGAAAAGTTATCCGGGGTTACCAGCCCTGCTCCTCAAGGTGCGACGACTTTGCTCTCACATCCGCCGTTCGCCCGTACACTCCAGCCATATGCAGAACCATCAGCGATCGTTGAAGATTCCCCAGCATCGCCTAATCATCGACGTTGCAACAAGGTGAAACTCTACACTGCACATGCTTCAGAGGCTGTGCGAACAGAGGCGTGCTGTCATGTATTTGTGGGAGGATACACATACACGGGCAGGCAGTTGGATGGCAGACATGGAGTTGTCTGCTGTGCAGTGGTCGAAGCTCCAAGAACTCTGTCAAGTCCTTCAGTGGCGGGGTAGCTCAAAGAATTGATCAATTATTTGCTAAATATCTCATGTTTGAAATACAGTCAGAATTTATGTGCATGTGCACTTTGGATATTGCATTTTGACCTTCAGCAGTGCTGGCTTCTCCCCCCTTTTTTGCTTCTTTGGAGAAGGGGCATATTCGGCCGTCTTCGTCACCATTGGGAGCGGGATTCTTTTTTGTTGCCAAGAAGGATGGCTCCTTGAGACCCTGTATTGATTATCGCCTTCTTAATAAGATCACGGTCAAATTTCAATACCCTTTACCTTTGCTTTCTGATTTGTTTGCTAGGATTAAGGGGGCTAGTTGGTTTACTAAGATTGACCTTCGAGGGGCGTATAATCTTGTTCGTATTAAACAGGGTGACGAATGGAAAACTGCATTTAATACGCCTGAAGGCCATTTTGAATACCTTGTGATGCCTTTCGGGCTTTCTGATGCTCCATCTGTATTTCAGTCCTTCATGCATGATATTTTTCGCAGTTATCTTGATAAATTCATGATTGTATATTTGGATGATATTTTGATTTTTTCCGATGATTGGGAGTCTCATGTGAAGCAGGTCAGGATGGTATTTCAGATCCTTCGTGATAATGCTTTATTTGTGAAGGGGTCTAAATGCCTATTTGGAGTTCAGAAGGTTTCTTTTTGGGGTTTTATTTTTTCTCCCTCGTCTATAGAAAAGGATCCTGTTAAGGTCCAGGCCATTCATGATTGGATTCAACCCACATCTGTGAAGAGCCTTCAGAAATTTTTGGGCTTTGCTAATTTTTATCGCCGTTTCATTGCCAACTTTTCTAGTGTGGTTAAGCCCCTGACCGATTTGATGAAGAAAGGCGCTGATGTGACAAATTGGTCCTCTGCGGCGGTTGACGCCTTTCAGGAGCTTAAACACCGATTTACTTCTGCCCCTGTGTTGCGTCAGCCGGATGTTTCTCTTCCTTTTCAGGTTGAGGTTGACGCTTCTGAGATAGGGGCAGGGGCCGTTTTGTCTCAGAGGAATTCTGATGGTTCTTTGATGAAACCGTGTGCCTTCTTTTCCAGAAAGTTTTCGCCTGCGGAGCGCAATTATGATGTCGGCAATCGGGAGTTGTTGGCTATGAAGTGGGCATTTGAGGAGTGGCGACATTGGCTTGAGGGAGCCAAGCACCGCGTTGTGGTCTTGACCGATCATAAGAATCTGATTTACCTCGAGTCTGCCAAGCGGTTGAATCCTAGACAGGCTCGATGGTCCCTGTTTTTCTCCCGTTTTGATTTTGTGGTCTCGTATCTTCAGGGATCTAAGAATGTTAAGGCTGATGCCCTCTCTAGGAGTTTTTTGCCTGATTCTCCGGGAGTCCTTGAGCCGGTTGGCATTCTCAAGGAGGGGGTGATTCTTTCTGCCATCTCCCCTGATTTACGGCGGGTGCTTCAGGAATTTCAGGCTGATAAACCTGACCTCTGTCCAGTGGGGAAATTGTTTGTTCCTGATAGATGGACTAGTAAGGTAATTTCTGAGGTTCATTGTTCGGTGTTGGCTGGTCATCCTGGGATTTTTGGTACCAGAGATTTGGTTGCTAGGTCCTTTTGGTGGCCTTCCTTGTCGCGGGATGTGCGTTCTTTTGTGCAGTCCTGTGGGACTTGTGCGCGGGCCAAGCCTTGCTGTTCCCGCGCTAGTGGGTTGCTTTTGCCTTTGCCGGTCCCTGAGAGGCCTTGGACGCATATTTCCATGGATTTTATTTCGGATCTTCCTGTTTCCCAGAAGATGTCTGTTATCTGGATGGTTTGTGATCGGTTTTCTAAGATGGTCCATTTGGTACCTTTGCCTAAATTGCCTTCCTCCTCTGATTTGGTTCCGTTGTTTTTTCAGCATGTGGTTCGTTTGCATGGCATTCCAGAGAATATTGTGTCTGACAGAGGTTCCCAGTTTGTTTCTAGGTTTTGGCGGTCCTTTTGTGCTAGGATGGGCATTGATTTGTCTTTTTCTTCCGCATTTCATCCTCAGACAAATGGCCAAACCGAGTGAACTAATCAGACTTTGGAAACTTATTTGAGATGCTTTGTGTCTGCTGATCAGGATGATTGGGTGGCTTTCTTGCCGTTGGCCGAGTTTGCCCTTAATAATCGGGCTAGTTCGGCTACTTTGGTTTCGCCTTTCTTTTGTAATTTTGGTTTCCATCCTCGTTTTTCTTCAGGGCAGGTTTCTTCCCCTAAGTTCAAGCCTCGGTTTATTGGTCCTTATAAGATTTCTGAGATTATCAATCCGGTGTCTTTTCGTTTGGCCCTTCCGGCCTCTTTTGCCATCCATAATGTTTTTCATAGATCTTTATTGCGGAAATATGTGGTGCCCGTTGTTCCCTCTGTTGATCCTCCTGCCCCTGTGTTGGTTGATGGGGAGTTGGAGTATGTGGTTGAGAAGATTTTGGATTCTCGTTTTTCGAGGCGGAAGCTTCAGTACCTTGTCATGTGGAAGGGTTATGGCCAGGAGGATAATTCTTGGGTTTTTGCCTCTGATGTCCATGCTGCTGATTTGGTCCGTGCCTTTCATCTGGCTCATCCTGATCAGCCTGGGGGATCTGGTGAGGGTCCGGTGACCCCTCTTCAAGGAGGGGGTACTGTTGTGAATTTTGCTCTTGGTGGTTGTTAGTGGTAGTGCAGTTGTCTCTGGGTTGTAATCCAGGGCAGGTGTTTCTGCTGATTTCAGCTCTATTAGGTATTTAGGTGTGTAGGATCCAGTAGTCCCTGCCAGTTGTCAATTGTTCTTGGAGGGATTGCATCTCTGTCTGGCTCCTCATGCCCTGCTATCAATTCAGCTAAGATAAGTGTCTGGTTTTTTGTCCCTGCAGCATACTTGCAGTTTGCTTTTCTGTTCAGTGCAATTTATTGTGTTTTTGTCCAGCTTAGACTTTGTTTGGATTTTCCTGTCATGCTGGATTCTCTGGAGATGCAGATATACATTCTATGTCTTTAGTTAGATGTAGATTATAGTATTTTCTGCTGTGGATATTTTTTAGGATTTTAATACTGACAGCTTAGATTTCTGTCCTATCCTTTTCTATTTAGCTAGAAGTGCCTCTTTTGCTAAATCTTGTTTTTCTGCCTGCGTACGTCCTTCCTCTTAAACTCACAGTCAATATTTGTGGGGGGCTGTCTATCCTTTGGGGCTCTGCTCTGAGGCAAGATAGAATTCCCATTTCCAACTTTAGGGGTATTTAGTTCTCCGGCTGTGTCGAGGTGTCTAGGCCGTGTTAGGTACACCCCACAGCTACTTCTAGTTGCGGTGTCAGTTTAGGGTTGCGGTCAGTACAGGTTCCACCTACTCCAGAGAAAGTCTCATGCGGCTCCAGGGTCACTGGATCATAACAGTCTTGACTTTAAACTAATACTTCTAGAAAATTTCTTGAAGATGACGCCAGGATGTTCAATCATTAGATTGAACCCCAGTGTGCACTTTGGGGGTATCATACCCTACTAGGATATACAGATCAGAAGGACAGCTGTCAAATCTGGCAATTACTGTATCTACAAAAGAATCAACAATCCCAAGACGCCATATGGAGCCAGTTCAGAGGTGCATGGAAGCAATATGGTTCTGCATTGACCTTGTGCACTGCTTTACAAGATCCATTAGGTGCTAAGCACGTCATGACATTCTCCCATAGAAGCAACACTAGTGGGGAGAGAACATACAGACCTCGATTCATCATTGTTATATCCCCAGTTTTCTGGAGTAATGTTCTCCTTTTTAGTAGCTTTAATATTTGCGCCTTGTTCTCTATACATTTTGTGCCACTAATTTTTATTTTTCCTTGACAATTTCCTTATCCAGATGTTTTAGGTAGATTCATATCCAAATAGTCTCTTCGAAGAGGAAAAACAATTGAACTCTAGTGCCACTATTGTGGCGCCAGCAATCCTAGAGGTCAATATCGATGTCACGAATGTACCGTGTCCTGCTGAGACTTTTGGGGTATCTGGGATGAGAAGGTCACAGTGATTGGCAGATCGCAGGTCCTCTTCTCTTTGGAGTCTGCTCAGCAATTTACTTGAGTAAAGCGGATTGATTTTCACTTGGTGTGGAAATGGTTAAGAGTTCTTTTCTGATCCTGCTGGGATTCCATATTGATCTAATATCAGCTGCTGCATCTTGCTGCCACTCCATTCGATTATTTAAACTCACTCCTAGCCCTCTCCTATGCCGGTTATAGGTTTTCTATGCTGATCTCCCTGGAAAACTTGTTCTAGTTTAAGCTGTGGAGTTCCATTTATTGTTTGATTTCTCCCTTTTTGTCTCCTTTCCTGTGTTTCCTTACTGCAGTACTCATTAGTGCTACTCATTAGTTGGAGATTAGCTCAGGGCCAGCCAGGGCTCAGGCATGTGATCACGTACAGAGGGAAGGACCCGTCTAGGGACGATAGGGAGTGCAGAGTTCAGTCTCAGATGAGTGTTTAGCAGTCTCCCTCCTCTTTTCTCCCTACCATCAGGTCTCCCTTTACCCTTTTCCCTGGGTTTTTCCCCTCTTTTGCACCACACATGCTCCGGCGTGACAATCGATCCTTTAACGAGGTTAGCCATATGACTAACAATAAAAGCCAAACCAGACACTGTTTGTAGACATGTTTCAGCGTGTTTGTCCCTTATCAGTGCAAATCAAGAGGTCCGATTAGCATCTGAGGCCTTGAAGCAGTTTTGCACTGATGAGGGGCAAACAACTCAAAAGCGTGTCTACAAATAGAGTATCTGGTTTTTCTTATATCCTATATCATGTGGCAAGGCTTGTTAAAGCATCAATAATAACTTTTAAGATTGCTATTCCAATAGGTGGCACTAGAGTTCAGGCCTTCTTCCTCTCTGAAGAGACAAATTGGCATATTTAATTCCCCAAAGGAGCATTGCATGGCGTATAAGTCTCCTTACGCTGGCTTGGCACCTTCTACAAAGAGAGTCATTACCCTTTAGACAGACTCATGAAATGTGACTTCTATAAAATGTTGTCCTTGCCTAGAGAAAGATTTTTAGATAAGTTTTCAATTTGGTGCCTTTTGGGGAAAACATACAGATTTTTAGAGTTTTTGCCATTTTTGGTGCTACAACGTCAGATAAACTGGATAGAGTAAAAAAAAAAGAAAAAAAAAGTTTTTTAAACCATATGCACCATTTTGAAGATTTTGGTAGAAAACACATCAGCAAATACTATAAACCAAAAATAAAAGCAGAGTGACTTAAAAAAAAACCCTGTAAGAGATTAACCAGGACCACAGAATGTACATGAATCCTTTTACAAAGCCCAGTCAGCTGCAGACATCTGCAATTTTACCTGCAGTTATTACCATTACGCACTAGATGGGGCCAGAAGTCTCCTTTTCGCCGTTCTCTACACTTCCGCTCCCCATTCCCCATGTCAGCTTTTTGTTAATAACCATCATTTTAATTGCTTCTGTGTGAAGTTGAGATTCTAAACAGCAAGTGTGGCAGATTTGTACCCAGATATGCTGAGTCTATGAGTCATCACATGCAGATAAGTTTCGGCGCGCTAAGAGTCGAATCCGAACAAATTCACTACTTGGAATTTTCAGAAACTAAATTAGATGATATCGTCGGAAAAATGTGATAAGCTCAAGTCACCATGACAACCGCTAATGCTCTGTCCAACAACTGCCGGCCAAATATACAGCGGCTTAGCCCGGCGGTGTGACAGTGACAAAGCCCTGGCCGGTGTGTGGGAGAATGGCAGGGTGTCATGGCTGGATTTCTGGCAGATCATTGATAATAAAATGTCATTAGTGAGAAAGCCGCTAGAATGTTGTAAGAAATGTCATGTAATTAGCCTGCTCCTGCATATGACTTGTGCGGTCGGACATATATGGCTGTGTGCGATTCTTATAGCATCTTGTTCTGTTGGATCAGGAACCAACCCAAGAAAAAGTCAAGGCACAGACCATAATTGTGGTGCAGTGACTAGATGGACCACAATACCCAGATTGACCGCGGGTCCTGACACATGCGAGCTTGTATATTCAGTTAGGGAGACCAGCTGGTAGTCCGGGCATTACGAGAAAATTAGAGATGAGCAAACCCTAAGTGTAAAGATAGGCGTTTTGACCGGACACCTGGTGTCCGATGGTGAACTTGGAACACAGACTTTTTACTACACGTCCGATCTGTTCGAGTTCAAAAGTCTAATAAAGCTTGTTGAAAGGCAGCAGCACAGCCAATCAGCAAGCTTTTAGACTGTGGGCCCTTCCGTAGCCATCACAGCCATGACAAGTATTGGCATAGATGTGACTGGCAGATGCAGCACGTGAATCAGCCTGTATAAAGGCCGGACCAAGAGTGCCGCCACCATTATGCTCTAATTAGTGTTCTTCAGGAAGTCCGTTTTACAGTTCGGGGAGAAGAGAGAGATTTTCTAGCTTTGGACTAAAGTTCACTGAACCGGAACGTCCACTCATAGTTAGTGAAAATACATCCAACTGAACCTGGCTTAAAGAAGTTGTCCACCACTAGGACAACCCCTTCTTAAACCAGATGTTCAGCCCCGATAAAATAATAAAGCCTATACTTACCGCCCGTGTCAGCACTCGCTCTACCGGGGCTCCGGTGCTGTTGTTGTGACACGTGACCCTGGCGCCCAATCAGTGCAGGAATCACTGTCTCCACCTTCAGACAAACTGATCATGAAGAGGAAGCCAAGGATCAGCTGCAGACCAGACTTCCTCTTCATGTTCAATTTGTCCGAAGGTGGAGACAGTGATGCCAGCGGTGATTGGGCACTGGCGTCACATGTCACCACACTGCATCACAGCCCTGGGGACAGCGAGTGCCGACACCGCAGGAACGGCACCAGCATGGGAGGTGAGTGTAGGCTTTATTATTTTATGCGGACCAAACATTTGATTTAAGAAGGGGTTGTCCTAGTAGTGGACAACCCTTTAAACATAGTTTCACAAGAACATCTTTTTGGTCCTAGTGCTGTCCATAAGGAAAAGGGACCACACACGGAGCAATGTTTGTGAATAGATATGTTCAAATTAAGTATTTGCTATACAGACCAACAGTTTCTGTGAAAAGATTTGGCCAAACCACTTTTTGTCTTTATATGGCTACAATGGCAGCCATTTTTTTACATGGGAAGCTGTATTTAATCTTGTATAATTTTTTTTTATTATTTTTGTATCAAAACGGATGTGGATGCAATACAGATGTCAAAAAATGACATATGGATGGAAATTTTCCCATTTTTTTCCTAGATGAAATATTAACAGTTTTTACACTTAGTCTAAAGCCTCATTCAGACCAGACATTAGCGATTTTTCACTTACGCAAAAAATACGGTCGGAGTGTCATCAATGTGTCATCAGGGTTTTACTTTTTAAAAATTAAACTGCAAAGCTTCTCCCAGTCACTGTTAACCAGTTCAAGACAGGGCCACTTACCCTCATTACTGACCAGGCCATATTGGGGGTTTTTGTACACGCAGTTTAAAGAGCGGTAATAATTTTTCTTGTTCAGATACTGAAATAACTTTTTTTTCTTATACGTGGGGCGAAAATTTCTATGTCATTCTCACACTCTCTTTTTTTTACCAATACCGTTGAAAAAATATAGGCAGTACATGTCTGTTTTTAACATTTTAAATTTTTACATTTAATTTTACCACGAAGGGTCATTAAAATACATTTAAAAATTGGTTCCCCTTTCTGTAGCAACTAATTGCATTTATTGGATACGTTATTTTTTCAATGGGGCGGGGCTAGTATCAACAATTTGGATTGGCAGTGTCTTTTTTTTATTACTTAGTAATTTTTTACCTACTTTTATTCTTTCACATATTGTGTCTCCCCATAAAGGTAATAAAAAAACTTTCAGGGGTACTACAACGCTTATAATGCACTAGCTATAATACAGTACACTCATGGTCGTATTTAGAGTTTCTGCTGCCCTAGGCACTTTTAGTGCTGCCTCCCCCATTGGTGAGTATGACACTATCGGCAGTGACTTTGGCAAGAATCGCTGATGTGAAAGTCGCCTTTTGCAGCAGATCGGGCAGTTTTTCTGCATGTGCCGCGTAACGGATCACTTACGGCAACACTGTGTTCGGCCTCATTCATTCCCTATGGGATTTGCGGCACTTGCTGTGATCTGGCAAATGCGGTACCATACCTCCCAACTTTTGAAGGGAAGGAGGTATAAAGTTTGCGGCGCACTACGTGCGTCGCGGCAAATTTTAGGCCACGCCACTGACCACACCCATTTCACAAGTAGTCACACCCATATCCACGTCCCAACCACAGGCCATTTAGCACTGCTGATCACACTGTTTTATATACAATAATTATAAACAAAAAAAATATGGCCACACAGTGCTCCATACTGTATAATGGCCACACATGATGCTCCATACTGTATAATGGCCACACACAGTTCTCCCTACTGTATAATGGCCACACAGTGCTCCATACTGTATAATGGCCACACATGATGCTCCATACGGTATAATGGCCACACATGATGCTCCATACTGTATAATGGCCACACATGATGCCCCATACTGTATAATGGCCACACACAGTTCTCCATACTGTATAATGGCCACACAGTGCTCCATACTGTATAATGGCCACTAGTGTTGAGCGATACCTTCCGATATTCAAAAGTATCGGTATCGGATTGGATCGGCCGATATCCAAAAAATATCGGATATCGCCGATACCGATACCCGATACCAATGCAAGTCAATGGGACACAAATATCAGAACATAAATCAGCCCTTTCTGTCGTTCTATATGCTGTTCTGGAGGGGGGAAGAGTGTGGGTGGTGCGTGGGCGTACACTGTGAGTGTCTGTGTGTGCGGGCGGGGTCTGTGCGGGCCTGCCGGGGATCTAATTGTATGCGGCACTGTATCCAGCTGCCCAGGCTCTATGCGGCGTGCCGGGACTCGATGCGGCGTGGGGGGTCTCTGTGCGGTGAGGGGGGGGTGTCTTTGCGGCGTGGGGGGTGTCTCTGAGGCGTGGGGGGTCTCTATGGTGTGGGGGGTCTGCGCGGCGTGCGGGGTATCTCTGTGGCGTGCGGGGTGTCTCAGTGCAGGCATCGTCCGATGGGACTACAAGTCCCGTTGGGCTATGCCTCCTACACTGACAGTGATTGACACATTAGCCAATGATGGGACAGTAGTAGTCCCATCATCCAGCTAATGTGTTGTTGAATGAAAAAAAAAAAATACTCCATACATGCTACATACATACATACATGCTACATACATACATGCTACATACATACATACATGCTACATACATACATGCTACATACATACTGCATACATACATGCTACATACATCCATACATACTACATACATGCTACATACATAGATGCTACATACATACTACATACATACATACTACATACTGTAAGAGTCATGTCGGTCTGGTAGTCGGGGGCAGGTATATCTCGCCCAGATACTTGTCCTATGTGAATTAGGCTGCTCACTATCTTCAGGATACTGATGGGTTAATAAGTGCAGGAATAAAAGATGACCAGCTGGGGGTTTCCGGCGTCAGCCTGGGGCACACAGAATGCCTGTCTGTGTGAGACAATCGTGAGTGAGAGCTGTGCTCAAGAACTGTGTGATGTTAGCTGGGTGAGAGAAGCCCCCCAGTTGTTAGATAGCAATGTATTGGTTTAGTTAGTGCCGGACAGGCTAGGATTTATTTTTATGTTTTGTTTTGTCTATGTTGCTTTCACTTTAATAAATCTGACCTGGGGGTCAGTCTACTCGGAAACCTGCTGTACGCCTCAGAATTTAATGCACAAACCACGTGACCTTTGACCCCAGCAAAGGCGATCCCGGAGTGTTTTGTCACATTGTGGTGGAGAATGCGGGCACTCCATGGCACAGGCGACAGTATGGAAGATGTGGTGAAAGCCCTAGTACAGGCCACTGCCATACAGCAGCATGCCACTGCCGCACAGCAGGAAGCTAATCGCTTGATGGCCGCACAGCTGAAGGAGTTACTGGACATGACGGTTGCAGACCGTCAGCTTCTCCAACAGGTGGCGCAGCGCCTGGTGAGCATGCCTGAGGCTGACCCCGAAGCAGAGTCCAGAAAGATCCATGTGAGTCGATACTGGCAAAAGCTGACCGCAGAAGATGACGTCGAGGCATACCTGACAACGTTTGAGCGGACGGCATTGAGAGAGAAGTGGCCGAAGGCACGATGGGCCGATCTGATTGCCCCGTTTCTCTCCGACGAGGCCCAAAAAGCTTACCATGACTTGGACCCGGAAGTCGCTCAGGACTTTGAGAAGCTGAAAGCTGAGGTCCTGGCCCGGCTGGGTGTGACGACGGCTGTCCATGCACAGAGGGTACACCAGTGGACCTACCAACAAGATAAACCGCCGCGGTCTCAGATGTTCGACCTGATCTATTTGACAAAGAAATAGCTGCAACCCGAGGTACTGACAACACCAGAGATAATCCAGCGGGTCGTCCTGGACAAGTACCTGAGAGTACTACCACCGGCGCTGAAAAAGTGGGTAAGCCAAGGAAATCCCACGACAGCGGATCAACTTGTGGAGTTGGTGGAGCGTTATTCCGTGGCAGAAGGACTTCCTGACGATACCGCTACCACCCGGTCTGTGCCTCCTCCTCGTGGAACCGGTAAGACTGTTCCAGGGAATATGGGAGAAGGAAAATTGACTAAAACTGTGGGGGAGGTACACGGGACTGTTCGCACTCCGAGACCGAGAGTGTCGGACTATGGTCTCAATAGGGGGCCTGTTAGGTGTTTCCGCTGCCATGAGAAGGGCCATGTTTCTGCGAACTGTCCTGTTACCACTGAACCCATGCAGTGCAACGTTACAGACTCTAAAAAACGCATGTCTTTGGTTACACGGCTACTGAGTGTGAATGCAGGTCAAAATGATGCAGCGAAACATCTGTGTGAATTATCTGTTGATGGGAAAAATGTTGTGGCATTACTAGACTCTGGAAGTGTGGTGACTCTGGTGAAAGCCAGTCTGGTGGCACTTCCGTCTGGTCCGTCTGACAAGTTTTCTGTAACATGTGTGCATGGTGACACCTGCTCGTATCCTACAGCGGTCATTATGTATTTCCACTCCCTATGGGTCTGTGCAACACAAAGTGGGACTCGTTCCCGCATTGTTACAGGACATAATCCTGGGCAGGGATTTTCCCCATTTCTGGCAGTTGTGGGAGAATCAGTTGCTCCTTCACGGTAGCTGTTCCCGTGAATCTTCTCCCATGCCGTCTGGAGGTCCCGAGCTCCTTGAGGAGGCCCCACAGGAAGACGCTGCTGACGAGGTTATTGAATCTAGCCTTCAGTACCCCTTCTCAGTTATGGCGGGGGAAACTGAGGAAACTGAGGAAACTCAGCGAGAGGCGGAGGCAGACAGCCATCCAGCACCCTGCCTGCCAGATTTGGGAGTCCAGTCGGATGACTTCCACAGCGAGCAAATAAAAGATCCTACCCTGGCCCCGGCTAGGAAAAATGTAAAAATGATAGATGGGGTACCAGTAGAACCTGACACTAGGCTGGCATACCCGTACATGGTTCTTGAAAATGATTTGCTCTACCAGGTAGAGAAAAAGGGGGTAGACACTGTGCAAAGGTTAGTGGTACCAAAACCTTATCGGCGAAAGGTACTAGACCTGGCCCATGGACATATAATTGGGGGACATCTGGGGGTACATAATACATACAAAATACATTTTTGAATTGCAATACCAAAAATGTGGTATACATCATGGAATGCACAATGTGTCATCTCAAATATGTTGGTAGTACCATACGTTCCTTAAAAACACGCATCCGTGAACACATCTATGATGTTGAAAATATTAATGTTAATAGAAATATATCACAAGTCTCACAACATTTCATTAATTCTCATCAGTCCAATTTAGAGTCACTCAAAATTTATGCGATTGAAAAAATTCATAAATCATTTAGAGGAGGAGATGTTGAGGTGATCCTTAGAAACAGAGAAGCATGGTGGATCTTCAAGCTTGGAATTAGAATACCACATGGCTTAAATAAAAGAAAGGATCTAATGCTCTTCTATTAACTTCTTGATAGCTGATGAATTGCGGAATTGCTTCTCCATTATCTGTTCACTAGATGTGTAGGTTATATTCCCTGTATGCTTCCCCGTTCTTTCTGCTCATATCTATTATCAATGCTAATTACTTACTATTTATTATTCATCATTTACTTAAAATAATTTTTATATTTTTCCCTTTAACAAACATAATTACCGACGTGTGGTTGTTTTTTTTGCTTTTCCTCGTTTGTCGGCCGCCCGACACTGTCACGGTGTCTGCAGCTGTGCTTCAATTTATCTCGACTTTACTGCTTCTAACTTGTTTACTTTGTTCTTTCAGCCCTGGCCATACATGAGTCCGTAACATTCCAAGGCTGACTTCTGTATCAAAGAAGCTTGTAGCTCCGTTCATTACGAGGTTTACATGCATGTTTCACTGCCAAGCAAAGAACTCACAGGAGTTCGTGCCCCATCCCAGACGATTTCGTTTCTTTTTACAAACTTCTCTCTTCCCCACTTAAAATTGCTATCAGATAAAGTGGGTTAGGTTGCCTGCAATTAATTTAATTTAATTTATATTTAAAAATAGTATTTTTCTCACACTGTTACTAGAGTATATTATATTATATATATTAAAATGGCTTTTTTTATATACATTCTAGGTTTATTTAATTATTTAATTCTGTATATCCTCATTCATTGAATTATTGTATTTCTCAAATTTTGTATGTAGTTCTTTTATGCTTTCTTTGTACTCTCTTTTTGTAATTCCATCCAGCTAGAACATTTGGTTAGTTCTACGATTATTTTTGCCTTGTGTCTATCTTCATGTGTGTCCATTCAATTGGATTGATTAAATTGCAATACCGGTGTGCCGACCGGATACCAGTATAAAAACATGAGACATGACATGTGCCAGGTATCATGATTAAGGGTGCTTAGTCACCGGAAACGCGTTGATCCTGGATTTTAACTCTTTTGTATGCTGATGTTCTGTCCTTACATGATGCTACTTTTGAAGTGAAATAAATTATGGACTTTTCACTATTTCGTTGAGCTGGATCTTCTTCCTTTTTCCTGTTTACCTGCGCCCTGACACAGCGGCTCCGTGCTCCGAAACCTGGGGAATGTCGGTATGGTGAGCTGGATTTTGTTCCTTTATGACATCTGGGGGTACAGAAAACCACCGAAAGGATATCACATTGTTTTGTGTGGCCCGGCATGCATAGTGATGTGCGTAACTATTGTGAGTCCTGTCCAGAGTGCCAAATCTCTGCGCCGAAACCTCGGTTCTGTAGCCCTTTGGTACCCCTCCCGATCATTGAGGTCCCATTTGAGAGGATTGGGATGGATTTGGTTGGGCCCCTTCCCCGGTCCGCACGTGGGCACCAACATATCCTCGTCATTGTGGACTATGCCACTCGTTACCCGGAAGCCATCCCTTTGCGTAACACGGCGACCAAAACGATCGCCAAGGAGTTGGTACAAGTGTTTAGTTGGGTGGGAATTCCAAAACAGATACTCACCGACCAAGGGACTCCCTTTATGTCGAGGGTAATGAAGGAGCTCTGCAGACTCTTACAAATAGACCCGTTGCGTACATCTGTCTATCACCCTCAAACAGATGGGTTGGTTGAGCGGTTCAATAAAACCTTAAAACAGATGCTCCGGAAGGCGATAGACAAAGATGGGAAGAACTGGGATTACTTGTTACCCTATTTGCTGTTTGCCATCAGGGAGGTTCCCCAGTCTTCCACAGGATTCTCGCCTTTCGAGCTACTGTACGCCCGTCATCCCCGTGGACTGTTGGACGTTGCAAAAGAAACCTGGGAAGGTCAAGTCACTCCCTTTAAAACGGTGATAGACCATGTAACACAAATGCAGGACCGTATTGCCGCTGTAATGCCCATTGTTAAGGAACATATGTTACAGGCCCAGGGAGCCCAGAGGCAAAGTTATGATAGAGGCGCCAAGGTCCGTACATTTGCACCCGGGGATAGGGTGTTGATCCTGATCCCTACGGTGGATAGTAAATTCCTGGCGAAGTGGCAGGGCCCCTTTGAGGTCGTGGAAAGAGTTGGTGAAGTGAACTATAAAGTGTACCAGGCTGGTAAAAGAAAACCAGAATAGATTTATCATGTGAATCTGATAAAACCCTGGAAAGACCGCTCTGCCCTAACAGCGGATCTGTCCCGTCCGGTTTGCTCACCTACCGTACCGGAGGTGCAGACTGCCGAGACTCTCTCTGAACAACAAAAATCTGAGGTTAAGCAGTTTTTGTTACAGAACCGACAGTTTTTCTCAGAAAAACCGGGCCAGACTAAGCTGGTGAAACATGAGATTGTCACAGAACCTGGTGTCACAGTTCATGTGAAGCCCTACCGGATCCCGGAAGCACGCCGTGAAGCCGTCTCCCGGGAAGTGAGGACAATGTTGGACTTAGGAGTCATTGAGGAGTCGCACAGCGCCTGGTCCAGTCCAATTGTGTTGATACCTAAGCCGGATGGCTCCATAAGGTTTTGTAATGACTTTAGGAAACTGAATGCGGTTTCTAATTTTGATGCGTACCCTATGCCCCGGGTCGATGAGTTAATCGACCAGCTTGGTAAAGCCCGTTACATTACGACCCTGGATCTAACAAAGGGGTACTGGCAGATCCCTCTGGCTGAGGCGGCCAGAGAGAAGACGGCATTTGCTACACCGGAAGGTCTGTTCCAGTATGTCTACATGCCGTTTGGACTTCACGGAGCACCAGCAACGTTCCAAAGACTGATGGATCGAGTCTTGAGGCCCCACGGGCAGTACGCTTCTGCCTACCTGGATGACATCGTAATTTACAGCATGGACTGGGAGACTCACCTCCGGAAGGTACAGGCGGTGATTGATGACCTGCGAGACGCAGGCTTAACTGCGAACCCCAAGAAATGTCACATCGGGCTTGAAGAAGCCCGATATTTGGGCTACGTGATTGGCAGAGGAGTTGTTAAACCCCAGATCGACAAAATACAGGCAATTCAGGGCTGGCCGCAACCAGTGAACAAAAAACAAGTGCAAGCTTTCCTGGGGATTGCCGGCTATTATCGCCGGTTCATACCCAATTTTGCGGCCATTGCTACCCCCTTGACGGATCTTACCAAAGGGAAGGATTCCGTCATGGTAAAGTGGTCTTCAGCGGCCAAAGAGGCCTTCCACAGCCTGAAACGGGCTTTGTGCTCTCAGCCCGTGCTAGTGACTCCTGATTTCAGCAGCGAGTTTGTGGTGCAAACTGATGCCTCTGATACTGGTGTCGGAGCTGTACTTTCCCAGGTGAGGGACGGGGTGGAACACCCGGTCCTCTACCTCAGCCGGAAACTGAATGTACATGAGCAGAGGTATGCCGTGGTTGAAAAAGAGTGCCTAGCCATTAAATGGGCTCTCGACTCCCTCAAGTATTACCTGGCAGGTAGGAAGTTTAGGCTGGTCACGGACCATGCCCCTCTCAAGTGGATGCACCTTCACAAAGACCGTAATAGTCGGGTAACCCGGTGGTTCCTTGCCCTGCAGGCTTACTCTTTCACGGTGGAGCACCGCCCAGGGGTGCAGATGGGGAACACTGATGCCCTGTCCCGAGTGCACTGTTTCAGCGGTGTCCTTGCTCGACCGGAGTGGTCTGAGCAGAGGGGGGGGATATGTAAGGGTAAGAGTCATGTCGGTCTGGTAGTCGGGGGCAGGTATATCTCGCCCAGATACTTGTCCTATGTGACTTAGGCTGCTCACTATCTTCAGGATACTGATGGGTTAATAAGTGCAGGAATAAAAGATGACCAGCTGGGGGTTTCCGGCGTCAGCCTGGGGCACACAGAATGCCTGTCTGTGTGAGACAATCGTGAGTGAGAGCTGTGCTCAAGAACTGTGTGATGTTAGCTGGGTGGGAGAAGCCCCCCAGTTGTTAGATAGCAACGTATTGGTTTAGTTAGTGCCGGACAGGCTAGGATTTATTTTTATGTTTTGTTTTGTCTATGTTGCTTTCACTTTAATAAATCTGACCTGGGGGTCAGTCTACTCGGAAACCTGCTGTACGCCTCAGAATTTAATGCACAAACCACGTGACCTTTGACCCCAGCAAAGGCGATCCCGGAGTGTTTTGTCACAATACATACATGCTACATACATACTGCATACATACATGCTACATACATACTACATACATCTATACATACTACCGCGGCTAGCGGTTGCAGGGGGACGGAGCAGCGGATTCGTACTATGTGACGACCCGTTGCTCCTGAGCCCATGACCGCGATTCGACTCCTCATTCTACGCCGGCATCGGCTGATCTGCTCATGCGCCATTCTAACTCCGGAGTATGCACACTTCACACTTTGCACTTTTATGGGCCACTAAAACGCATATCCGGTGTCCGTACAGCTAGTAACATTCATTTGTAGTACACATTTCCGGCTTACGGACTAAGGGGGATATATTTCCAGAATGTCAAGCTATTCCTCCTTTCTTCCTTACATCCGCATTCCGTACAGGGGGCGGATACTTCCCTTTTGACTACACATAGGAACTAAAAGAAGGACATACATTCTAGACCAAGAACGGCGCTGTATACGCATGCGCAGTACAATATTCCCCTGATCTCCGCGGCTGATTTACTTAGGTAATCAGAGTTTGACCAATGAACCTCAGGATTTAGCATACTTAAACCGGCTGAACCCCCTGCCCTGACACGCCTCCAGAAGAAGCTATTGCGAAACACGTGTCGGGGCAGCGGGACGCCGGGGACTTTTGCAGTGGAAATACAGTGAGGTAATACTCCTTTCTACTTTTTGTGCATATGCCATGTATGTTGAGGGGTTCAATTTTAGGATTATTTACTATTTAGCAGTGTCCTGATGATCCAGGCAGCTCCTAACCCATGAACACCCACATAAAAGCAGAGGCACTTGTTAATTCATTTGATTTATGCTGTATTTCACTTCAGTTATCCTGCAATTTCCTATGGCAACATAGTCCCTATTTGTGGTTTCTGTACCTTCTTACATGTAGTAATTTTATCCCAATGTGTATTTTAACATTATGTGTAATAAAAATTGTTCTATATTAGTACCATAGTGGAGATTGCTTTATTGCATAGGTTCCACTACATGTGATAGTCTGATTTGGTGGTACATATACCCTTCGTATGGAAGGGTTTTTTTGTGTATGAGCATAGAGCAACTACGTGTGAATATATAATATCACTAACTGTTGTTTAAACAGAGCTCATAAAATGGATCTCAGGGCCAAAGAAAGTTCTTGGCAGGCGCAAGCAACTAACATGTTTAACAAAGGTGCAGGTCCCACTTCTATTTCCATATCCTACAACCAACAAGAAAATATTAAAAAGTACAAGAACATAGTACATAAGAAAATTAAAATCTGGTGGACAAAGACCACCTTAGAGAATTATATCTCACAGCAAATCATACCAAGAGGCTTGAGAATTCACCTCTTTCCAACATTCAATCTGGATGATGAGTCCTTGAAAGAAAGATGGATCAAGGCAGCAAATACATGCTCCCTTGAATTCATGAACATTATTATCGAAAATAACACCATCACGTTAAAGGATTTAGAGGTAGAGATTGACACTCTGCAGAAATCACTACAACAAGATTTGAAAGTGGACTTGTTCCAGGAACTGATTGGCAAACTGGATAAAGAAATTGAGAAATGGGAAGGAATTATATCCCAGAATAAGCAGAAAAAATATGAAAGAGATTTGGCTGATTTTGAAACTAATAAAATATTTAAATGGCAAAGTCATAATAAGACCAATCGACGTACTACATCTAGAAGTTCATCCATTGCATCCAACTCATCCATGAGTGAGGGGGGAGAGGCGACATACCATGGATATAACGGACCAAGAACTCGACAGTTCACCAAAAAAGGACCAACACATGGGAGTTACAATAAAAAAGATGACGTGGTCAAGGTAATTAATCTCTCAACGCATGTATTGACCAATATCCAGGAAAAAGTTCTACAGAAAGGCCTTAATTTTTCTCCATCTTCCCACCTAGACACATTTACCACGATAAAAGACCTCCATTTATTTGCGAGGAAACTTGTATTAAAAAAACAACATCACAAAGAAAATTTGGAGGAGTTTGGGAAGGAGGTGGAGGAGGAGGAAGCATTGGAGGCATTAGTATCTCTTCTGGAAGAAAATGTGTCAAATACAAGTAAGTTCCCCATGGGCTTGATTAATAAATCAAAAAAATTTCCATCCCTTACATCAGTTCCTGCTGTGGATATGTTTACAAAAATGGTCACTAAAGACATAGAAAGTATGAGATTAGGACCCAGAAAATTTTGGGGTGACAATCTTACGAGAGAGGAAAGAATGGCTTTGGAGGAACTTAGAAGTTGGGATGACGTCGTTTTCAAAATAGCGGATAAGGGAGGAAATGTAGTGATCTGGCCTAACCACATGTATGAGGCACAGGCAGAAAAACTACTACTCAACACTAATGAATATAAATTGCTTACTTTTAATCCCCTGAATAAATTCAAGGAGGAATTGATTGACATCCTCACTACCGCATTTGAAAATGGCGTCATCCCAAAAAAACTCCTAGACACATATATTAAAATACATCCCAGGCTGGCGACGTTCTATTTGGTACCTAAGGTCCATAAAAACGCCATGGACCCACCAGGCCGACCCATAGTGGCCGCTAATGAGGGACTGTGTGAAATAGTGTGTGATATAGTGGAATACTACCTGAAACCATTGGTAGTACAATTACCCTCATACATCAAGGACACCACCGCAGCTTTGGGCCACCTGGAAAACATAACACTCTCAGAGGATATGATCCTAGTTACGGCCGATGTAGAGGCTTTGTACTCTAGCATCAGGCATAAAGATGGCCTACAAGCAGTGGAAAGATACCTGATCCAAAGCAATATTGAGAGGGACACATCAGAATTTATTTTGAAATTATTAAATTTCATTTTGACACACAATGCCTTCATGTTTGCGGGGAAGGTTTACAAGCAAGTACAGGGTACTGCGATGGGGGCCTCATGTGCCCCCTCGTATGCCAACCTGTTTATGGGGGCATGGGAATGGTCAATATTTCAAGAAAATGAAGTGGAGGGTACAGAGCGAATCCATAATTGGATTCGCTTTATTGATGACATCATGTTCATCTGGGAGGGTCCAGTAGAAGAACTGAAAACTTTCATGACCAGATTAAATCAAAATGATAAAAACATCAGATTAACATATCAATTTGGACGAAAAATCGATTTTCTGGATCTTTGTATTACAGCATTACCAGATGGACAGCTATCCACCACAGTCTTCCGCAAATCCACAGCGACCAATGCATTATTACATGCGTCGTCATTACATTCGAAATCCACAATAAACAGCATACCGATCGGCCAATATCTAAGAATAAGGAGGATTTGCTCCGAGGGGGAACAATTCGAAATACAAGCAAACCTACTACGAAGTAGATTCCAAGAGAGGGGGTATAATCGACGGACCATTCAAAAAGGGTATTGGAGGGCAAAAAATACGCCTAGGCAACAACTCCTCTACAAGAACCAATCAATTCCAGTAGAAAAGAAACAGGACAATCAGGTAAGATTTATCACTAACTATAGTAGTGAGTGGTATGATCTTTGTGGCATAGTGCAAAAACATTGGCAAATTCTGTTCACTGACCCCATCCTCAAAAAAATCTTACCCCAAAGACCATCATTAGTAGCAAAAAGAGCCCCCAGTCTACGGGACATGCTAGTACATAGCACATATGACCCTAAGAGAGTAACCAAAAAAAAGAAGGGTGAGCTCAAGGGAGGATTCTACCCATGTGGTATATGTAAGGGTTGTGCCAATATGAAAAAAAGTACCACCTTCAAAAATCATGATAAATCTAGAAATTTTGACATTAGGGCACATATTACATGTTCATCCAAGGGCACTATTTATTATGCTGAATGCCCTTGTGGCAAAATATACATTGGCATGACAAGTCGTGAACTCAAGATTAGGGTTCGCGAACATTGTCTTGACATAGATAAAGCAAAAACAGCCACAGATGACACTATATTGAAAACCCTCCCAAAACATTTCAAACGGCACCATCAGAGCAACTCTAGGCTACTCATAGTAAAGGGGATAGACATGTTGGACTTAGGACCAAGGGGTGGAGATATGGGCAAAAGATTGGCCAAAAAAGAATGCCAGTGGATATATAGACTGGGTACCCTAGCACCACAAGGATTAAATGAGAGTTCCGGTTTTGGTGCATTCTTGTAGGATATTTAGGAATAAGATAGGCAGGGGGTTTTTGGAGCTAGCAAATCGAGGTTTGCAATATTAGCTCTATTAGTTTTTAATAATAAAAAATAAAGCTGGTTTTATATGTTTTTAATTTATTTTAATTTTTACTACAGTTAAGTACCTGTGTCATCTTGAGGTTTTGAGAGATATATCATTTCGGCCATGGGAGCGGAGAGGGGAACCATGTCTCTGCAAAGAAAGAAAAGGATGGAATGATCTCCACTTATTTGGGAAAAGATGGAGGAAGATTTTTAATGCTATACTTGGTATTAAGGACTGGACTTCCATAGAAATCATGTATATTGTATTTATAATGTATTATAGTCCCACTGCATATTTTTGCTGTATATATATATATAATATTTCTCAGCATGTACAGGATATACCAACTGTTAGTATAGGGGCTCCATCTTATTTGTAAAGCACTTCAGATTACAAGAATTAGATCTTGGCACTCGTCACTTGAATTATTAATATAATAGCACTTTAGGACTTTATTTGTTATTGTTTACAAGGGTATGATACACTGATGTTGGATTGTTAAAAATATACAATTCACATTAAAAACACTGCAGATTGCAATTATTGCAGATTGCAATAATTAGGCACATGACACCTTAATCATTTGCACAATAGCACTTTCCCACTCCAGTAGTCACTGGTATTTTTCATTTAGAATTATAATGGAGTAGACTTATATTTATAATACACTGTTTGGAGGACAGGCCATGTAAATTAGTATGTTTTACACCGTCTACATTTTGGTATTTATTTAAATTCACCTTTTACTCCGGAGTGTACGCATGACTAGATTGGGGGCCGGAGGGGAGGGCGGCTAGCGGTTGCAGGGGGACGGAGCAGCGGATTCGTACTATGTGACGACCCGTTGCTCCTGAGCCCATGACCGCGATTCGACTCCTCATTCTACGCCGGCATCGGCTGATCTGCTCATGCGCCATTCTAACTCCGGAGTATGCACACTTCACACTTTGCACTTTTATGGGCCACTAAAACGCATATCCGGTGTCCGTACAGCTAGTAACATTCATTTGTAGTACACATTTCCGGCTTACGGACTAAGGGGGATATATTTCCAGAATGTCAAGCTATTCCTCCTTTCTTCCTTACATCCGCATTCCGTACAGGGGGCGGATACTTCCCTTTTGACTACACATAGGAACTAAAAGAAGGACATACATTCTAGACCAAGAACGGCGCTGTATACGCATGCGCAGTACAATATTCCCCTGATCTCCGCGGCTGATTTACTTAGGTAATCAGAGTTTGACCAATGAACCTCAGGATTTAGCATACTTAAACCGGCTGAACCCCCTGCCCTGACACGCCTCCAGAAGAAGCTATTGCGAAACACGTGTCGGGGCAGCGGGACGCCGGGGACTTTTGCAGTGGAAATACAGTGAGGTAATACTCCTTTCTACTTTTTGTGCATATGCCATGTATGTTGAGGGGTTCAATTTTAGGATTATTTACTATTTAGCAGTGTCCTGATGATCCAGGCAGCTCCTAACCCATGAACACCCACATAAAAGCAGAGGCACTTGTTAATTCATTTGATTTATGCTGTATTTCACTTCAGTTATCCTGCAATTTCCTATGGCAACATAGTCCCTATTTGTGGTTTCTGTACCTTCTTACATGTAGTAATTTTATCCCAATGTGTATTTTAACATTATGTGTAATAAAAATTGTTCTATATTAGTACCATAGTGGAGATTGCTTTATTGCATAGGTTCCACTACATGTGATAGTCTGATTTGGTGGTACATATACCCTTCGTATGGAAGGGTTTTTTTGTGTATTAGCATAGAGCAACTACGTGTGAATATACATGCTACATACATACTACATGCATGCTACATACATACTACATGCATACATACTGCATACATACATACATACATACAATACATACATAGAGACATACAGTACATTAAATATAGATTACATACTCACCACTACTTGTCATTTTGATCCCCGAAGCCAGTGTCATCTGTAAAAAATGTGAAAAAAACAAACAACCAATATACTCCCTGTCCGCAGAAATCCACGAGTGTCCCACGACGATCTCCCGTGGAGAGCAGCAGCAACAGCTGTTGCAACCGCTCTCCAGGGGCTCCAGGAACACAATGATGGGAGGAAGGTATCCTTCCGCCACTGTATTCCTCCGCCGCTGTAAAAAAAAAAGTCCCTAGTCTCACTTTATGGCATTGCTGGCTGACAAAGTTTCCCAGGCAGCTTTTTGCCATAAAGTAAGACTTTGAACTCGGGTAACCTCAGTGATGCACTGCAGGAGCCATTGTCTCCTGTCAGTGTGTCACTGAGGGTCCTATAGAGCAGTGACATCACCTGATGTCACTGTTCTATAGGGGAGATCATCGTGGGACACTCGTTATTAATTGGACTACGGCGGACAGGTAGTATACGGTTTATTATTTTACGTTTTTTTTGCAGGCGCTGAAGTATGGTAAGTATGGTTAAATGAAGAATATTAAAATACTTTTTCCTAATGTGTGCGTGTTTTATTAACCCTTTTCTTACTATTGGATTAATAACGGATAGGCGTCTTATTGACGCCTCTCCGTTATTAACCCGGCTTAATGTCACCTTACGATAGCAAGGTGACATTAACCCCTTATTACCCCATATCCCACTGCTACACGGGAGTGGGAAGAGAAGGGCTAAGTGCCGGAATTGGCACATTTTACAGATGCGCCATTTCCGGGGCGGCTGCGGACTGGTATTTGTAGCCGGCGGGGGGGGCAATATCCATGGCCACTCTCTAGGCTATGAATATCAGCCCGCAGCTGTCTGCATAGCCTTTCTGGCTATAAAATATAGGGGGACCCCACGTCATTTTTTGGGGGGGTCCCCCTGTTTTAATAGCCGTCGGCTTTCCCCCTCTGGCGCAGAAAATTGCACGGGAGCCTACGCCGTTTTTTTCATTTTTTTTTTTTTTAATTCAATGCTCATAAAGGCCTCTTTCACACTTGCGTCGGTACGGGTCCGTCGCTATGCGTCGGGCCGACGTGCCGACACATGTTGTGAAATTTGTACACGACGTGGGCAGCGGATGCAGTTTTTCAACGCATTCGCTGCCCATTCTGAAGTCCGGGGAGGAGGGGGCAGAGTTTCTGCCGCGCATACGCGGTAGAAAATAGCGGACGCGACGGACAAAAAAATGTTCACTTGAACGTTTTTTCGTGCGGATCCGTTGCACGACGGACGCGATGTGTGGCCATTCGTCGCGATCCGTCGATAATACAAGTCTATGGGAAAAAAAACGCATCCTGCGAGCACATGTGCAGGATCCGTTTTTTCCCACCGGATCCGTTTTTTTCCGTCGGATCCATTTTTTTCCGCCAGATGTTTTTTCCACCGGATCCGTTTTTTTCCACCGTATCCGTTTTTTTCTGCCGGATCCGTTTTTTCCTGCCGGATCCGT